>NC_050572.1:41174578-41484805 GCF_013265735.2 Oncorhynchus mykiss
GTGCTAAGCAATGAGTAAAACAAACTTAGGGAGGAGGCTTCTGATGTTAACATGCATGAAACCAAGTTTCAAGTTTTTTTTTTCGGTTACAGAAGTCAACAAATGAGAGTGGCTGGGGACACGCAGGGCCTGGGTTAACCTCCACATCACCCGAGGAACAGAGGAGGAGTAGGATGAGGGTACGGCTAAAGGCAATCCGTCTAGTGCGTTGGGGACAGAGAATAAAAGGAGCAGATTTATGGGCGTGGTAGAATAGATTCAAGGCATAATGTACAGACACGGGTATGGTGGGTTGCGGGTACAGTGGAGGAAAACCCAGGCACCGAGTGATGAAAAGAGAGGTTGCATCTCTGGGCGGGCTAGTTATGCTGGGTGAGGTCACTGCATGTGTGGGAGGTGGGACAGGGATCTGAGGCATGTTGAGTGGGTCTTGGGGCTCCGCAGTAAACTAAAACAATGATAACTATCCTAAACAACAGTGTACAAGGCAAATTGACATTTGAGAGAGACATAAAGCGCGGCATAAAGCAATCACAGGTGTTGATTGGGAGAGCTAGCTAAGACAACAATGGGTAAGACAACATCAGCTAATCAGCTAAGACAACAACAGTTAAAATGGCGATGACAGGGCAGAGAGGGTTGGTTAACTACGACAGAAAAACAAAAAATAAACTAAATGGAATACAGTGATTAATGAACAGTCCAGCAGGCATCAGCTATGTAGCCAAGTGATCATAGGGTCCAGTGAACAGCAATAGATGGAACAGGGAAGCCGAGGGGTAGTCGTTACTACTCTAGCACGCGGGGGACACAGCGTTTAAAGTTAGCAGGCCGGGGTAAGAAGAAGCGTCTGCTCCGACGTCCGGCAAAGGCCAGTTGAGGGCACAGCGGATGAAGTTACGTCGGTGGACAAGTCGTGGTAGTACGTGTGGGCGCCATGTCGACAAAGGGTCCAAGCCAGATGGCGAAATGGATATTGTAGTTGTAGTAATTTTGTTTGCTAGCCGGGAGATGCGCCCGGCTCGCGACTAACTGGTGCTAGCTTCGGGGCAGGGGCGTTAGCCACTATCGCCACTCGGTAGCAGCTAGCTAGCAGCGATGATCCGATGCAAAGGTCCAGAGCTTTCGGCAAGGATCTGGTGGAGTAGTGGATTCTAGCCGTGTTGGTGTAGAGTCCGGGAGGCATCGCCTGAGTTGCCGAGTGATCACAGAGTAGGCCGGGAGGTAGGCCTGGCTCAGGGCTAGCTTCGGGGCTGAGTCACTCGGTGGCAGATAGCTAGCTGTGATGATCAGGAGCAATGGCCAAGGGTTTACGGCAGGAATCCTGGGTTGTAGTGGAGAAAACACTCAGATACTGGCAGACTGGCAAGTATTATCCAGGCAACTTGTTTTTTAAACGGCTGGTGTCTGTGCAGAAGGTAAAGGCTGCTAGCAGTGGCTAACAATGACTAAATAGCTAGTCGCTAATTAGCTGGTTAGCTTCTGATGGAGGTTCTGGCTATAAGGTCTAAAAGAAATAGCAGATCCCTGTCACATTGGGTGAGGCGGGTTACCGGAAGTTATATTTAATTTAAAAATGGCAAAGAGATTGAAAATAAATGGAGATATATACAAAAAAGATGAAAAATACAAAAGGAAACGAGAGGACGACAAACCACGTCTGTACTGCTACGCCATCTTGGATCTTGGATCAGTTTGCACAGATGAGGTCTTGTGAGGTGTCTGTTTCTCAAACTAGACACTCTAATGTACTTGTCCTCTTGCTCATTTGTGCACCGGGTCCTCTCACTACTCTTTCTATTCTGTTTATGGCCAGTTTGCGCTGTTCTGTGAAGGGCGTAGTACACAGCGTTATACGAGATCTTTAGTTCATTGGCAATTTCTCGCATGGAATAGCCTTCATTTCTCAGAACAAGAATAGACTGACGAGTTTCAGAAAAAAAGTAGTTTGTTTCTGGCCATTTTGAGCCTGTAATCAAACCCACAAATGCTGATGCTCCAGATACTCAACTAGTTTAAAGAAGGCCAGTTTTATTGCTTCTTTAATTAGATAAACAGTTTTCAGCTGTGCTAACATAATTGCAAAAGGCTTTTCTAATGATCAATTAGCTTTTTAAAATGATTATTGGATTAGCTAACACAACGTGCCAACGGTTGTGTAATTCTGCTTTGAAAGTTGCTAAACTTGTAACCTCACTTTTGAGAAAATGGCCTTTGAATGTGTTGGTAGCTACTGGAGAGTTCTTCTTTGTCTACAACAATTTAGCACCGTTCACACCCTCTTAAGCTTTAGCCCCACCCATCTCTTTAAAGGATTGATCAGAGTGTTCTGTCCTAACAACAACAGTCAAGCACCCAGGCTAACTGGCTAAAGTTGTCTAGCTTGCTAGCTACTTCCAAACACAAATGAGAGAACAGCTCTAGCAGAGCTGGTTAGGATGTTTTCATGTTATCCAGGGTGTTGGTGACTGAAACTGCGCTGCTGGAAACATTTTACGCTTTATTGCCGACATTTACTGACACCGGCCATATTTAATGAGTTGAGCGTTCGTAAATTCGGCAGTTATTCTGTGCTCTGGCACACTCAGATGAGAGTGCTCTGAAATCAGAGTTGATAGCCAGAGCAAATTTAACAGCTACGTCTATAAACAGTTGTCGCAGTGAATTTCTATTGAAATGGTAACTTGCATAGTGGAGTCTTTTGTTAAGACATGTAGCTAGCTACAGTTGAAGTCGGAGGTTTACATACACCTTAGCCAAATACATTTAAACTCAGTTTATCACAATTCCTGACTTTTAATCTCAGTAAAAATTCCCTGTTTTACCTCAGTTAGGATCACCACTTTATTTTAAGAATGTGAAATGTCAGAATAATAGTAGAGAGAATGATTTATTTCAGCTTTTATTTCTTTCATCACATTCCCAGTGGGTAAGAAGTTTACATACACTCAATTAGTATTTTGTAGCATTGCCTTTAAATTGTTTAACTTGGGTCAAATGTTTTGGGTAGCCTTTCACAATCTTCCCACAATAAGTTGGGTGAATTTTGGCCCATTCCCCCTGGTGTAACTGAGTCAATTTTGTAGGCCTCCTTGCTCGCACACACTTTTTCAGTTCTGCCCACAAATTTTCTATAGGAGTGAGGTCAGGGTTTTATGGTGGCCACTCCAATACCTTGACTTTGTTGTCCTTAAGCCATTTTGCCACAACTTTTGAAGTATGCTTGGAGTCATTGTCCATTTGGAAGACCCATTTGCGAACAAGCTTTAACTTTCTGACTGATGTCTTGAGATGTTGCTTCAATATGTCCACTAGTAAAGTGCACTAGTCCCTCCTGCAGCAAAGCACCCCCACAACATGATGCTGCCACCCCCGTGCTTCACGGTTGGGCTTCAAAGACTTCCCCTTTTTCCTCCAAACATAACAATGGTCATTATTACCAAACAGTTCTATTTTTGTTTCATCAGACCAGACAACATTTCTCCAAAAAGTACGATCTTTGTCCCCATGTGCAGTTGCAAACCATAGGCTGGCTTTTTTATGGCGGTTTTGGAGCAGTGGCTCTTTCCTTGCTGAGCGGCCTTTCAGGTTATGTCAATATAGGACTCGCTTTACTGGGATATAGGAAACTGCCTGTTTCCTCCAGCACCTTCACAAGGTCCTTTGCTGTTGTTCCAGGATTGATTTGCACTTTTCACACCAAAGTACGTTCATCTCTAGGAGACAGAACGCGTCTCCTTCCTGAGTGGTATGACGGCTGCGCGGTCCCATGGTGTTTATACTTGCGTGCTATTGTTTGTATAGATGAACGTGATACCTTCAGGCGTTTGGAAATTGCTCCCAAGGATGAGTCAAACTTGGGGTGTCCACTTTTTTTCTGAGGTCTTGGCTGATTTCTTTTGATTTTCCCATGATGTCAAGCAAAGAGGCACTGAGTTTGTAGGTAGGTCTTAAAATACATCCACTGGTACCCCTCCAATTGACTCAAATGATGTCAGAAGCTTCTAAAGCCATAACATAATTTTCTGGAATTTTCCAAGCTGTTTAAAGGCACTGTCAACGTAGTGTATGTAAACTTCTGACCCACTGGAATTGTGATACAGTGAATTATAAGTGAAATAATCTGCCTGTAAAAAAATTGTTGGAAAAATTACTTGTGTCATGCATGTCTTAAACGACTTGCCAAAACTATAGATTGTTAACAAGAAATGTGTGGAGTGGTTGAAAAACTAGTTTTAATAATGACTCCAACCTAAGTGTATGTAAACTTCTGACTTCAACTGTAGGTAAACAATTAACCATAATCCCAACTCATGACGTTACTACCCTGCATGAATTTACAGGTAGCTAACCATCCAGGTTCAATGTTAGCTAGCTATAACTAGCAAGTAAATTGCTCAGAGATACAAATAATAAGATTATGCATGTAATGTTATTGAGTGAACCAGCTAATGTTAACTAGTCAGTTAAGAACAAATTCTTATTTTACAATGACTGCCTACCTTGGCCAAACCCAGACAACTTTGGGCCAATTGTGCACCACCCTATGGGACTCCCAATCATAGCTGGTTCTGATACAGCCTGGAATTGAACCAGGGCCTGTAATAATGCCTCTAGCATTGAGATACAGTGCCTTAGACCGCTGCGCCACTCGGGAGCCATGGTTGCCCTTAGTTTGAAGATGTAATCCGGAGACAGGTGTTTCCTCCATCTCCTTAGCTATCATACTCTAATTCCACTGATTTCAAAACTCAGTCCTCCAGAAAGTGGAGTGCCATACTTATGCAGTTCTACTACGCAATATATATATATTTTAAGCCGCGTTAGACAGGATTACCTACACATACTGATCAGCTCAAATAGACAGAAGCGTGCTATGTTGCAGACCAATCTGAACTCATCTCTCGGCATGTCCAGCCCACTCATTATCTCAGCCAATCATGGTTGCTGTCTTTTTCTGTGACTAAACCAACTAGACTCGTAATTTAACAATGTTATTCTTATTTACAGATGGCATAAAACTTTGTTTTTAAGGCACATGAAAGTTCCAGAAGGCATTTCTGCAAAAAAACGCATTTTGATAAAATCAAAAAGTTAACATTCAAATGGCTCTCCTGTGAAGTAGTGACCCTTCGACATATGCCTAGTTTCCTGAAACGAGTCACAAATGTGCAAACTTTTCTAAAAACCTGTTTTGCTTTGTCATTAAGGTGTATTGTGTGTAGATTGATGATATATATTTTTTTTAAATACATTTTTGAATAAGGCTGTAACAAAATGTGTAAAAAGTCTAGGGGTCTGAATACTTTCCGAATGCTCAGAGCTACTGTATGTAACTTTGGCTATACTTTCCTAATCAATGGACCTCTCTCAAAACACAGCTGTATCCTTTGGATGTTGCCAGGTATGGGTGGGGATCTAGGAAGTGAACCGAGAGATCTTCAGTGCCAGGGGAACAACCCAGATTTCATTGTGTCATTAGATATATAATTACGATGAGGAGGGCCCCCACATTGTGGATGAGCGCTTTGAGGAGCGCGTCGACTGGAACGGCAGTAAGAGGAGCCAAGACATACAGGATGCATCCATCTACCTCTTCAATGTCACCTTCAATGACTCGGGCACCTACAGTTGCCACTTCCACCGGCTCTTGACGTATGAGTTCTACGAATACCAGACTGTTGTCAGCAAACTTGTGCACCTGAAAGTGGTGGCTAAAGGTTCAGTATTACAATACAGACATGCTTTTTGTAAGCAATTTGAATTCCGATGTCAATTATCCCGATTGTTAGGAAACATTTAGGACTTGAAATGAAGCTTGTAAGTGTTTTGTAAGTGCTAAGAGCCTATGTGGTGCCTACTGAGTGCTTTGACTCCCCCCTCTTTCTCCCATTCTCTCCCTCTCTCTCTAGCCACCAGAGGGACAGCCTCCATAGTCTCTGAGGTGATGATGTATGTGTCCATCATCGGGTTACAGGCTTGGCTCTACATAGAGATGGTATACTGCTTCAGAAAGATCTCAGCTGCAGGAGAGGAAGCATTACGAGAAAGCGCGTGAGTAACACTGTAACCCTACTTCCTCTCCTGCAGCTGTATCCTTTCGTTTTAGGTCCTCTATTACGGTCTCCCTACATAAAATTTCACTGCCCTTGTCTGTTATGAACCTGTCCATCCTGTTGATTTGTGTTCTCTCCTCTCTCTTCCATAGTGCTGAGTAGTGCAATTCCTCTGTTCCTCCTTGTTCAATATTCTCTCCCTTGTCTGTCTTTCTCTCGATCTTCATCTTCCTTGCCACTCCCATTCTCTCTCATTCTTTCCATCTCTGTGTCTCACAATCATCACATTTTCCACTCTCTAGAAAAGCCAAAGAAGGTACTTTTCCTGAAAAACGTTTGCTTGCTTGCTTCAGCAGTCTAGAAGTATGTTTAAATAGCTTAAAAGCTCATGTAAAATTCAAGTTGAAAAGAAGTTGGAGTTAAATATAGTTGTGTCAGGAGGGGAACTCATGTATTCCGTTGACATCACATTTCATTGAACATAAAATGTGTATGATACTACATTTGGCCTTGGTGTTTAGGCTGTGCTCTGTGGGGTGCTGCCAATGTGGGAAAAGTGCTCAATATGCTCAGTATACAACCAAAAGCAAGCTATAGGTAGGGAGCAGAGTATCTGCCATTCCCCGCATAGATAGAATAACAGAACCAAAAGCGGGTGGAGGCTGGGGAGCTGGATGGCAAAAGCACAAGCGATGGTGCTTGCTGAATGGCGAAACTGAATAAGCTGCCATTTAAATAAATGATATTCAGTCTCTGATTGAATGTTAGCTCAGTCGACACTGCTTGCTTCGCTTTGCTACATTAAAGTAAATCATATGGTTACTTAAGTTGGATGCATGGTTGCTTGATAGAAGGATAAAGAAAGTTATTATGGATGGATGGAGTGATGAAAGAAGGTTAGACGTGTTGTTGTATGGATAGAGAGGTTAGAGGAGTACGTGGATTGATAGAGGATATGAATGAATAGATAAAAAAGAGTGGAATAGACATAGGAATAGTAGGAGATATGCAGTGTAGTTTAACTTATTGAAATGCTTTAAGTAATGAGAGTGGTTTGAATGGTTATAGATGGATAGATGGAGGGATGAATGATTAAGGTTAGGATGAAAACATAGAGATAGTTAGGATGCAACATTTTATCTGTCCCACTATGAGTTAATAAACAAACTGAAAGGGTGGAGTGTGTTTGTTGTTTGAACAGTTATAGAGCAAAGCCTAGCGATTTAATGCCACCTGTAGTTATGGAATGTTTTCTCACACGTATAATTCATTGGCTGATCCCTCCTGATGACCTGCATGGAATTATGTGATCCTTCCTTAATCCATAGGAAGTTGACTATGTCAAAATGGTGTAAGTCCTTAATGGCTCTGCCTATGCTAAAACAGGTATTTGGGCACTAGAGTCCTCTATCAATCTCCATGAGATGAAATATCAGGTTTTTAGGTAATAAGCGGATGATGATATTCTAACCATTTCTATCTTTCTCCTTTCTTTCCAGGAATGCAGAATATTTAGCTATAGCCTCAGAGAGTAAAGATAACTGTGCAGGGGTGCAAGTGGCAGAATAACCCAGGTATGTCATGAAAAAAACTGCTATCAGCAAGTAAAAAGATAAGTAAACTCAAAGTATAAACAATGTAAATGCAGCACAGCACATAGTAGCCTACACAATTAAACTATCAGATTCATGCACATGGAGAGGCATTTTCATCTAACAGAGTTCAACTGTCCTTGACCTCTCTCTTGGCACAGAATACAGTGCCTTCAGAAAGTATTCATACCCCTTATTCCACATTTTGTTGTGTTACAGCCTGAATTCAAAACTGATTAAATATATTTGTTTTGTCACCCATCTACACACACAATACCCCATAATGACAATGTGAAACATATACAGTGCCTTGCGAAAGTATTCGGCCCCCTTGAACTTTGCGACCTTTTGCCACATTTCAGGCTTCAAACATAAAGATATAAAACTGTATTTTTTTGTGAAGAATCAACAACAAGTGGGACACAATCATGAAGTGGAACGACATTTATTGGATATTTCAAACTTTTTTAACAAATCAAAAACTGAAAAATTGGGCGTGCAAAATTATTAGTTTTATATCTTTATGTTTGAAGCCTGAAATGTGGCAAAAGGTCGCAAAGTTCAAGGGGGCCGAATACCTTCGCAAGGCACTGTATATATTTTTTAACATTTTAGCAAATGTAATGGAAATTAAATACAGAAATATCTCATTTATTAACGGTAGCTCACTCCAGTAACCACGAGCACAGCTGTTCCCTGGTGGCTTTATTCTGTAGTTTTAGTCAGAATTATCACCTTCCGTGAGAACAATAAAGTAAATGAAAATACAGTTAAGCACACTCTTACAACTTTCTTGTCTTACGAGTGACTTATTAGCTTGATATAACTCCGAAGTGCTTACACACAAACAGTTTAGCCGGAGCTATAACAGTATCAGATTAAACACATGAATAAAGGAAAAATACCTCATTGTCTGCTTATTGCAGAAGGGAGGAAATCAAAAACGAATTATTCCTGGCATGAATTCACGCTTCATGCTTAATTATTATAACGTTACCCTCTTAACATACACACTTCAACCTTTACTAGCTTTACTACCCCCGAAAACATGGAAACTTAGCTAACACAGCGCGGGATTGCCTTCAACGATAATAATCACCGTTACAACAGTTCTTAGCCACGTAGTTCCACTTGTCTTATCATTTCCCCCGCATAGCGAACACGTAAACAATTCAAACAAAAAAACAATGACTTAGACTTACCGGTTAAATTGTTAGTTACATTAACACCCCTGAGTCAATACATTTTCAAATCAAATCAAATTTTAGTTGTCACATGCGCCGAATACAACAAGTGTTGGCTCATTGTCCTGTGGAAAAACAAATGATAGTCCCACTAAGCCCAAACCACATGGGATGGTGTATCGCTGTAGAATGCTGTGGTAGCCATGCTGGTTATTTGTGCCTTGATTTCTAAATAAATCACAGACAGTGTCACCAGCAAAGCACCCCTACACCATAACACCTCCTCCTCCATGCTTCACAGTGGGAAATACACATTCCAGAGATCATCTGTTCACCCACACCGCGCCTCACAAAGGCATGGCGGTTGGAACCAAAAATCTCCAATTTGGACTCTAGACTAAAGGACAAATTTTCACTGGTCTAATGTCCATTGCTCGTGTTTCTTGGCCCAAGCAAGTCTCTTCTTCTAATTTGTGTCCTTCAGTAGTGGTTTCCTTGCAGCAATTCAACAATGAATGCCTGATTCACACAGTTTCTTCTGAACAGTTGACGTTGAGATGTGTCTGTTACTTGAACTCTGTGAAGCATTTATTTGGGCTGCAATTTCTGACACTGGTAACTCTAATGAACATCCTCTGCAGCAGAGGTAACTCTGGGTCTTCCATTCCTGTGCCGTTCCTCATGCGATCCAGTTTCATCATAGCGCTTGATGGATGTTGAAATGTTCCATATTGACTGAACTTCATGACTTAAAGAAATATTGGACTGTCGTTTCTCTTTGCTTATTTGAGATGTTCTTACTATAAGTTAGGAAGAACAACTTTATCTTTGTAGTGACTGTGTGTATTGATACCCATACACTACTCAAAAAAAATAAAGGGAACACTAAAATAACACATCCTAGATCTGAATGAAGAAATATTCTTATTAAATAGTTTTTTCTTTACATAGTTGAATGTGCTGACAACAAAATCACACAAAAATTATCAATGGAAATGAAATTTATCAAAATCAAATCAAATCAAATGTATTTATATAGCCCTTCGTACATCAGCTGATATCTCAAAGTGCTGTACAGAAACCCAGCCTAAAACCCCAAACAGCAAGCAATGCAGGTGTAGAAGCACGGTGGCTAGGAAAAACTCCCTAGAAAGGCCAAAACCTAGGAAGAAACCTAGAGAGGAACCAGGCTATGTGGGGTGGCCAGTCCTCTTCTGGCTGTGCCGGGTGGAGATTATAACAGAACATGGCCAAGATGTTCAAATGTTCATAAATGACCAGCATGGTCGAATAATAATAAGGCAGAAGAGTTGAAACTGGAGCAGCAGCACGGTCAGGTGGACTGGGGACAGCAAGGAGTCATCATGTCAGGTAGTCCTGGGGCATGGTCCTAGGGCTCAGGTCAGTTGAAACTGGAGCAGCAGCACGGCCAGGTGGACTGGGGACAGCAAGGAGTCATCATGTCAGGTAGTCCTGGGGCATGGTCCTAGGGCTCAGGTCCTCCGAGAGAGAGAAAGAAAGAGAGAAGGAGAGAATTAGAGAACACACACTTAGATTCACACAGGACACCCCCGGACAGGGCCAAACAGGAAGGATATAACCCCACCCACTTTGCCAAAGCACAGCCCCCACACACCATCATCCCACGGAGGTCTGGATTTGGACTCACACTCAAAACCACAATACAGGCTGATCCAACTTTGATGTAATGTCCTTAAAACAAGTCAAAATGAGGCTCAGTAGTGTGTGTGGCCTCCACGTGCCTGTATGACCTCCCAACAATGCCTGTGCATGCTCCTGATAAGGTGGCGGATAGTCTCCTGAGGGATCTCCTTCCAGACCTGGACTAAAGCATCCGCCAACTCCTGGACAGTCTGTGGTGCAATTGAGCGAGCCATGATGTCCCAGATGTGCTCAATTGGATTCAGGTCTGGGGAACGGGCGGGCCAGTCCATAGCATCAATGCCTTCCTCTTGCAGGAACTGCTGACACACTCCAGCCACATGAGGTCTAGCATTGTCTTGCATTAGGAGGAACCCAGGGCCAACCGCACCAGCATATGGTCTCACAAGGGGTCTGAGGATCTCATCTCTGTACCTAATGGCAGTCAGGCTACCTCTGGCGACCACATGGAGGGCTGTGCGGCCCCCCAAAGAAATGCCACCCCACACCATGACTGACCCACCACCAAACCGGTCATGCTGGAGGATGTTGCAGGCAGCAGAACGTTCTCCACGGCGTCTCCAGACTGTCACGTCTGTCACATGTCTGTCACATGTGAACCTGCTTTCATCTGTGAAGAGCACAGGGCGCCAGTGGCGAATTTGCCAATCTTGGTGTTCTCTGGCAAATGCCAAACAATCGGGCCCTCATACCACCCTCATGGAGTCTGTTTCTGACCATTTGAGCAGACACATGCACATTTGTGGCCTGCTGGAGGTCATTTTGCAGGGCTCTTGCAGTACTCCTCCTGCTGCTCCTTGCACAAAGGCGGAGGTAGCGGTCCTGCTGCTGGGTTGTTGCCCTCCTACGGCCTCCTCCACGTCTCTTGATGTACTGGCCTGTCTCCTGGTAGCGCCTCCATGCTCTGGACACTACGCTGACAGACACAGCAAACCTTCTTGCCACAGCTCGCATTGTTTTTCCATCCTGGATGAGCTGCACTACCTGAGCCACTTGTGTGGGTTGTAGACTCCGTCTCATGCTACCACTAGAGTGAAAGCACTGCCAGCATTCAAAAGTGACCAAAACATCAGCCAGGAAGCATAGGAACTGAGAAGTGGTCTGTGGTTATCACCTGCAGAACCACTCCTTTATTGAGGGTGTCTTGCTAATTGCCTATAATTTCCACCTACTCGACTGAGGGACCATACAGATAATTGAAGTAGTCAAAAAAAAAAAAAAATGTAACACTATTATTGAGAGTGAGTGAGTTCATGTAACTTATTATGTGACTTTTTAATCCTGACCTTTTTTGGTTGAATATTCACTCAAGACATCACTTCAATATGTTAATGTTGCCTTTAATTTGACACTACAGTATATGGTCTTCCACACATACAGTAACAGAACTTGACATTCATTGATTTAAATTATTTTTAAATCTATATTTCTACAGGTCTATAGTACGTTGATGTGCTTTTTTTTATTAATTTGTAAACATTTCTAAAAACAGAACTCCATTATGCGGCATTGTGTGTAGGCCAGTGACACAAAATGTTAGTTTACTCAATTTTAAATTCAGGCTGTAACACAACACAATTTGGAAAAAGTCAATGGGTGCGAATACTTTCTGAAGGCACTGTATGCCATGTGTAATCTATTGATGTTTGCTTCTGCTTTCAGGAATGCAAAGGGATTCCATCTATGTACTGGCCGCATCAGCTATACGACCCCTTGGATCGCATGAAGACATCCTGAAGATGCACAGTATCTACACTCTGAGTCTTTATTACTTTTCCTGTTACGTTAATGGATAAATGTGATATGATGACATCATTACTTTGAAAGTAGCATGATATCAGCACCTCTGTATGTATTACACACAAAAGCATGTAACTAATTCAACTAATGAATCCTTATGTGTATGAATCCTTCATCAAGGTATTTTTTGGGTTGTATCGATCTCTCTCTAAAGTGAATGTACATTTATATTAAGAGTTATTGTGAGAGAATTAATCTGATTAAATGGTTATCAAGAGAGCTTTATCACACACTGTATTTAAGTTTTCATTGACTTTTGTGCAATTTTCACGAGTACGATATGTGGTACATTTTCACAACTCTAAGCACAAAAATCAAAACAGATCATCAAAATGGCTCATGTTTCAAAACTAAGCACATTTTCAATTGACTGAGTACAACAAAACAAATTCACAAAGCCACTTGTAACACTGCACCAAGTCGCTCTTTTAATTTGAATATATATTACATTTAAGTATCTGTTCTTCAAAATGCAATATTCACTTTACTTTGATATGATTTTCTTGTCATTTTTTACAATATAATTAACTATCACTTAATCAAACTGCTCAAAACTACTTAACCAAAAGTATGTAGTGCCTAGTTAACGTATACAGTTGAAGTCGGAAGTTTACATACACTTAGGTTGGAGTCATTAAAACTAGTTTTTAAACCACTCCACAAATTTCTTGAAACTCGGCGGTATTTCATTTTTGGATAAAAAACGTTCCCGTTTTAAACTGGATATTTTGTCACGACAAGATGCTCGACTATGCATATAATTGACAGCTTTGGATAGAAAACACTCTAACGTTTCCAAAACTGCAAAGATATTTCTGTGAGTGCAAAAAGAACTGATGTTACAGGCGAAACCCAGATAAAAATCCAATCAGGAAGTGCCCCATATTTTGAAAGCGCTGCATGCCAATGACTCCTTATATGGCTGTGAATTGGCTACGAATGAGCTTACGCTTTCTTTCCCCAAGGTGTCTACAGCATTGTGACGTATTTTTACGCATTGGGCATTTTACCACCTTGCCTGGGAGATGAATGACTCGTAGGGAGGCCAGATGTGGTAGGGCCCATATCAAGAGCTGTTGTGCCACCTGTAGGGACCGTACAGACCTCGTTCCCCTTTGATGGTTGATGTGGAACACTGCCAATGTATTGTCTGATCGTATCAGGACATGTTTATGTTTGAGAACCGGCAGAAAGTGATTCAGGGCTAGGTAAACTGAAGTTCTAGTACGTTGATGTGCTCTTTCCTACAGTGGGGGCACCTCTCTTCCCGTACAGACCTGTGTTACCACACTGCTCCCCAGCCTGCTAGTGAAGCTCCGGTCGTCACTACTTCCCGCCTTGCTGGAATCTGAGAGGGACACCTGCAGTCAGGTAACTCTCTTCCTCTACGGCACGAAGAGTAGGGTAGCATGACCTTGTAACCCATATTTTGGTATTTCTGTCCCGCTTGGAGTCCGAGCATGCCCATCAGTTGTTGGAACTTTCGTACCTTCACCAATGCACTCAACTGGAATTGTTGCAAAAGAAGAAGAATGCTATCCATGCACTGGGATGTTATACATGCCCTAATAGTGTGGGATTTCAGAGACATGTCAAAAAAGTAGACCTTTTGGCTTGGTGTGAAGTTGTTATTTTTGTTGTTCACAATAAGACCCAGTGCGGTGACGTGGGTCAGTATCAGCGCTGTGCACTTGGCTGCACGCTCGTGAGAGAGGACGCAGATGAGCCAGTCGTTAAGGTAAGGAAGGATCTTGATTCGCTGTAGGTGGAGGGAGTTCAGGGCTGCGCTCACACATCTTGTGAAGACAGAAGAGCCAGGGAGAGACCGAAGGGTATGCCTGACCATGAAAGGTGAACTGTAGAAAATGCCTGTGTTCCAGTAACACAGGAATGTGAAAGTAAGCATCCTTTAAGTCAAGGGACGTGAACCATTAACCTGTGGCTACGGTCTGGAGAACGTGTGAAAGGGGAGAACTTTTAGGAAAACATTGAACCATTTTAAATCCAGAACTGGACTGAAGCTTCCGTCTTTCTTCAGAACCAGGAAATTGGATGAGTAAAAGCCATTTTGCGTGTCGGCCTAGCATCTCTGAAGCTCCGTAAGAAAAGCCGGTCAAGGTGGCACACTGAACAGTGTAGCTGCCCGGGCCTTCTTAAAGAACAGGTTAGCTGCAGGGGCTGTGGCCATCAAGCAGGACAGCGCGTAGTCAGGCAGAGCTTTCTTCTGACTCCGTGTGATCAGAGCCTGGGAATGATTCCTCTAACCCATCTTTAGCATTGAGACTGAATGGATCCACACCTCCTTCACCATGTTGAGGTGAAGGAGGTTACATCCTGGTAACTGAAGTGGTGGTTGGATGCCCGAGTGGAGAGCAGGTCATCATCATGACTATCTGAGTCGCGCTTCCCTTACCACAGGCAGGATGGCGCAGTAAAAGCAGGGGTAAGAACGGGCCTCAGGCAGTTGCCCAATGCCTAGGCAGGCGGGGCACAGGTCATGATAATCTTCTACTTGTAGTTCAGATCCACAACAGGAGCAGCCATGCATGCCCAGCATCATGGTGATGCAGTGTTCTCTCAGCTCAGAATGTGAAGAAAAGTATTTCTTATGCAATATTTTTTTATTATTTTTTTTATTTCACCTTTATTTAACCAGGTAGGCTAGTTGAGAACAAGTTCTCATTTGCAACTGCGACCTGGCCAAGATAAGGCATAGCAGTGTGAACAGACAACACAGAGTTACACATGGAGTAAACAATTAACAAGTCAATAACACAGTAGAAAAAAAGGGGAGTCTATATATACATTGTGTGCAAAAGGCATGAGGTAGGCAAATAATTACAATTATGCAGATTAACACTGGAGTGATAAATGATCAGATGGTTATGTACAGGTAGAGATATTGGTGTGCAAAAGAGCAGAAAAATAAAAATAAATAAATAAAAACAGTATGGGGATGAGGTAGGTGAAAATGGGTGGGCTATTTACCAATAGACTATGTACAGCTGCAGCGATCGGTTAGCTGCTCAGATAGCAGATGTTTGAAGTTGGTGAGGGAGATAAAAGTCTCCAGTGTGACTCATCAAATTAACTAATGTAATAGTAACCGGAGACTGTATACAACAACTACCACAGGGCTGGAGCAGGAGAGATATAATTTTTAAATGTAGGCTTATTTATGCAAAACACGCACGAATGGCTGTCGTTTGGTAAGCCAAGCTAACAAATACACAGCGGCAACTCGGTTGAGTTGGTTAGCTAGCTGACAACACACAGTGGCAGCTAGGTTGAGTTGGTAAACTAGAGGAGAGGGATGCCTAGGGGAGGCAATCTGAAGCTGACAACCTTCCTAGAGGTGGATATGTAGGGAAGTGATTTGTTCGAGTTTTAAATAGTCGAAAGATGACTAGTGCCCTGTGGCCTCGATAACGTAGGATATCTTGACAAGGTTAGCCCCGGAGTACGGTGGCCATCACACACACTAGCTGGTGGGCTAAGTCAGCACAAGACAAAGAAGCCCGATATCTTCCAATAAAATGGATAGGTAGGGGAGAGCTGTCATACAGCCTTGGAGGGTGAATTTTGCACTCTGACCCACAGGTCACAACCTGTTGATGACAGACTGACAGTACACACAACTCACACAGAGTTTAGCTTACCCTACCGGGACCTGGGAAGATGCAATCTGAAAAAAAAAAACAGGAGCAGTCAACTTGTGTGAGACAACTAAGCTAATTTTGCAAGAAGAAATAAGAGACCGTGTGTGGTCCTCCCATGCTATCATGTCACCGGCGTGACTTTGTTGTTATTATTACTCAACCTGTGCAGAGCACGAGGGATATAATTCATACTTTCAACCGTATTGAATGTCTGAAATGAATTAAGTACAAACCATTGTTCGTGAACCCAAGAAAGCAAAGGTAACTGAATTAAATGACAACCGCCCCATAGCATTCACTTCAGTCATCATGAAGAGCATTTTAATATATATTTGTTTTATTTAACCTTTATTTAACTAGGCAAGTCAGTTAATTAAGAACAAAATCTTATTTACAATGACGGGCTACACCGGCCAAATCCGGACGACACCGGGCCAATTGGGCGCTGCCCTATTGGACTCCCAATCACGGCCGGCTGTGAGACAGCCTGGATTCAAACCAGGGTGTCTGTAGTGACGCCTCTAGCACTGAGATGTAATGCCTTAGACCGCTGCGCAACTCGGGAGCCCTGCGAGCTTTGAGAGAATAGTTAAGGATCATATCACCTCCACCTTACCTGACACTTTAGACCCACTTCACTTTGCATACCTCCCCAATAGATATACAGACGATGCAATCGTCTATGCAAACTGCACACTGCCTTATCCCATCTGGACAAGAGGAATACCTATGTAAGAATGCTGTTAATTTACAGCTCAGCCTTCAAAACCAAAGTACCCTCCTAGCTCATCATTAAGCTTGGGGTCCTGGGTCTGAACTCCGACCTGTGCAAATGGGTCCTGGACTTCCTGACGTTCAGCCCCCAGGTGGTGAATGTAGGAAACAACACCTCCACTACGCTGATCCTCAACACAGGGCCCCACAAGGGTGAATGCACAGCCCCCTCCTGTAATCCCTGTTCACCCATTACTGCGTGGCCACGCACGCCTCCAACTTAGTCATCAAGTTCCTGATTATCAACAATGACAAGACAGCCTACAGGGAGGAGGAGAGGGCCCTGGCCGAGTGGTGCCAGGAAAATAGCCTCTCCCTCAAAGTCAACAAAGCGAAGGAGCTGATCGTGGACTTCAGGAGAGAGCAGAGGGAGCACGCCCTTATCCACATCGACAGGACTGCAGTGGAGAAGTTGAAAAGCTTCAAGTTCCTCGATGTACACATCAATGACAATCTGAAATGGTCCACCCACACAGACAGTGTGGTGAAGTCAGCACAACGGGAGGCTGAAGAATTTCGGCCTGGCCCCTAAGACCCTCACAAACTTTTACAGATGCACCATTGAGAGCATCCTGTTGGGCATCTTGTTGGGCTGTATCCCCACCTGGTATGGCAACTGCACAGCTCTTAACCACAGGGCTCTCCAGAGGGTGGTGCAGTTTGTCCAACTCATTGCCTGCCCTTCAGGACACCGACAGCACCCAATGTCACAGAAAGGACAAACACATCATCAAACACATCATCCACCCGAGCCATCTGCATGTGTGTGTGACCAATGCAATTTGATTTGATTGAACTAGGCAAGAAAGCACCAGGTTAAGTTACAACCAGTATAACTGCTGTTGCAATTAGAGGCCTAGCAAACAACCTCCTATATTATCTTTCCCCATCCACACGTGATGAAACAGAGGAGAGCTGTCTCCCTGGCTGGTGGGCTCCTAAGGCACAGTGGCAACACAATGCCTTGTGAAGTAGCAGATTCTCAGATTCTCAGCTGCTACCCTAGGTGGGTGTCTTGGTCTCTGGATCTACATTCTTCTCGTGGTTCAAGGTTATCTTCCTCCATGGCCCATATTGTTTCCCCCGCAGTCTCTCTTAACCTTCAAACTGGAGGGACAAAGCCAAGAGTCTTCTGGACATGAGGGCACATGCAGTGCAGTCAACCCACTCCATGCATTCCTGCTCTCTATCTCTGTTCATAGACCCTCCCTGACAAAACAGATGGACTACTGTAGACATTAGATAAATGTCAAACATGTCTCCCTCCAAGTGTACTCCATTTATAGAATGGCCAAAAGCCATTAAAACCGTGCTACTATTTATAAAGAAAAGCAATGTGTTCACCCATGAACAGCATAACTCTATTGTGCAAGCCACAGTTCTCATGGAGTTTTGACTCTCATCACCAGCATTGTGCAGATTTAATTTGACACATCTCCTACGTTACGTTTATAGGCCTATGTGTCAGGCTAAAGTATAATAGCTTTTTTTGACATGGATAATTAACTTCTTTAGAATTTCAGTAATAGTTTTAATGCAGTATTTCAGATGTATGGCAATGTGTAGTTCACACTTTCTGACGAAACATTTTCTTATAAGTTCCTTCTAATTGTATTGGGGGAAATGAAGCTTGCTGCATTTTTACACTTAGACTAGTTGAGATTAGTGTGTTTCTCTCATAACACTTCCATTTTATTCTAGCTCATGTGTTCTTCTGATGTTTCAAAGCAGTCTGAGATTCTACTCTCATGTTTAATCTCACTTTGTCAACGCTATTATCTGTACTCTACTTTGGTGTGCAGAGCAGAGGTCTCTGAATTAGTCAGAAAACAGAAACTTTAGACACAATCAATCACCGGAGTGAGTTCTGTGAAAGTACTATTTGGAATGTTTGGAAAGCGCTACAGAATCAGATTTGTTTCACAACTGCTGCAGCTTCTATGGGTAAAAATGACACAATAAAGTTTGATAAACATTATTTGGTAAACTTCAATATTGCATTGACAAAACAGCATTCATAAATATTGGCTATAATTACTATTACCTATAAAATGCATTGAACATGATTAATTATGAAATAATTAAGTAGGTATGGTTTTGTGTCTGTTCAGATTTGAGGGGGAGAATATTGTAGTGGGGTAATATTTGATATGTCTATATTATATTTACCTCACATGTGACCTGTGATAAGACTACGCAATTAGCCTATTAAAATGTTTATCTGACTATGGAGACTATAGTTGCGACACAGTAATAGGCAATCAAGAAATGTCTGTGAAAGGAATTCTAAATACAAGTGTATTTAATTACTTTGTAAAATAAATTGATTCACATAGAAGGCATACAGCTTAAGTTACAAAGCATTACAAGGCATTATTCTAAGCATGATCAGAGAAAGAGAGAGCGAGAGAGAGAGACAAAGAAACCATGACTTGAGCCATGGCCCATAGCTCATGGGATAGGGAGAGAAAGAAGGAAGAGAGAGATACTGCAGTGTCTTACCACATCAGTTCAGAAACAACAACAAAAAGAAAGAGACAAGGAATCTAGACCCTTTTATAACATTTTGGTTCTTTGGATTCAAAATCTGAGTTTTTGACCAATAGCATTACTGTAAAGTTAACCTCCAATCAAATATCAAACCTACAGACCTGTAGGCTATAGGCCTATTAAGGAATCCTCAAGGTTTTGTTCACCTGAAGTAGAGAACGTCATGATGAGCTGTAGACCACACTATATACTGAGAGAGTTTTTTGATTTATATTTTTCGTAGCTGTCTATTTACAACCACAAACCAATGCAGGCATTAAGAACGCACTCAACAAGCTGTGGAAGGCCATAAGCAAACAAGAGAATGCTCAACCAGAAGCAATGCTTCTAGTGGCCGAGGACTTTCATGCAGGCAAACAAAAATCCGTTTGACCTCATTTCTATCAGCATGTCACATGTGCAACTAAAGGGGGAAAAAAACTCTACACCACCTTTACTCCACACACAGAGACGTGTACAAAGCTCTCCCTCGCCCTCCATTTGGCAAAACTGACCATTAATTTATCCACCTGATTCCTGCTTACAAGCAAAAACTCAAGCAGGAAGTACCAGTAATTTGTTCAATACAGAAGTGGTCAGATTACGCATATGTTAAGCTACAGGGATATGTTCCGGGATTCATCTAATGGCATTTTGGAGTATACCACATCAGTCACCGGCTTCATCAATAAGTGCATCAACGACGTCGTACCCACAGTGAATGTACGTACATATCCCAACCAGAAGCCATGATCCGCACTGAGCTATGGGCTAGAGCTGCTGCTTGCTAGGAGTGGGAAACTAATGAGATACTTCATAAGAAATCCCGCTTTGCCCTCCGACGAACCATCAAACAGGCAAAGCGTCAATACAGGACTAAGATTGAATCCTACTACATGAACTCTCATACACGTCAGATGTGGCAGGGCTTGCAAACTATTACGGATTACAAAGGTAAACCCAGTCAGTCACGAGCTGCCCAGTGACGCAAGCCCACCAGATGAGCTAAATGCCTTTTATGCTCTCTTCGAGGCAAGCAACACTGAAGCATGCATGAGAGCACCAGCTGTTCCATCCATGCTTTCCGTAGCCATAGACGATGTGAGTAAAAACTTTAAACAGGTCATCATCCTTCACAAGGCCGCAGAGCGAGACAGATTACCAGGACACGTACTCAGAGCATGCACTGACCAATGGCAAGTGTCTTCACTGACATTTTCAACCTCTCCCTGACTGAGTCTGTAATACCTACATGTTTCAAGCAGACCACCATAGTACCTGTGCCCACAAAGCTAAGGCAACCTGCCTAAATGGCTACCGCCCTGTAGCATGCATGTCTGTAGAAATTAAGTGCTTTGAAAGGGGTGTCATGGCTCATTGCAACACCATCATCCAAGAAACCCTAGACCCACTACAATTTGCGTACCGCCCTAACAGATCCACACTGCCCTTTCCCACCTGGACAAAAGGAACACCTATTTGAGATTGCTGTTCATTGACTACAGCTCAACGTTCACACTATAGTGCCCTCAAAGCTCTTACTAAGCTAAGGACCCTGGGACTGAACACATCCCTCTGCAACTGGATCCTGGACTTCCTGACGGGCCGCCCCCAGGTGGTAAGGGTAGGCAACAACACATCTGCCAAAGCTGATCCTCAACACGGGGGCCTGTCATTCCAAATAATGTCCCCCGGCCAAATATAGTGTCCCCCTCTGCATCACAATGGGATTCGATAAACTATAAACTAAACGTCCTAATGATTAGAATTTTGGAGATCATTACTGCCTAAATGACATTCTTTTCATCATCAATTTTGCTGTTTGAACATGTTTTGTTTAGCTAATAAAATGAAAACAATAATTCAAACTACTTTTGGGTACCTTGTTAACATTACAACATGAAATCCAACAAAACAGAGATGCTTGTTCTAGGTCCCAAGAAACAAAGAGATCTTCTGTTGAATCTGACAGTTAATCTTAATGGTTGTACAGTCGTCTCAAATAAAACTGTGAAGGACCTCGGCATTACTCTGGACCCTGATCTCTCTTTTGACGAACATATCAAGACTGTTCGTCTTGATACATACCTACACATACGCTACGGTCACAAGACGCAGGCCTCCTAATTGTCCCTAGAATTTCTAAGCAAACAGCTGGAGGCAGGACTTTCTCCTATAGAGCTCCATTTTTATGGAATGGTCTGCCTACCCATGTGAGAGATGCAAACTTGGGCTCAACCTTTAAGTCTTTACTGAAGACTCATCTCTTCAGTGGGTCATATGATTGAGTGTAGTCTGGCCCAGGAGTGTGAAGGTGAACGGAAAGGCTCTGGAGCAACGAACCGCCCTTGCTGTCTCTGCCTGGCCGGTTCCCCTCTTTCCACTGGGATTCTCTGCCTCTAACCCTATTACAGGGGCTGAGTCACTGGCTTACTGGTGCTCTTTCTTGCCGTCCCTAGGAGGGGTGCGTCACTTGAGTGGGTTGAGTCACTCATGTGATCTTCCTGTCTGGGTTGGCGCCCCCCTTTGGGTTGTGCCGTGGCGGAGATCTTTGTGGGCTATACTCAGCCTTGTCTCAGGATGGTAAGTTGGTGGTTGAAGATATCCCTCTAGTGGTGTGGGGCTGTGCTTTGGCAAAGTGGGTGGGGTTATATCCTTCCTGTTTTGCCCTGTCTGAGGATATCATCGGATGGGGCCACAGTGTCTCCTGACCCCTCCTGTCTCAGCCTCCAGTATTTATGCTGCAGTAGTTTATGTGTCGGGGGGCTAGGGTCAGTTTGTTATATCTGGAGTACTTCTCCTGTCTTATCCGGTGTCCTGTGTGAATTTAAGTATGCTCTCTCTAATCCTCGCTTTCTCTCTTTCTGTAACGGTTTTCCTGTTGTGAAGGAGAAGCGGACCAAAATGCGGCGTGGTGGTTACTCATGTTTAATGAAAAAACGATAAACACGAACACTACAAAACAATAAACGTGGAAAACCAAAATACAGTCCTATCTGGTGCAAACATAGAGACAGGAACAATCACCCACAAACACACAGTGAAACCCAGGCTACCTAAGTATGATTCTCAATCAGAGACAACTAATGACACCTGCCTCTGATTGAGAACAATACTAGGCCGAAACATAGAAATACCCAAATCATAGAAAAACACACATAGACTGCCCACCCAACTCACGCCCTGACCATACTAAATAAATACAAAACAAAGGAAATAAAGGTCAGAACGTGACACTTTCTTTCACTCTCTCGGAGGACCTGATCCCTAGGACCATGCCTCAGGACTACCTGGTATGATGACTCCTTGCTGTCCCCAGTCCACCTGGCCGTGCTGCTGCTCCAGTTTCAACTGTTCTACCTGCGGCTATGGAATCCTGACCTGTTCACCGGACGTGCTGCCTGTCCCAGACCTGCTGTTTTCAACTCTCTAGAGACAGCAGGAGTGGTAGAGATACTCTTAATGATCGGCTATGAAAAGCCAACTGACATTTACTCCTGAGGTGCTGACTTGCTGCAACCTCGACAACTACTGTGATTATTATTATTTGACCATGCTGGTCATTTATGAACATTTGAACATCTTGGCCATGTTCTGTTATAATCTCCACCCGGCACAGCCAGAAGAGGACTGGCCACCCCTCATAGCCTGGTTCCTCTCTAAGTTTCTTCCTAGGTTTTGGCCTTTCTAGGGAGTTTTTTTCCCCTAGCCACCGTGCTTCTACACCTGTATTGCCTGCTGTTTGGGGTTTTAGGCTGGGTTTCTGTACAGAACTTTGAGATATCAGCTGATGTACAAAGGGCTATATAAATATATTTCATTTTATTTGTTTTAAACATTGCTAATTTTGGGAAATGGCAAAGAAAACGTGTAATCTGCTTGACACATTAAAGTTACTTACCTTACAGATCACGAAGTCAGCTAATTCCCAATCCATTCATATGCAAATCCATTTGATTCATGCACTGGCTTGTCTCGCTGTCATGTTTTTAGTTTAACCTGCCCTTCGCTTATCTAAACTGAAATAATATAATTTCAGAAGTCCTCTATTATGATAATTTTTTTCCTATCTTGCATAGCACATTAGTACACCCTTGTGGTTGAATATATACAGTACCAGTCAAAAGTTTGGACACACCGACTGATTCAAGAGTTTTTCTTTGTAGAATTATAGTGAAGACATCAAAACTATGAAATAACACATATGGAATCATGTAGTAACCAAACAAAAACGTGTTAAACAAATCAAAATATATTTTATATTTGAGATTCTTCAAATAGCCAGCCTTTGCCTTGATGACTGCTTTGCACATTCTTGGCATTCTCTCAACCAGCTTCATGAAGAATGCTTTCCCATAAGTCTTGAATGAGATCCCACATATGCTGAGAACTTGTTGGCTGCTTTTCTTTCACTCTGCGGTCCAACTCATCCCAAACCATGTCAATTGGGTTGAGGTCAGGTGATCGTGGAAGCCAGTTCAACTGATGTAGCACTCCATCACTCTCCTTCTTGGTAGTAGCCCTTGCACAGCCTGTAGGTGTGTTGGGTCATTGTCCTGTTGAAAAACAAATTATAGTCGCACTAAGCGCAAACCAGGTGGGATGCGCATCGCTGCAGAATGCTGTGGCAGCCATGCTGGTCAAGGGTGTTTTAAATTCTAAATAAATCGTTGACAGTGTCACCAGCAAAGCCCCCCCACACCATCACACATCCTGCTCCATGCTTCACATTGGGAACCACACATGCAGAGATCATCCGTTCACCTACCTTGAAGGCCTGATTCACGCAGTCGCCTCTGAAGAGTTGATGTTGAGATGTGTCTGTTACTTGATCTGTGTGAAGCATTTATTTGTGCTGCAATCTGACGTGCAGTGAACTCTAATTAGCTTATGCTCTCTGCAGCAAAGGTAACTATTCCTTTCCTGTGGCGGTCCTCATGAGAGCCAGTTTCATCATAGAGCTTGATGGTTTTTGCGACTGCACTTAAAGAAACTTTCAAAGTTCTTGACATTTTACGAATTGACAGACCTTCATGTCTTAAAGTAATGATGGTAATGACTTGGTATTTTACCAAATGGGGCTATCTTCTGTATACTACCCCTACCATGTCACAACACAACTGATTGGCTCAAACTCTTTGAGGAAAGAAATTACACAAATGAACTTTTAAGAATTCACACCTGTTAATTGATATGCATTCCAGGTGACTACTTCCTGAAGCTGGTTGAGAGAATGCCAAGAGTGTGCAAAGCTGTCATCAAGGATAAAGGGTGGCTGCTTTGAAGAATCTAACATCTAAAATATATATACTTTTTTGGTAACTACATGATTCCATATGTGTTTTTTCATAGTTTTGATGTCTTCACTATTATTCTACAAAGTAGAAAATAGTAAAAATAAATATTAGATGTGTCCAAACTATTCTAGAATACAATAATTAATAATGTGGAACAAATAAATACCATCAAAGTATACCTTACAATTTACAATAATGAATACCTTGTGAAACAGCTATGAAAACCTATCTGATTTTAATAAATAAACGTTTGTATTTTTGTGACACAGGCTTGTCATTCATTTATTTTCACAGATGTTTTTTTGTCAGTGGTTCTCAACAGGCAGCTAGTCTCGGAAGGGGGACTTGAAGAGGGAGACTACGAAGTCCATGCACTGCTGCTCTCTTTGTTCTGTGTTTGCAGTGCTAGTGTTTTTAGTTCATCTGTGCATCTCATATATTATGTGCCCAGTACGATACGGTTAGCAAATGTTTTTAGTAGATAATGAATGACATGACATTAACAGATTTAGATGGTTTGATGAGATGGAGGGGATGGAATGAGTGGGCAGATTGTTGGGCAATCAGACGTCACTAGATGCAGAATTTCATCTGGAGAGACAGGAGAGAGGATGAGGAAAGAGGCAAAATCAAGAGACAGGTGCTGCGGCAAGTTCTTCCTGTGTCCTCGAAAGGCAGCCACTCTCAGTCAGGGGTGGTGGGATGGAAAAGCAAACAATGGATACTTTATTTTCAATAACATTGGCTTGGTTTAGTTGGAAGCCCTCTCACCACGTCAAGGTACAGGCCAATTTAATTAAGGCCGCTATAACCCCCTACTCTGTCTTTTTAGTGTTTGAACTGATGGGGCTTGAATAAGCATAGCAATATGGTGATGACTCAACCCTGCTGTGTAATGGACTCCCGGACACTCCTGCCATATTACGTACACAAATGTAGACCCTCCAGATATGCAAACACTAACTAGAAACCAATATCTAATTCCATACCAAACCTGGGCAAAATTTTTATTTGGACACAAAAGATTAATGGCTAGGGAGAAGGACCAGTAATGAACTGGGCAACTGAACAGTCAATTGAACATTTTACTTGTGTAACATGTGCACTGGGAGTCGGGAAGCAAGTACAGGGAGTGAATCATTTAATAAATAAATGGAACATAATACAAAACAAGAAAAGCACACAGACATAAATCTGAAACAGAGTCAATAACGCCTGGGGAAGGAATCAAAGGGAGTGACATATACAGTGGGGCAAAAAAGTATTTAGTCAGCCACCAATTGTGCAAGTTCTCCCACTTAAAACAGACAAAATGAGCAGAAAAAAATCCAGAAAATCATAATTTGTATGAGTAAAATACCTACCTTCTTGCGGTGGGGAGCCGGCCAAGCAGTGAAAACAAGGATGGGGAAAACAGACAAAACAGATGACGGATGATGGACACGATGGACAGAAATTCACTCACATTGACGACATGAGACAAACAAGACACATGAAAATTCTAAGTAAATTTGCACTGCTGTCTTTCTCTTTCGCTCTCTCTCTCCCTGTCTTTCACTCTCTTCCCACCTCTCTCTCTGCCTCTGTCACTTTCTTTCTCACTTCCTTCCTCTCTCTCTTTCTGTACTGGTCTCTCTATCTATCTAGCAAAGACTAGGTTCCATTTGGTTCCATTTGATCAAATCATTAATACAAGTCGATTGCCATAGCTTAGAAATATCTGTTGCTTGCATATTCGACATCACGTAAAGTACGTATTCGTTATATATCGAGGAATATAATAGAATAAACGCTAACTTAATCCAAAGAATCCGTAAGATCAAGTCGGAAGTCACCATTTACTATACTTCCAAAATCCTAATGATAGAGCACGTTGGGGTCACCATTTACTGTAGTGGGGTAATATTTGATATGTGTATATTGTATGTACCTTACATGCGACCTGTGATAAGACTATTTAATTAGCCTATTAAAATGTTTATCTGACTCCATAAAGATAATTAAAACATGCAAGGCTATAGTTGAGTTACAGTAATAGGCAATCAGCAAATGTCTGAGAATGGAATTCTAAATAGAATAGTATTTAATTACTTTGTAAAATGAATGGATTCACATACAAGGCGTAAAGCATAAGCTACAAAGCATTAACAAGCTTTACAAGGCATTATTCTAAGCATGGTAGAGAGAGAGAGAGAGAGAGAGAGAGAGAGAGAGAGAGAGAGAGAGAGAGAGAGAAAGAGAGAGAGAGAGAGAGGAAGGAACCATGGGAGAAACAGAAAGAAAGAACCACAGCAGTTTAGGAACAAAATACATATAAGACCCTTTTAAAACATCTGAGTTGTTTACCAATAGCATTACCGTGAAGTTAACCTCCAATCAGATATCAGACCTACCTACTGACCTGTAAAGACAACAGAACCTCTGCTACCTAGAAGCGTGACATTGGGGGTTGGAAAGATAATGAGGCATTCCTCAAACAACACAGAAGAATCCTTGCATACAGTTTTTAAGAAGAGTTTCTTCGGAGGCTGCCCTACAATATCATATTAACAGTAATGGAGGTCAAAGCTCTTTCCATGGCTGACCATAACATTTGTGTAGTTATTATTTCTCTTTAAAATAGTTTGTTTTAATATGTTTCCATATGTTTGAACATTTGTTAGCTTTTGGGTGTTTCCTTTTCTAGTCAACTCTGTATGGAAAACAGGGCTAATTTAAATCCTATTTCAATATAATCTATCAAAAAGATAAATGGGGTCCATTTCAACAATGAGTTCACAGTGCTGGAGACTGTTACTCATCAGGGCCCTAGTTCAGCCTCATACATAACCCTTGTTGTTCCTCAGACTTGGTGAGGCAGATGGGGGAGGGGAGAGAACAATGGCTGGCCCATGCAGAGGGCGGTAGTGACTGACTCCGCAGGCACTGAGGGACCAAAGAATGCCTGGAGTCAAGCCAGCACCATGGATGCCACTGTGGTCGCCTACCCCCACCTTACCCGCATCATCTCCCATGGTGCATTGGAGCATGGGGACGACACCTTCAAAAACTGCCCATCCAACGTCAGACGGATAGAAAAGTAACATAGATAGAGGAGCAACAGCAGAGAGTTTACAGAGTTGGTTTGGATTGTTTGCAAGAAGTCTTACTCCCAGATACAGAGCATTCAACCCCACCCAACCTAATCATCGTCCAGCATGACCACAGCGAGTAGCTCAGGGCAAAGCTCATTTGGACTGAGCAGGAGGAAGAAGGCCCCTGGTCTGATGGATCAGATTAGCACTTTCTTTGGAGGCGACAAAAAGAAAGGGAGCAAGGTGAGCATCTGGAGTTACCAACTGTCATAACCAATTGCCTCACAAAGACTCTTCCAGTCTATAGAGGTCTAAGATGACGATGGTAAGGATGCATCTGTCCAGTTTTTGTGTTGAAGTCTGCGGACAAGAAAGAGATTCTTTGAAAATGTGTGATTTACTAATTGTGCAGAACTAAAATACTTGTAGAGCTAGAATACCTGATGTAATGTAATAATCTCAGATAATTGGTTAAATGTAATTTCTATTCTAGAGCTAATGTGTTGTGAAATCTATTGTGAAATGTAATATAATTTTTGTAAAATTGTATATAACTGACTTCATTTTTCTAGACCCCAGGAAGAGTAGCTAATGCTATGGCAGCTATGTTGAGGAATATTTTTAGGCTAGCTATAGAACCGCTAAAGATAACAGGAATTCGCTTTGATGAACAGGAATACATTTAATTTATTTTCTCTTTAAGAGAGTAGCATTCACGAGCCAAAAGTGGTCCCCGAAAATGGTGTACTACGTCACGTACACTGAGTATACAAGGTGAATGCAGATGAAAGCTAGGATCCCTTTTTAATGCCACTTGTTAAACCCACTTCAATCCGCGTATTTGAACGGGAGCAGACAGGTTAAATAATTATTTTTTAGTATTGAGACAATTGATTGTGTGCCATTCAGAAGGTGAATGGGCAAGACAAAAGATTCAAGTGCCTCTGAATGGGGTATGGTAGTAGGTGCTAGGTTCACCGGTTTGTGTCAAGAACTGCAATGCTGCTAGGTTTTTCATGCTCAACAGTTTTCTGTGTGTATCAAGATACATTCAGTCAACTTGACACAACTGTGGGAAGCTTTGGAGTCAACATGGGCAAGCATCCCTGTGGAACGCTTTTGACACCTTGTAGAGTCTGTGCCCCAACGAATTAAGGCTGTTCTGAGGGAAAAAGGGGGGGTACAACCCCATATTAGGAAGGTGTTCCTAACGTTTGGTATACTCAGTTTAGGTGCAGGTACAGTATGTGCACCACGCCATTGCTCTCTCTCTATCTCGCTCTGTTGTATGTGCATCTTGCTAGTTGTCACTCAAATGGGGAGGGGCTAAAGCTCATTGACTGGAACCTGAATTGCTAGGGGACTGGCCCACATGGGTGAAAATGGCGCCGCACAGCTTCCAGTAAACAGTCACTTTCAAACTAGGGATTTCGTGGCTAATTGAGGTACAACAGAAATTCTGATCGTAGATTATGCATGTATGAACTACATATTGACACATCCAGGATAGAGTTTAAAAGAGTAAAAATAAATACTTACTAGTTGCCAAAGTTCCAAAGCATGTCTTTAATGTTTTTACCAATGTAGAAAAATCAGTGCCTTACCTCATAAAATATATTTGCAGTTAGAGTTCCTCAAATTATTGAAATAGTTAGAATCAACAGTCAGGTTTAGGGGCAGCTCTCAGGGGAACTTGTGGGCAGATCTTGGATGGTTGGTGTTTGTATTTGAAATACAACTACTGCATAGTTTATTTTAATTCATAAAACTTTGACCACCATTGGTTTAGCTGTACAGATTTGATAGCAAACAGATTATCAAATGTGATCTGTCTGCATTAGGCACCAGGTGGTCCTCTGCGGGTTATAAGGTTGAATGTTTTTTCCTAATGCTGAGCATGTCGATCAAACACCCCCAAATGATTCTGAGCTCCACCTTTAGCTTATTTTCTCTAGAGTTTATTGCAACCAAATCTAAGGAAGGGGGCACGTTGCAGAGTGATGGCAGGTCAACAACAGCTTATCCCTGGTGATATGCATTTGTTTGCAATGTTTTATCAATATATATGCATTTTAGACCTGAAAATTGAAAATGTTCCCATTGAAGACATACTGAAAGAATATCCTGTCTTCTACTCTGCTCTGTGCTTGTGTTAAACACTTACAGATATGAGAATGTAAATTAACATAATGCCGTAGTTTGTGTTACATATGTAGGATCTTAATTTGACCAGTATTGTCGTAGCAAAATAATCCTGCACCAACAAGATTTGAACATTTAGCCAATAATGTTTCTTGATTGGCAGTTAGGCTGGACAAAAGTAGGCTACAAAGTGCAATACTGTTAATATAAATGTGAGTTAGTACGGGTTTTCAGAAATGTATCTAAATCACGAAGCTCATCTGCATTTCCTGCAGTGTAGGAACATTTGCAGCAACAAAAGAGTGATCAAATTAAGATCCTACGTCTGTAGTTATGATCTGCATACACCTAAAAAAAAGGGAGGATTCTCGAATTCCGGCTGAATTTTCTTGCTGTAGTAAAGTTGTACTCCTAGATAGGTTCATTGTTTGCCAATTTCTTGGAAATCTGAATTTCTTTCTGCCCAATTATAGTTTTTAGAATAGTTTCTTTATACAGGTTTTGAGCATCTTCCATTGAAGTGCAATCCTCCAGGCAGACAGCTTTAAAAAAACAACTCCTAATCACCTTCATGAGAGAGGATTTGGTTATGCAACCCTTTTTGTACTCATCTGTATGCATTTAATTTAATTTCTAATTCCATTGAGCAGACAATGTAAGAAAACTAACTAGGTGAACTAAGATGCATAACATTAAATCAAATCAAATTTTATTTGTCACATGCGCTGAATCATACCACCTCCCCCTTACAAGCCCTTAACCAACAATGCAGTTTTAAGAAAAATATGTGTTAAAGTAAAAAATAGATAGGTAACAAATGACAAATAAAATTAACAAATAATTATTATGAAGAGATACAGAGCATAGTATCTATTCAGAAAGTCACCTCAGGTTGAAAACGGTATTTCAAATACATATAAAGATGTTTATGGAGTAGATTAACATGTGCTCTATAACCATGTAGACATTTCATTGAGCCTGAATGTCCAACGGTAGCAGTAAGACATCAGTGAGTTTTTGACTCATGTTTATAACTTTAGGGGTCCTTCCGGGGTCATGCCACCTCCCCCAAGCCAGCCCCTCGACGTCGGGCTAATGAGAATGCTGTAATGCATTTCTTCAGGAGCTTGAGCGTGAGTATCTTAGGATTGAATACCTCACTGCATTTGTATCTGTTATAACATGTATTTGATTAGTTATATAAACAATTGTAAAGTTGAAAAAGTAGTTATTTAATACAAGACAAGTTGTGTCTCTAGGCCTGCACCGTTGCTTGAAAATCTTGAAAAAAATAAAGTTTTTTAAAATCAAATTCTGGTGTTGCAAAGGATTTGACCAATTAGCCAATGTCTTCATGTAACCATCTTTGAACTCATAGAATAGGACCTCATCATTTGTTGTGTTCTGTAGCCTCAGGCAACATCCTCTCCCCATCCCAAGTCCAGGGTGAGTTCCATTTCCTCATTTTGTATTATTTTTGGATTTACTGTGGTTACAGTTTCTTTAGGCCTCTGTCAAGAAAACAATGTTAATTAGCTTTTAAACTGTCCTTGCTTTTTACATTGCATGACTTACATCTCTTCATGGGCCTGTGCAAGTTGGGTAGCTAGACTTTCAGCAGTCATAGTAACAGGCGCTGCTCCAGTAGGCCTTCATGAATCTTCCTGATCCTCTCTTTCTCTTTCATGTCTAGTGGAGGAAGGTGTTGGGCTTGGTAGGTCATTCAAACTCAGTCCTAAACCCCCCAAACACTGCTGACTTTACAGCCCTGTGCGTAATAATGACATCTCAATGTCTCCCTCTGTCTGAAGACGTTCTCTAATGTCGTTCTGTGACCGTCTTGATATGTTGTTCTTCCCTTTTACTTAACTCTTACTCTCCCAGCTCTGCATCCTTTCCCTTGTGTGATTCTTCAAGACAGTTAACATCAAAAATATATATATTTCCATACATAGCTTGAATTGAATTTTGCTAAGTCAAACATTGTTTACGTGAAATGTTACTATTCTTACTCTGATGGAAAATGTCAACGTTGAACGCCGTTCTCCTGGAAAAGTAGCTTAGACTACAGTGCCATTATATTTCATTGTGTTTCTGACGATTCAATTCAGTCACTGCTTCTGGATGACTTTGACACTCCTCAACTATTTCTGAACCACAACCGTTAAGGACTCAGGGACCCCTATATACAAAAGTTCCACCTTTCCTTTCCTTACCAGTCTGAGACTATTTCCTCTCTGCCCCCTCCTCTGTTCATAGTGACTCACTAATCTTCCTGCATTTGTGTGTTTCTTCATTCAACTCCTCTGTGTCCATAGAGTGAGCTGTCCAGTGTGTAAGAGTTGAAATGTGCTCTTCACCAGTTGTCTGTGTTATGTGTGTTCTGAAGTAATGCATGCCTTTGACTTCCATATCTCCCCCTAAAGGGCGCTGTAATGCTGGTCGTTCTTTATTTATCTCTCTTCCTGTCTAATTCACAGCATTCTTTTACACTAATAGATAACTGAATGAAGCCAATTCATTTGGATAGCAACATGACATTTCTAGATTTAATGCAAACGAGAATTGTAGTATATACATATAACATATATAACATATATATATAACATTTATACCCATTGTATTTATCAAAATATTTTCAAACTCAATATAACTACTAGTTCGACACCATTTTGGTGTCCTCTCTCCCTACTTCATCTAATAAGAACTGAGCACTGATAAGGTTTCAGGTCCAGCCATGTTCCTTGTGTTTATAAAGCATTTTGTTCTAGGCCACGCCACCGCGTGCTGATGCCACAAAGTCACCTCACAGACGCCGCAGAGACCAAGGAACACTGTCCAAAATCTTCAACCTGGTGAGACATCCTGACTTTTGTGTCGCAAGTTTATCTTGTCACTACACAGTTACACTGTCTAAAGATGCACCTGATAAACATTGTTTTCTTGTTTTTTTTTACCTCTCAAAACAACAGTGGTGATATCATGAATCAGTGAGTAAATTAGAGTTGTAACCTAGCCATATCCATCCTGAATCATCATTCATCTATACATAAAATCCCCAAAAAGCTAATTACATTGAGATGTATTTGCCATCATAATAAGCTAACAAATATGCATCAGCAATTAATTAAATGAAAAAATCACATATATTTAAGGTTTGGTTCCACTTGATATACGTTCCTATACATTTACATAGTAGTTACAGTGTAATCACAGTGTAGGAACACATTGTTATAAACAGGTATAACAGTAAGCAAACAGATATGTAAGTGCACTGTAATTACACTATTTGGCTAGGCAATTTTCATGTAAATATATAGGTATTAGGGAAATGAATTACAAACTGTGTATTTTGCTTTTTCAGTTTTGCTTTTTCATGCTTTTTCAGTTTAATCTCTATTGCATCACTCTTTTTATTGATGGTATTATTTATTGATGTCTTTATACCTACCTCATACCTATCTCATACCTACCCTATACCTATACCTACCTCCCTTTCCAGAGAGTATGTACTAATTAAGAATCCCTGAAAATGTGACATTTGACAATCATATAAATACAAATAACAATTTAAACCCCAATCTTATCTCATGGAAAATAGAAATACTTATTTCCATCGAATACAGAGACACTCGTCAAACCATGACAAGCACTTTTAAACTCTGTATTTCCTCCTTTGGTTGTATATAATTTATTATTCAGATGTCAATCATCTAATGTATTACTTCTACTTCCCTCTGTCTACAGGAGACCAAGTCCCGCCCTCCTCCCAAACGCTGGAGCACCATCTTCTGAGCTGTCTTTAGATCCAACAGAGAGGGAAAAGGATGAAGAAGAGAAATAATATATCCATTTGAAAAACTCATAACAACCCTCGACAACATTAGCACACTAACACCAGCCAGTCTCCTTTGTTTGTACATAGTGACACAATCTTGGCACCTAATATTTAGCCTGCTGGGATCACAATATGCAGTCTTTGAGTTCATCAATAGCCTTATAATCTTAGCTCTAAGGGAAAGTTCTTGTTTAGATGTATTTTTCATAGCTTTCAGATTTTTTTGGTAATGCTTCAAAATGATTCTACTGGCTCAAAGGGCTATTCACCTCATCCTAGCACCGTGTTCTAATGACGCTAGTGTCTGCTATCAATGGGTTGTTGTTCATGTTATGTGTTTTTCTATTTGTCTGCATTTTGTATCTGTTCTTCTATGCATAAAAATATGCTTTATATTCCCCTTTGCTGCTTTTAGGAGCTCACACAAAACGGTGTTTTGTTTTGTATGTTGCCATTGATGTGAAATCTAGTCTGATTAAGTGTTTGTGGGTCTTGTTATGCATGCAATAGTAAAACTTGTCTTGTGAAAAGTATTTCATGAATGCAGTGTTTTTGCATTTGAAAATGTAATGGGAAAAATACCTGTACAAATTATAAACTAACATTATGTAATATTCTATTGTAATATAACAACAATTACATTTGATTGGTTTAGTCATATTACGAAAATCTTGGTTAACTTATGCACTTAAATAATCAATGTTGTGTACTGTTATGTTGTCCATGCCTAATAAAACAACAACAAACAAATGCCCTTCCAAACTGCACTGTTAAACCTTTTCAAAACTGTTTAAGAGGACTTCTTAGGGAACGGCGTCCCGCCAGCAGGACAATTGTAAATCATGCAGCGCCGTGTCAAGATCGCAGATTTTAAAGAAACAACAAATGTCGGTACATATAAGTGTCTTATAAAGTTGAAGTCGGAAGTTTACATACACCTTAGCCAAATACATTTAAACTACATTTTTCACAATTCCTGACATTTAATCCTAGTAAAATTCCCTGTCTTAGGTCAGTTAGGATCACCACTTTATTTTAAGAATGTGAAATGTCAGAATAATAATAGAGAGAATGGTGGGTCAGAAGTTTACATACACTCAATTAGTATTTGGTAGCATTGCCTTTAAATTGTTTAACTTGGGTCAAATGTTTCGGGTAGCCTTCCGCAAGCTTCCCACAATAAATGCATTTTGGCCCATTCCTCCTGACAGAGATTGTGTAACTGACTCCGGTTTGTCGGCCTCCTTGCTCGCACTTATTCAGTTCTGCCCACAAATTTTCTATAGGATTGAAGTCAGGGCTTTGTGATGGCCACTCCAATACCTTGACTTTGTTGTCCTTAAGCCGTTTTTCCACAACTTTGGAAGTATGCTTGGGGTCATTGTCCATTTGGAAGACCCATTTGCGACCAAGCTTTACCTTCCTTGACTGATGTCTTGTGATGTTGCTTCAATATATCCACATAATTTCCTCCCTCATGATTCCATCTATTTTGTGAAGTGCACCAGTCCCTCCTGCAGCAAAGCACCCTCACAACATGATGCTGCCACCCCCGTGCTTCACAGTTGGGATTGTGTTCTTCGGCTTGCAATCCTCCCACTTTTTCCTCCGAACATAACAATGGTCATTATGGCCAAACTGTTCTATTTTTGTTTAATGAGACCAGAGGACATTGACGATCTTTGTCCCTAAGTGCCGTTGCAAACCGTAGTCTGGCTTTTTTATGGAGGTTTTGGAACAGTGACTTTTTCCTTGCTGAGCCGGACTTGTGGAGGTCTATAATTTTTTTCTGAGGTCTTGGCTGATTTCTTTTGATTTTCCCATGATGTCAAGCAAAGGGGCACTGAGTTTGAAGGTAGGCCTTGCAATACATCCACAGTTACACCTCCAATTGACTCAAATTATGTCAATTAGCCTAACAGAAGCTTCTAAAGCCATGACATAATTTTCTGGAATTTTCAAAGCTGCTTAAAGGCACAGTCAACTTAGTGTATGTAAACTTCTGACCCACTGGAATTGCGATTCAGTGAATTATAAGTGAAATAATCTGTCTGTAAACAATTGTTGGAAAAATTATTGTCATGCACAAATTATGTCACGTCTGCTCCTGCGCTTCCTGCTCTTCCCCCCACACCTGGCGCTCGAGGGCTGCCATGCATCACGCACTCCTATCATCCATTACGCACACCTGCCTTCCCTTGTCATGCGCATCAGCGATATTGGACTCACCCGGACTCACTCATCACCTGTTATTACCTTGGCTATATTTGTCAGTTCCCCTGCTCTGTTCCCCGCTTCTGCATTGATTGTTTTTTTTGTCTATGTTTTCTTGTATGCTGACGCTGTTCCTGTCTCGTTCCATGTCCGATCCTTATTAAATGATTAACTGCTTCGTCTCTCCAGCGTCAACTAATGTGACAGAATGCAGAAGACATTACACGAAGCATCGGGGAGTACTGGCGCTCTGGTTGGTATGGTGGCATCGGCTCTGGGTCGCCACCGATGGAATTGGGAGTGCCTATCCAGCTCGTCGTGATCTACGCCCTAGCTGGCTCGAGAGATTTCCTTGCCCCAGTTGGCTCGGATGGCACCCAGCCCACGTCGGGCCTCATCCAGATTATCAGTTCTTGTTCCTCCAGTCGGTCCAGGAGTTCTTTTGTTTGTTTTTTTGTTTTGTTGGTGACGTCGGGGTGGATTCCACCGCCGATTGAACCAGGGGTGCCTAAGCCACCACATCGGGCTTTCACGCCCTCGCTGGCTTGAGAGGTTTCCTTGCCTCACGAAACCGCTCTCGTTCTTCCTCTTCTAGCCATGTTCGGGATGTATTTGGTAAGTGACAATAGTTAAGTAATCAAATGTGTAGTCCACCTACAGACAGAAAAAGGTTTAGATAATGTTTGTGTTTCAGGACCATCCAACAGTTTGGCCAGGAGTCGATTCAGCGGACACAACAGCTCGAACTCTCCCTCTGCCATTTGGTGTACCTGTTTGCTATCTGGACTAAACACAGATTGGGTTTTTATTTGTGTTTCAGGGAAATTCAGGGATTCAGCCGGCCGTTCCAGATGCTCTCCTTCCACATCTCACTTCGCACACAGTAGGTCAAGAGTAAAGCTTGCCAGACAAGTCTAGAATTCTTAATCAGCTAACCGGTCTTAAACTTCTTAAAGTTTTTAAGAAGGTTTGTTCATTGGTTGAATGTTGCAGAATCATCCAGGGCTTCTACTAGCCAGTCCCACCTCCAGAGCAGAGAGCACAGATGTTCTCCATCTCCATCCTGTTACTCTATCAGACAAGGTGAGAGCAGATATGTAGTAACTAAAGAGCACACACAGACAACAAGCACACGATGGGGACACGTTCGCTCATCAGTGCTGGTTTCCTTACAATGAGCAGAAATTATACACATCATGTTCAGTCTTGATAACTGAAGATTAAAACTATCCTTAAAATATGCATTGTAGTGCATAGGTTTACAAAAATCAAATGCTATTTCTTTTTGCTGTTTACCTCTTGTGTTGACACTGAGTTGGCTTTGAATTTTGCAGATTCATCCAGGGCTTCTGCTTGCCAATCCTAACGGAGCCAAGGGCATCGCAGCTCTCACCCTCCCTTTCCCTCCGCTAGACCAGAACTGTTTCCCATGAATAATGCCAGTAAGTGGATTGTTCCACGAAATGTGTGCCATTTAATTCTCTCTGATAGTTTATGTATCAATTATGCACTAAATCAAAAGGCCCCTATTTCGTGGAACGACTCAAAATGTACTACAAAATTGAAACTTGTGTTAAAGTTCAACACTGAATCCATTAGAATATAGAATACTATTGAAACGTTGAATTATATGTATTATTGAAAGTAAAATGTAACTTATATTTGCAATCCACAATCTCATCTGTCAGGATCCTCTTGCGTGTGACAACCACATATTTCAAGTGTCAACAAAATGTTCTCCTTTCAGAATTTCAGAAGTGTGTCCTAACTAAATTGGTGGAGATATTGAAGGAGGAGGTGAAACGTGTTGGGAGAGCAGAGCCCCAAGACTCTTTAATTCCATGTCAAGAGGATGGAGACAGAGCAAGACGTTGAGCAACTAGGGCAGCAGCTCCAAAGTGCGGATGCACAGAATCTGATGGTGAAACTGAAATTTATTTTGACATTTAATTTACACTGTAGATTTAGTCAGCATTATTCACCCTACCTAAAGTGATACAATTAGTTAATTCCACTCTTACAAGCAATGCCTGTATAATACTAAAAAAAGTAGTCATTCAGAAACAGTTGTTACTGCATAACTTCCGATGTTTCAAACAAAGTCTCTTGACACAGATTGCAAGGTTAAGCAAAATTGGTGGTGAGGACACAAAGGACTGTGCCAACAAGGTCATAGATAGGGTTGTCATATCTTTAGAATGGATCCAATAACAAAGTAATTTTAAAGGTATCGTTAGTGATACAAACTGTCAGCATCAAAGACAACAAAGCAACAATCCAGCCTTATCTCCTCAGCAGTTTGAAAGTGTTCAATTCATAAAGTACATCCTATGTGTGCTTGACTTTCAGGCTCTTTACCAATGGTCTGATGTCCTTCTTCAACTTCAACGGCCATCACACAAAGTGGGAATTAGGAAACACATCTGTGTACTCTGTTGTCAACGGTACCTACAAACATGTCATTATTCTGTAGTATATTTTGTATTAATAACTGGGTGGTTTGAGCCCTAAAAGCTGATTGGTTGACAGCCATGGTATATTTAAGCAATAATACATGAGAGCCCATGTGTTATAATCACATTTTTATCATGGCTGTGAGTGCCATAGCCGTAAAAGCAACGTTTTCTGGGTTTTGTGGTACCGTAATCAGACAATACATGGTTACAGTCTGTATCCAGTTACGCTGAGTTGCGTTGTGCATAAGAAAAGCCTTTACTACACCCTCCCATTGCTTAAAGGGTCGCACAATCAAAATGACCTGCTCTGTCTGTTTTAATAGGCTAGATTCTTCTAAACAAATTATTCATTTGCATGGTGGTAATTTGTGTAGTCCATCTTTGCGAAGAATGGTTTTAGGAGCTTGACAATTTTGAATGAGGTAATCACGTGACCTTAATGGCCTATTAACCTATTGACTCCCAAGTTCTAAAAATGTATGACGGTCCGCCCAGCGTGACATTTTCTCTAATTCTATTTTTTTTAAATGTTCCTATGCTGTAGCCCTAATAAATTCTTTACCATTTTTTTCTTCGTTAGAGCAGACTCTAGTATGTCATTATGCTGGTTTTGTTTAGCTTTCTGGCCTGTTATCAATTAGTCATTATTACTTATCTTCATCACACAGCCTACTAGTCCTGCATTTAAATGCAGTCAAGCATTCTCTTGAATAATTAGCCTACAATGGCCTAATAATAACAATAAAGGCTTTATAATTTTTTTCATTAGTACAGATCAACTCTCTTGTACACGTATACTTTATTTTGTGTTGTTTACACTGTACCAAGCAATTAGACAAGAAAAATGTAGTAGCCTACAGCATTGCATTGACCAACCCATTGCATTGCATTGCATTGACCCCCCAATGTCTGACATTGCCTTTGTCTCTTGAGCAACCAGTCGGCTTAACATTCCCCATTTCAAGTTGATTTAAAAAAAACTTGGGATCTCCGCACACTGACAAATATATTAGGCTACATTGTTCAGAGTTTACCAATTCATGTGTTTATAATAAGTCTATTAGGGAGGAGTGAAAGAAACAACTTGCGCCATTCAAACAGGGCCTTGTCTTTTCTACGTCTTTTCTACACGCATGCAAGTTTGAGCCCAACCCTGATCAATTGTCAGCCCCTGAGGACAAAATTATCTTGTAAATTGCGTTTTGTCTTTGATGGTGTCAGAGTCGTGTGTATAGGTGGCAGGGAAGTCAGGCGCAGGAAAATCAAACTGAGTGTAATGGAGTTATTTAATAACAACAGACGAAAACATAACTCCAACACTAAATGTAACAAATAAAACAAAGTGGGTACGAGGACCCGATCGCGCACCAATACAAAACAACACAACACTGAAATAACAAACAATCTCTGACAAAGACATGAGGGGAAACAGAGGGTTAAACACACAACAGGTAATGAATGGGATTGAAACCAGGCGTGTAGGAAGACAAGACAAAACCAATGGAAAATGAAAAATGGATCAATGATGGCTAGAAGACCGGTGACCTCGACCGCTGAGCACCGCCCGAACCAGGAGAGGCTTCGACTTCGGCAGAAGTTGTGACAGATGGACACAGAAAAGCAAACACATTTATCCACTTCTAAATGATTCTGAATTAATGTAATACATTATCATTATTACTGCACAACACAAAATAGCCACCATTGGTTAGTGATAAACCGGTGGTTTGAGCCCTGAATGCTGATTTAAGTGCCGTGGGGAACCTGTAAGATGCTCCATATCCATTAGTCTTTTCTATAACTTACTGTGTTTATTTTGGTGTTGCAACTGCAGTCAAGAATTGGAACAGCCAGGCAACTGACCATGATGTTTGGAGAGCTGTGGCAGACCTCAAGCATGCTCCTGGTAGAGATGTGGGTGGTGGTTTCCACGTCACCACCACACAGGGCCGTTGCTAACGCAGCAAAATATATCTATAATTTTGATGGATAATTATTCAATTAATATAATTAATTATATTCATTTGAACTTAACTGTATTTTGACTGTTATCACTGTACTAGATAGTATTCTTTGACTGAATGTTTTGTGCAAATACTGGAGTATGTAATGAGAAGTGTGATTGTTCATTTTAAGAAATTACAGATCATTTTTGGTTACTGCGTCCATGTGTATAGTCTACAAGTATATTGAAATTATGTTATTTGCAAGTCGTTAAAACAACGACCTGAAAAATATGTCTTTTCAACTTTCACTTTAAACCAAAACCGAACGTATATTAGCCGTCGGGCATATTCGTCTTTTCAATGTATTTTTAATGACAGTTTGCTGGGTGGGGTAGGTCATTTGTTACATGAAATATGTTTTGTGGACTTCACTGGACAGATGTTGCTCTCTACCTCAAATACAAAACGATTGGTTCTACTGAAGAAGACACTTGCCAATTTTAGCATACATAACGATGGATAGAGTAAAAATGAACTTTTCAGTTATTGTATGTTGACTAACTGGGGGAGATGCACAAGTCAGCAATGAATAATCAAAGTGAAGGGTTAGTTAACCAAAGTAAGAGGGAGGCACAATCTTTAGTTCGGTGTTGGTACAAACAACTTTATTACCTTTCTAATATTCTGGCTAACTTTTATCCTCGGTGTGATTGGGAACTCGTTGGTCATTGCAGTATTGGCGTGCAGTAAACCAAGACAACCAAGAAGCAGCACAAACATTTTCAATCGCAATCTCAGCGTTGCTGACCAATTTTACCTTCTCTTCTGCATTCCATTTCAGTCCACAGTCTACACCTCTCAGCCACCAGCCCAAACTCCCAATCACCAGGCCACCAGCAAAAGGCACCTAAAGACTCTCAGAACATGAGAAACAAGATTTTCTGGTCTGAGGAAACCAAGGCTGAACTCCTTGGCCTGAATGCCAAGCGTCACGTCTGAAGGAAACCTGGCACCATCCTTACAGGGAATTATGCTGGTGGTAGCATCATGCTGTGGGAATGTTTTCAGCGGCAGGGCCTGGGAGACTAGTCAGGATCAAGGCAAAGATGAACGGAGCAAGTACAGAGATATTCTTTATGAGAACCTGCTCCTGAGTGCTCAGGACCTCAGCCTGGGGTGAAGGTTCACCTTCCAACAGGACAACGACCCTAAGCACAGCCAAGACAACACAGGAGGGGCATCGGGACAAGTCTCTGAATGTTTTTGAGTGGCCCTGCCAGAGCCTGGACTTGAACCCTGTCTCAGCCTCCAGTATTTATGCTGCAGTAGTTTATGTGTCGGGGGGCTAGGGTCAGTCTGTTATATCTGGAGTATTTCTCCTGTCTTATCCGGTATCCTGTGTGAATTTAAGTATGCTCTCTCTAATTCTCTTTCTTTCTTTCTTTCTTTCTTTCTTTTTCTTTCTTTCTTTCTCTCTCTCGGGGGACCTGAGCCTTCGGACCATGCCTCAGGACTACCTGGCGTGATGACTCCTTGCTGTCCCCAGTCCACCTGGCCGTGCTGCTGCTCCAATTTCAACCATTCTACCTGCGGCTATGGAACCCTGACCTGTTCACCAGAAGTGCTACCTGTCCCAGACCTGCTGATTTCAACTCTCTAGAGACAGCAGGAGTGGTAGAGATACTCTTAATGATCGGCTATGAAAAGCCAACTGACATTTACTCCTGAGGTGCTGACTTGCTCCAACCTCGACAACTACTGTGATTATTATTATTTGACCATGCTGGTCATTTATGAACATTTGAACATCTTGGCCATGTTCTGTTATACAGCCAGAAGAGGACTGGCCACCCCTCATAGCCTGGTTCCTCTCTGTTTCTTCCTAGGTTTTGGCCTTTCTAGGGAGTTTTTTTCCCCTAGCCACCGTGCTTCTACACCTGCATTGCTTACTGTTTGGGGTTTTAGGCTGGGTTTCTGTACAGTACTTTGAGATATCAGCTGATGTAAGAAGGGCTATATAAATACATTTGATTTGATTTGATTTGATCGAACATCTCTGGAGAGACCTGAAAATAGCTGTGCAGCAACGCTCCCCATCCAACCTAACAGAGCAAATACAGGTGTGCCAAGCTTGTAGCATCATACCCAAGAAGACCCAAGGCTGGATTCGCTGCCAAAGGTGCTTCAACAAAGTGCTGAGTAAAGGGTCTGAATACGTATGTAAATGTGATATTTCCATTTTTATTTTATGGTAAATTACTTTTAAAAAAATCAAAAAACCTGTTTTTGTTTTGTCATTATGGAGGTATTGTGAGTACATTGATGAGGTAAAAAAAAATATTAAATACATTTTAGATGTGGAAAAAGTCAAAGGGTCTGACTACTTTCCGAAGACACTGTATGTGTGTGTGTGTGTGTGTTCGTGTATGTGCATGTGTATGCGTTTGAATGAGTGTGTGTTATATGCATGTGTACATGAGTAGAAACACCTACGTGGCATCAGCCTCAGGCAAACATGCGTTCGATGTTACATTGTTGCCCCTCAGTGTCAACTTACTTTTTCATTTGTTTTATTTTTTTCATTCTATCCCATGTCCAGCAACTCCACTCCCACTTGTCTCCAATTCCATATCCCAACCCTTAGCTTCCCTCAGCCCATCCCACCTATCTCTGCTGGCCACCCTCTTCAGATTTCTACACACCACATACAGTATCTTTCAACTATGCTGTGATGTTTAGCATACAATTTGAATCTATCTAATCGATTAGAATCCACAGATGACGAGATGAACATAAATACTTTTAATTAGAGTATTGGTATATTAGTAATTGACTGACCAGGCCTCTCCAGATCTCCCAACAATGCTGTTTCTAGGGTCAATTTTAGATTAATATTTTGCTTTTTTAGCCAATCCTGAACCTGAGACCAGAAACAGTTTACCTGATGGCAATACCAAAACAAGTGGTCTATTGATTCTGTATCCTCACAACAAAATTTGCAGCGCTGCGATGATTGTATTCCCCAAATATTTACAATTTTGTTGGTGGCAAAAATTATGTAGACTAATTTTAGCTGAAAAACATGAAGGCTTGAATCTTGTGTCATTCTATATATCAACTCATACACCCTGTACCATGGAATCATTACATCAACAAATATCTTCCCATCTATTTTGCAATCTGTATTGCACAGCTGCCAACATCCTGGTTCTTAAATGAAACTGGTATACTTTCCTATTTATGCCATTTTTATTCCTCCGCCAGTTTTGATCCTTTATATTGGGCAGACAGACCAGTTTCCTACCTCCTCCCGCTGCCACCTGCCTCCTCCATTTTTGGGGTAATGCCGTAATCATTTGGTTGTAATCTTGGATTGATATTCTGATAACTCCATGATAGACATAACTCTAGCATTCCAATTAACAAAATACCCTTTTCTATATACACAGGTCTTTTATAAACCAGCACATTTGTTGTAATATTTGTCTTATCTTTTCAGGGGCAAGAAATTGAAATTGTAACAAGCTCTGCAATGGTTGTTTGAAAAAGAGAGATACTTATATATGAATACCAAGTGTGTCTACTTCACCTTCAGCCCATTTTATAGGGAAACTGCAAGGTAATGTAAAAGTTAATTTTTTTAAAGATCCAATACGTAATATGGTACATTTATCATAATTAAGTTATCTTAATCTTCAATGAGACATTGCAGGGATCGAGCTTGAGGACTTAATATAAAACTTCAGTCATCGGCATACTGTAACGGTTGTCGTCTGGAGATAGAGAGTTGATATGGTTAGTATTAATCTTTTTAATGGAAAACTGAACATTTCAAAAACACAACCGAAACAGTTCTATCTGGTGCAGACACACAAAGACTGAAAATAACCACCCACAAACCCCAACAGGCTACCTAAATATGTTTCCCAATCAGAGACAATGACTAACACCTGCCTTTGATTGAGAACCATATCAGGCCAAACAAGAAACCAAACCAATTTCTAATCCTCTAATGTTGTTATTTGATCATATTTTAATAGCTAGCAAGAAACCAAACCAATTTCTAATCCTCTAATGTTGTTATTTGATCATATTTATGGTGGCCATAACGAGAAGATATGGTGGCAGCAGATACTCCTCTTGACAATTCACTCTCTGAGAAGTAGCCACTATTTACGATTGTACTATTTACTATTCACCTGGGGTTGCTATACATTACATTTACCCATTTTATAAGAGACTCTTATAAATAAAATCCAGTCTTACTTTAACAAAGGCTTTTTCAAAATCTGCTATAAACACCAGGCCTGGCCTCTTAGATGTTTCATGTTGAGCTGGTAGAATTCTGGACCATTGGTACTCTAACTTCCACAATGCATACAAAGCCCTCCCCCGCCCTCCCTTTAGCAAATCTGACCATGACTCCATTTCGATGCTCCAAGCCTCTAGACAGAAACTAAAACAGGAAATGCCCATGCTCAGGTCTATCCAACGCTGGTCTGACCAATCGGATTCCACTCTTCAAGATTGCTTCGATCACGTGGACCGGGATATGTTCCCGGGTAGCCTCAAACACCAACATTGACGTATACTACACTTGTTGAGCGGGTTTATTAGCAAGTACATCGGTGATGTTGTACCCACTGACTATTAAAACCTTCCCTAACCAGAAACTGGGGATTGATAGCAGCATTCACGCAAAACTGAAAGCGCGTACCACTGTTTTTAATCATGGCAGGGCGACTGGAAACACAAATGAATACAAACAGTGTAGCTATTCCCTCCGCAAGGCAATCAAACAAGCAAAGAGTCAGTATAGAGACAAAATGGAGTTACAAATCAATGGCTCAAATACGAGACGTATGTGGCAGAGACTACAGTCAGTCACGGATTACAAAAGGAAAACCATCCTCTTCGCGGACATCAACGTCTTGCTCCCATACAAATTAAACAACCTCTTTGCTCGCTTTGAGGACAATACAACTGTCACAGCCCGGTACCAAAGCCTGTGGGCTCTCCTTCACCGTGGCCAACGTGAGTAAAACATTTAAATGTGTTAACCTTCGCAAGGCTGCCGGCCCAGACGGCATCCCTAGCCGCGTCCTCAGAGCATGCACAGACCAGCTGGCTGGTGTATTTACGGACATATTCAATCAGTCCCTATCCCAGTCTGCTGTGCCCACATCTTCAAGATGGCTACCATTGTTCCTGTTACCAAGCAAGCTAAGGTAACTGAATTAAATTTCTATTATGTGTGTTTTCTGTTAAGAGAAAGTGTTTTTTTGTTAAAAAGCTGAATAGCACTAAAAGGGAGTAAGCAAAGGCACTATGTGTAATCCTGGGATTGAGTGTACTTATTAGTATAATTCTAAAATTAATTATCTGTACTTAATCCTATAATCCTGTAATATTATAGTCTGTTAATGGCGTGTAGCAATTTTATAATTGCTTATAGTAATCTGTAATTATTATTTTTTGGAAATGATGTACAGGCACGCCACCAATAAAATTGATGCATGGAACTAGAGGGGAGGGGAAACCCCGCCTAGAACTTAGATTTGGAAACAATGGTGGAGTAAAGCTGGGGGGATATGGTTATTAGCATAAAGTGACTATGAAACTTGTATAAGCATGAAACTGTATAAAAGGAGTGGACTGGGACTTCGTCAGACGGTTGCTCCATGGACCAAATCGGCTTGTTAAACCTCTCTGGGATATGGGGGACGGTAATGTCCCACTTGGCCAAAAGCCAGAGAAATTGCAGAGCGGCAAATTAAAATAAATTCCTATAAATATCTAACTTCCATGAAATCACACATGGATGATACCAAATTAAAGCTACACGTGTTGTGAATCCAGCCAACATGTCATATTTCAAAAAGGCTTTTCGGGCGAAAGCTAACGATGCTATTATCTGAGGATAGCACCACAGTAAACAAAACAGAGAAAACATTTAAACCCTGCAGGGGCAACACAAAACGCAGAAATAAAAATATAAATCATGCCTTACATTTGACGAGCTTCTTCTGTTGGCACTCCAAAATGTCCCATAAACATCACAAATGGTCCTTTTGTTCGATTAATTCCATCCCTATATAGCCAAAATGTCAATTTATTTAGCGCGTTTGATCCAGAAAAACACTGGTTCCAACTTGCGCAACGTGACGACAAAATATCTCAAAAGTTACCTGTAAACTTTGCCAAAACATTTCAAACTACTTTTGTAATACAAATTTAGGTATTTTCTAAAGTAAATAATTGATAAATTTGAAGACGGGATGTTGTGTGTTCAATACAGGAAGAAAACAAAATCAAGCACCCTGTCTGGTCATGCGCCTTTATCAAACAGTACACATGAAGTGACCCTCGTTCAAGATGGCCATACTTCTTCATTACACAAAGGAATAACCTCAACCAATTTCTAAAGACTGGTGACATCCAGTGGAAGTGGTAGGAACTGCAAGCAAGTCCCTTAGAAATCTGAATTCCCAATGAAAACCCATTGAAAAGAGGGTGACCTCAAAAACAAAATCTGAATGGTTTGTCCTCTGGGTTTCGCCTGCTACATAAGTTCTGTGATACTCATAGACATGATTCAAACAGTTTTTGAAACTTCATAGTGTTTCCTTTCCAAATCTACCAATTATATGCATATACCAGCTTCTAGGGATGAGTAGCAGGCAGTTGAACTTGGGCATGCTTTTCATCCAAAATTCAAAATGCTGCCCCCTATCCTAGAGAAGTTAATGAAGTCTATTTGAATTCACTTGCTCTGGTATTTGAGAGATATAATTGAACCAATATTTCCAAGACACTTTCACCCCGTAGCACTCACTTCTGTCATCATGAAGTGCTTTGAGAGACTAGTAAAGGATCATATCACCTCCACCCTACCTGATACCCTAGACCCACTCCAACTCGCTTACCGCCCCAATAGGTCCACAGACAACACAATCGCCATCACACTGCACACTGCCCTATCCTATCTGGACAAGAGGAATACCTATGTAAGAATGGTGTTTATTGACTACAACTCAGCATTTAACACCATAGTACCCTCGAAATTCATCACTAACCCTGGGTCTCGACCACGCCCTGTGCAACTGGGTCCTGGACTTTCTGACGGGCCGCCCCCAGATGGTGAGGTTAGGAAACAACATCTCCACCCCGCTGATCCTAAACACTGGGGCCCCACAAGGGTGCGTTCTCCGCCCTTTCCTGTACTCCCTGTTCACCCATGACTGTGTGGCCGTGCACGCCTCCAACTCAATCATCAAGTTTGCAGGCGACACTACATTGGTAGACTTGATTACCAACAACGACGAGACGGCCTACAGGGAGGAGATGAGGGCCCTCGGAGTGTGGTGTCTGGAAAATAACCTCTCACTCAACATTAACAAATCAAAGGAGATGATCGCGGACTTCAGGAAACAGCAGAGGGAGCATCCCCCCATCCACATCGATGGGACAGTAGTGGAGAAGGTAGAAAGTTTTATGTTCCTCGGCGTACACATCACTGACAAACTGAAATGGTCCACCCACACAGACAGCGTGGTGAAGAAGGCGCCTCTTCAACCTCAGGAGGCTGAAGAAATGTGTCTTGTCACCTAAAACACTCACAATCTTTTATAGATGTACAATCGAGAGCATCCTGTCGGGCTGTATCACTGCCTGGTACGGCAACTGCTCCCCACACAACTGCAAGGCTCTCCAGAGGGTAGTGCGGTCTGCACAGCGCATCACTGGGGGCAAACTACCTGCCCTCCAGGACACCTACAGCACCCGATGTCACCGGAAGGCCAAAAAGATCATCAAGGTCAACAACCACCCAAGCCACTGCTTGTTCACCCCACTATCATCCAGAAGGTGAGGTCAGCTTCTATCTCAAAGCCATCAGACTGTTAATAAACAGCCATCACTAACATAAAGTGGCTGCTGCCAACATACAGACTCAAATCTCTGGCCACTTTAATACATTTAATAAATTGATGTAATTAAGGTATCACTAGTCACTTTAAATAACGCCACTTTAACAATGTCTACATATCCTACATTACTCATCTCATATGTAGATACTGTATTCTATACCATTCCGCACGCCATCGCTCATACATATATTTATATGTACATATTCTTATTCATCCCTTTCCATTTGTGTGTATAAGGTAGTCGTTGTGAATTTGTTAGATTACGGTCTCATTAACATCTGCTAACCATGTGTATATGTGACCAATACATTTTGATTCGAAGTGTAAGAGGCCTCTGGTTTTTTAAGATTGTCTGGATCTTTATATTTGCTATCTGGGTCTTGTTTTAATAGTGAAATCAGAACTTCCTGCTGAGTACCTGACACACTACAATTTCTATTGGAGTAGTTAAATACAGCTTATAATGGAGTTTTGAGTACAGTACCAGTCAAAAGTTTGGACACACCATCTCATTCAAGGGTTTTTCTGTATTTTTACTGTTTTCTACATTGTAGAATAATAGTGAAGACATCTAAACTATGAAATAATCAAATCAAATCAAATGTATTTATATAGCCCTTCGTACATCAGCTGATATCTCAAAGTGCTGTACAGAAACCCAGCCTAAAACCCCAAACAGCAAGCAATGCAGGTGTAGAAGCACGGTGGCTAGGAAAAACTCCCTAGAAAGGCCAAAACCTAGGAAGAAACCTAGAGAGGAACCAGGCTATGTGGGGTAGCCAGTCCTCTTCTGGCTGTGCCGGGTGGAGATTATAACAGAACATGGCCAAGATGTTCAAATGTTCATAAATGACCAGCATGGTCCAATAATAATAAGGCAGAACAGTTGAAACTGGAGCAGCAGCACGGCCAGGTGGACTGGGGACAGCAAGGAGTCATCATGTCAGGTAGTCCTGAGGCACGGTCCTAGGGCTCAGGTCCTCCGAGAGAGAGAAAGAAAGAGAGAAAGAGAGAATTAGAGAGAGCACACTTAAATTCACACAGGACACCGAATAGGACAGGAGAAGTACTCCAGATATAACAAACTGACCCTAGCCCCCCGACACATAAACTACTGCAGCATAAATACTGGAGGCTGAGACAGGAGGGGTCAGGAGACACTGTGGCCCCATCCGAGGACACCCCCGGACAGGGCCAAACAGGAAGGATATATAACACCTAACACCTCATGTAGTAACCAACAGTGTTAAACAAATCATAATGATGACAGCTTTGCACACTCGTGGCATTCTCTCAACCAGCTTCATGAGGTATTCACCTGGAATGCATTTCAATTAACAGGTGTGCCAGTTAATTTGTGGAATTTCCTTCTTAATGCGTTTGAGCCAATCAGTTGTGTTGTGACAAGGTAGGGGTGGTACACAAAATACATCCCCATTTGGTAAAAGATCAAGTCCATATTATGCCCAAAACAGCTCAAATAAGCAAAGAGAACATTAAGACATGAAGGTCACGCAATCCGGAACATTTCAAGAACTTTGAAAGTTTCTTCATGTGCAGTCACAAAAACCATCAAGTGCTATGATGAAACTGGCTCTCATGAGGACCACCACAGGAAAGGAAGACCAGAGTCACTTCTGCTGCAAAGGATAACTCATTAGAGTTACCAGCCTCAAAAATTGCAGCCCAAATAAATGCATCACAGAGTTCTCAAATACAACTGTTCAGACGAGACTGCGTGAATCAGGCCTTCATGGGCGAATTGCTGCAAAGAAACCACTACTAAAGGACACCAATAATAAGAAGAGACTTGCTCTGGCCATGAAATATGAGCAACGGACATTAGACCGGTGGAAATTTGTTGTCCTTTCATCTGATGGGTCCAACTTTTAGATTTTTGGTTACAACCTCCATGTCTTTGAGACTCAGAGTAGGTGAATGGATGATCTCCGCATGTGTGGTTCTGACCTTGAAGCATGGAGCAGGAGGTGTGATTGATTGTTTAACCTTTATTTAACCAGGTAGGCTTGTTAAATAAAGATGAAATAAAAAAACGACTGCGACCTGGCCAAGGTAAAGCAAAGCAGTGTGACACAAACAACAACACGGAGTTACACATAAACAAGCGCACAGTCAATAACACAATAGAAAATCTGTATACATTGTGTGCAAATGAAGTAAGGAGGTAAGTCAATAAATCGGCCATAGTGGAGAATTTAGCAATTAACACTGGAGTGATAGATGTGCAGATGAGGATGTGCAAGCAGAAATACTGGTGCACAAAAGAGCAGAAAAAAACAAAAAACAAATATGGGATGAGGTAGGTAGTTGTTTGGACGGGCTATTTACAGATGGTCTGTGTACAGTTGCGGTGATCTATAAGTGTAACGGCAGATTTCCTCCTCTTCGTCTGAAGAGGAGGTGTAACAGGGATCGGACCAAAACGCAGCGTGGTATGTGTCCATATTGTTTATTATAAAACATAAACTGAACACTAAGAACTACAAAACAATAAATGTGAACATGAACGAAAACCAAACCGAAACAGTCCCGTGTGGTGACACACAGACATGGAAACAAACACCCACAAACCAACAGTGAAACCCATTCTACCTAAGTCTGATTCTCAATCAGAGACAACTAACGACACCTGCCTCTGATTGAGAACCATACTAGGCTGAATCAGAAACCTAAACATAGAAACACAAAACATAGACTGCTCACCCGAAATTATGCCCTGACCATACTAAATAAAGACAAAACAAATACAAATAAAAAATAAAGGTCCGAACGTTTACGAGGGTATGTTTGGCAGAATGAGTGAAGGAGGCTTTGTTGCGAAATAGGAAGCCGGTTCTAGATTTAATTTTGGATTGGAGATGCTTAATGTGAGTCTGGAAGGAGAGTTTACAGTCCTGTCAGACACCTAGGTATTTATAGTTGTCCACATATTCTAAGTCAGATCCGTCCAGAGTAGTGATGCTAGGCGGGCGGGTGTGGGCAGCGATCGGTTGAAGAGCATGCATCTAGTTTTACTAGCATTTAAGAGCAGTTGGAGGCCATGGAAGGAGTGTTGTATGGCATTGAAGCTCGTTTGGAGGTTTGTTAACACAGTGTCTAAAGAAGGGCCAGATGTATACAGAATGGTGTCGTAAGGGTAGAGGTGGATCAAAGAATCACCCGCAGCAAGAGCGACATCATTGATATATACAGAGAGAGAGAGTCGGCCCGAGAATTGAACCCTGTGGCACCCCGATAGAGCCTGCCAGAGGTCTTGACAACAGGCCCTCCGATTTGACACACTGAGCTCTATCTAAGAAGTAGTTAGTGAACCAGGCGAGGCAGTCATTTGAGAAACCAAGGCTGTTGAGTCTGCCGATAAGAATATGGTGATTGACATATTTGAGTCAAAGCCTTGGCCAGGTCAATGAAGACAGCTGCACAGTACAGTTTTTTATCGATGGTCATTATGATATAGTTTAGTACCTTGAGCGTGGCTGAAGTGCACCTGTGACCAGCTCGGAAACCGGACTACATAGTGGAGAAGGTACGGTGGGATTCTTGATGGTCAGTGATCTGTTTGTTCACTTGGCTTTCGGAGATTTTAGATAGGCAGGGCAGGATGCATATAGGTCTGTAACATTTTGGGTCTAAAGTGTCTCCCCATTTGAATAGGTGGATGACTGCGGCCGCATTCCAATCTTTAGGAATCTCAGACAATACGAAAGAGAGGTTGAAAAGACTAGTAATAGGGGTTGCGACAATGGCGGCGGATAATTTTAGGAAGAGAGTGTCCAGATTGTCTATCCCAGCTGATTTGTAGGGATGCAGATTCTGCAGCTCTTTCAGGACATCAGCTGTCTGGATTTGGGTGAAGGAGAAGTGTGTGGGGGGGCTTGGGCCAGTTGCTGCGGGGGGTGCAGAGCTTTTGGCCGGGGTTGGGGCAGCCACGTGAACAGAGTGGCCAGCCGTAGAGAAATACTTCTTGAATTTCTTGATTATTGTGGATTTATCGGTGGTGACAGTGTTTCCTAGCCTCGCATAGTGGGCAGCTGAGAGGATGTGCTCTTATTCTCCATGGACATTAGTGTCCCAAAACCTTTTGGAATTAGTGCTGCAGGATGCACATTTCTGTTTGAAAAAGCTAGCCTCTGCTTTCCTACCTGACTGTGTATATTGGTTCCTGACTTCCCTGAAAAGTTGCATATTGTGGGGACTATTCGAAGCTAGTGCAGTGTGCCACATGATGCTTTTGTGCTGGTCAAGGGCAGTCAAGTCTGGAGTGAACCAAGGGCTATATCTGTTCTTAGTTCTAAATTGAGTGATGGAGTGCTGCGTCAGATGATCTGGCCTCCACAGTCACCCGACCTTAAACTAATTGAAATGGTTTGGGATGAGTTGGACCGCAGAGTGAAGGAAAAGCAGCCAACAAGTGCTCAGCCTATGTGGGAACTCCTTCAAGAATGAAAAGCATTCTTCATGAAGCTGGTTGAGAGTGCCAAGAGTGTGCAAAGCAGTCATCAAGGCAAAGGGCAAAGTACTTTGAAGAATCTAATATCTAAAATATATTTTGATTTGTTCAACACTTTTTTTGGTTACTACATGTTCCATATGTGTTATTTCATATGTTTGATGTCTTCACTATTATTTTACAATGCAGAAAAATTAATAAATAAAGACAAACCCTTGAATGAGTATGTGTCCAATCTTTTGACTGGTACTGTATGTAAAAACGTCTTGATATTACAGTACGCATCAAGCCCTTTTTATACATTTAGTTAATTTTCTTTTTTTTTTTTGTAAAGAAAGCAGAACGCATCTGCTTAAAATATTTATCTTCCTCTTTTAAAATATAATTTGGACAATCATAGATGATTCTGCCTTTAGTAACAAGTTTTTCCAAATTCTTTTTGGTAGTGTTCCTGTGTTGGAGATTCAGGAAGAATTTGTTGGATTTTTGTCCATTTTCCATCCAGTTTGCTTTATTATTGTAATAGATTACATTAGATCATTCTTGAATAAGTTCCTCCAGTTCATTTTGTTTTTCATCTAACTTATTTTGTATCTCTGTGGTATCATCTTTATTGCTATCTACCTGTACTATTAGTTCATGTATTTCACTTGTCAGTCTTGTGTCTAGACAGAAACTGCTTTTTTATTATTGATGAATATTGAATTGAATGACCTCTGAAGGTACATTTTAAGGTATCCCAAAAAGTAAGGGGATTTGCTGAACCTATATTGCACTGGAAAAATTTATTTATACATTATTTTGCCTTAGTTTAAAAAAAATTGTCCTCCAGCAGACTTTGATAAAATGTCCAATATCCCCGTCAGCGTGGAAATTCTGTAAATTACGTGAAGGCCAATTTGATGATGATCCGATCATATTCTGCCTCTTATCAATACTTTTTTAACCTTTGATGCAAGAAAGAGAGAAGAAAGTAATCAAGACAACTAGCTAGATTTTTTTTTGCATTTTGTATTTATTATGGATTAGCTGCCAAAGCAGCAGCTACTCTTCTTGGGGTCCAGCAAAATTACATTTTTAATCAGTTTTTTAAATCTAATTTTACTGCTTGCGTCATTTACTTGATGTGGAATAGAGTTCCATGTAGTCATGGCTCTATGTAGAACTGTGTGCCTCCCGTAGTCTGTTCTGGACTCGGGGACTGTGAAGAGACCTCTTCTGGCATGTCTTGTGGGGTATGCATGGGTGTCTGAGCTGTGTGCCAGTAGTTTAGACAGACAGCTCAGGGGCATTCAACATGTCAATACCGCTTTAAGGCTAACTTATTCCTTGCCACCCACTCTGAAACTAACTGCAGCTCTTTGTTGAGTGTATATAGCAATATCAATGGGCTTTGTGATGAATGAGCCATCTGATTCAATAAATGAAGGAGCCGAGTTGACTTTTTTCCCCCAAAAAATAAGTTAAGGTGCCCCAAAGCGTTTTACTATCATTCTTCATCTAATTTATCTTTGTTTCATAGTGTAATTTATTTTATTTAGTTTAGTCACATGATTTCTTAATTTGCAGTACCTATTGCCAATGAGTTGGGCTGCCAGACTTAATTGCCATGCCCTTTGCATCATCCGTCTCAACCATACAATTTTTCAATCCTCATCAATCCAAGGGGATAAAATAAAAGTTTTTACAGTCATTTTCTTAATGGGTGTGTGTATTAGTAACTGGAATAAGTAGTTTCATAAATTGTCAACTGCAGCATCTGGTTGCTCCTCATTACACACCACAGACCAGCAAATATTTTTTACATCATCAACATATGAATCACTACAAAACTTATTGTATGAGTCTTGATGAAGTCTCCTCCATGTATATCTCACAAAATCAGGGTTTGTTAGTCTACAAATATCCACTATTTCTAATGTGTCCATAATAAATGTGATTTTCTTAAGGGCACGGTGATGATAAACGTCCTCTCACCGCCAACTGCGTTTATTTTCAGCAAACTTAACATGTGTAAATATTTGTATGAACATAACAAGATTCAACAACTGAGGCATGAACTGAACAAGTTCCACAGACATGTGACTAACAGAAATTGAATTATGTGTCCCTGAACAGGGGGGGGGGGGTCAAAATCAAAAGTAACAGTCAATGCAGCTGGTGGCCACACAAGATACTAAGTACTGCAGTGCATCTCCTCCTCGTGGACTGAACCAGATTTGCCAGTTCTTGCTGTGAGATGTTACCCCACTCTTCCACCAAGGCACCTGCAAGATCACGAACATTCCTGGTGGGAATAGCCCTAGCCCTCACCCTCCGATCCAACAGGTCCCAGACGTGCTCAATGGGATTGAGATCCGGGCTCTTCGCTGGCCATGGCAGAACACTGACATTCCTGTCTTGCAGGAAATCACGCACAGAACGAGCAGTATGGCTGGTGACATAGTCATGCTGGAGGGTCATGTCAGGATGAGCCTGCAGGAAGGGTACAACATGAGGGAGAAGGATGTGTTCCCTGTAACGCACAGCGTTGAGATTGCCTGCAATTACTACAAAATCAGTCTGATGATGCTGTGACACACCGCCCCTGACCATGACAGACCCTCCACCCCATTAATCGATCCAGCTCCAGAGTACATACCTCGGTGTACTTGTCAGTGAAGAGCACTTTTTGCCAGTACTGTCTGGTCCAGCGACGGTGGGTTTGTGCCCATAGACAAAGTTGTTGCCGGTGATGCCTGGTGAGGACCTGCCTTACAATAGGTCTACAAGCGCTCAGTCCAGCCTCTCTCAGCCTACTGAGTACAGTCTGAGCACTGATGGAGGGACTGTGCATTCCTGGTGTAACTCGGGTAGTTGTTGTTGTTCCGCAGGTGTGATGTTCGGATATACCGATCCTGTGCAGATGTTGTAACATGTGGTCTGCCACTGCGAGGACGATCAGCTGTCCTTCCTGTCTCCTTGTAGCGCTGTCTTAGGTGTCTGACAGTATGCACATTGCAATTTATTTCCCTGGCCACATCTGCAGTCCTCATGCCTCTTTGCAGCATGCCTAAGGCACGTTCACTCAGATGATCAGGGACCCTGGGAATCTTTCTTTTGGTGTTTTTCAGAGTCAGTAGAAAGGCCTCTTTAGTGTCCTAGGTTTTCATAACTGTGACCTTAATTGCCTACCGTCTGTAAGCTTTTAGTGTCTTAAAGGCCGTTCCATTAATTGATCTTCATTAATTGTTCATGGTTCATTGAACAAGCATTGGAAACAGTGTTTAAACCCTTTACAATGAAGATCTGGATTTTTACGAATTATCTTTGAAAGACAGGGTCATGAAAAAGGGATGTTTCTTTTTTTGCTGAGTTTAGTTTGTAGAGTGATTTCCTTTACAGTCAGTTGAGGTGCTTAGCAGTGTGTTATAGTCTCCCACCATAATGATTTGATCGTTTGTTGCCTGTAAGTTCAATAAATTGGTATACATACTTATCCTGATTAGGTCCATTAATTAGCCAAATCTGCTTTCCATCCATTTTCATATTCAAAAGGATCAACCTTCCTTGTGAATCAGTCCTGACTATTTGCACATTCAGATGAAAGTTGTTAATTAATATCATCACACCTTTTGAGTTACTTTGTCCATGACAGAAAATTATTTCAACACCCCATTCCTTTTTCCACGCAGCTTCATCTAAGGATATAGAGTGAGTTTCCTGTAAACAGTATATGTTATATTGGATGTGATTTAATAAGAGTGTGTATGACGTCTGGATAAGAGTAAGACTACAATGTGTGATGTCTAAATAAATAATAATCCAGCGAATGCACATTGTTGAGTGTCTATGTGTGTCACATGAAGTGAGAATAGCCTTCATTTTTAGGATGATAATTGCAATCCATATCCGAATCCATATTGTATCACCATCATGATTGCATCATAATTACATTAAAGTGCAATTTCCTAGTTAAACACATCCCAGCATTTCCATAGCAATTGACGTTTCACATGATTATGAAAGAGACCTTGCATTACTATAGAGACGGCTTCACTACAGTACAAATGTATTCTGTAAAATATGTTATTATTCCCCAACGTACCTGTTCTGATATCTTCACATTGTGTCACGCCCTGACCTTAGAGAGCCTTTTTTATTCTCTATTTGGTTAGATCAGGGTGTGACTTGGGTGGGCAAATCTATGTGTTCTACTTTGTTGGTTGGGTATGGTTCTCAATCAGAGGCAGCTGTCTATCGTTGTCTCTGATTGGGGATCATACTTAGGCAGCCTGTTTTACACCTGAGTTTGCGGGATTTTGTTTTTGTATAGTTATTATGTTGCCTGCAGAACGTTATGTTCGTTTATCTTTTGTTCTTTTTTTGGTGTTCATCAAAATAAAGAAAGATGTACGCTAACCACGCTGCGACTTGGTCTCATTCCAACAACGGACGTAACAGAAGATTCCACCACAAACGGACCAAGCAGCGTGGTCAGGAGGAGAGGACACAACGGAGGGGGGGGGGGGGGGGGGGGGGAGTGGTTGGCAGTCGAGAGGGACGAAAGAGTTTGGAGGGGTTGCAGTTTGGAGCAAGACAGTTGCTTTGAGGAGCATGTGAACCTTCAGGCACTATGCTTTGCGATTACACGCACTGTGTCTCCAGTACGCGTCCACAGCCCGGTGCGCTCTGTGCTAGCTCCCTGCATGTGCCGTGCTAGAGTGGGAATTCAGCCAGGACAGATTGTGCCGGCTCAGCGCTCCTGGTCTCCGCTGCGTCTCTTCGGCCCAGGATATCCTGCGCCGGCTCTGCACACTGTGTCTCCGGTGCGCCTTCACAGCCCAGTGCATCCTGTGCCAGCGCCCCGCAGTTGCTGGGCTAGGGTGAGCATCCCAGCCTGGTAAGCCATGTGCCAGCTCTACGCACTCGGCCTCCAGTGATGATCCAGGGCCCGATGCTTCCAGTGATGATCCATGGCCCGAAGCCTCCAGTGATGATCCATGACCCGAAGCCTCCAGTGATGATCCATTGCCCGCAGCCTCCAGTGGTGATCCACGGTCCGGAGTCTCCAGCAACGGTCTGCAGTCCAGAGTCTCCAGCGACGGTCCCCAGAAATTGCAAACGGTCCCCAAATTCGAATCAACAGAAATCTCATAATTCAAATTTCTCAAACATACAATTATTAGACACCATTTTATAGATAAACTTCTCGTTAATCCAACCACAGTTTCCGATTTCAAAAAGGCTTTTCGGCGAAAGCACAACATATCATTATGTTAGGTCAGCACCTTTTCACAGAAAGCATACAGCCATTTTCCAACCAAAGAGAGGAGTCACAAAAAGCAGAATAGAGATAAAATGAATCACTAACCTTTGATATTCTTCATCAGATGACACTCCCGGGACAACATGTTACACAATACATGTATATTTTGTTCGATCAAGTTCATATTTATATCCAAAAATCTCAGTTTACATTTGGCTTTGTCTCCAAAACGTCCAGTGAATTTGCCCACATCAATTTACAGAACTATTCATCATAAATGTTGATGAAAATACAAGTGTTATACATGGATCTTTAGATAATCTTCTCCTTAATGCAACCGCTGTGTCAGATGTAACAAAAACTTTACGGAAAAAGCAAACCATGCAATAATCTGAGTATAGCGATCAGAGGCCAAAACAACCCAAAAAGATATCCGCCATTTTGTGTAGTCAACAGAGGTCAGAAATAGCATTATAAATATTCAGTTACCTTTGATCTTCACTTACCCTTTTCACTTACCTTTGATCTTCATCAGAATGCATTCCTAGAAATCCCAGTTCCACAATAAATGTTGTTTTGTTCGATAATGTCCATCATTTATGTCCAAATACCACCTTTTGTTAGTGCGTTTGGTAAACAAACGCGTGTGCAAGTCCAGCCGAAAGGTCGGACGAAAAGTCAAAAAAGTTATATTACAGGTCGTAGAAACATGTCAAACGAAGTATAGAATCAATCTTTAGGATGTTTTTATCACAAATCTTCAATAATGTTCCAACCGGAGAATTCCTTTGTCTGTAGAAAAGCAATGGAACGCGAGTTAACTTTCACATGAACGCGCGTCACGAGCTCTTGGCACTCTGGCTCATTCTCCTCTCATTCCCCCCTCCTTCACAGTAGAAGCTTCAAACAAGGTTCTAAAGACTGTTGACATCTAGTGGAAACCTTAGGAAGTGCAAAATGACACCACAGACACTGTATATTGGAATGGCAATGAGATGAAAACTACAAACCTCAGATTTCCCACTTCCTGGTTGGGTTTTTCTCAGGTTTTCGCCTGCCATATGAGTTCTGTTATACTCACAGACATTCAAACAGTTTTAGAAACTTCAGAGTGTTTTCTGTCTAAATCTGCTAATAATATGCATATATTAGCATCTGGTACTGAGTAGCAGGCTGTTTACTCTGGGCACGCTTTTCATCCAAAAGTGAAAATGCTGCTCCCTAGCCCAAACAGGTTAAACGTGGCTATACAGATTCTTTCCGCCATGGCATCGCCAGTTGCTCAATTTCAAACCATCGTTCAGACAACACATTTTGCTGGGAAGTTTGGCCAGCCCATACCTGGACAAAAGTCTATGTTGTGTGTACATTCATTTTTGGTATCCTTCTGTTACACAAAGATGGGTTGGTCTATAATTGAATTGATATGTGCTTAAAATATACAGATTTGGCGATTAAATTGGAAATAAAACAGGTTGAAATGTTATAAGCATATTTCCTTTCCATAGGAGCAATACAAGTGGATATATCGTACATAATTCATGCATAATGCATTCATAAATAAGAAATGTTGTCACGCCTACTCCCGCTCCGGTGCTCGACATTGCAGGTTTACTGACCATCTGGCCTGGCAACCTATCATTACGCACAACTAGCAACCATTATTACGCACACCAGCGCCCCATCATTATGCACACCTGGACTTTATCACTACCTTGATTGGTTCAGTTTTCTTGTCCAGACGCTTCTCTTGTTTTGTATCTCTCCATTTTCGTTATTATTAAACTCACCAACTGCACCTGCTTCCTGACTCCCTGCATCTCCGTTACAAATATATGCCAGAATATTTTAACCAATCACTAACCCCCCAAAATTCTCAAAACACTCAACCAGGAATGACACATAAATCCGCACCTTGTTTTCTTCAGGATAGCTCACCATGTAGCCTAAACTAATTCTCCCGGCATGCTCCAGCAGGGAAACGTCCCCTTCCCTTGCTTCAGCGTCCTGGTCTCATCTGTCCATTGATTTTGTCACTGAACTCCCCTCCTCGGATGGTTGCACCACCATTTTGGTGATTTTGGACAGATTCTCTAAATCCTGCTGTTTTATCCCTCTCTCTGGTCTCTCTTATCCGCTCTCCAGGTCGCTGAGGCACTGTTGCAGCAGGTCTTCCGGCACTATGGCCTTCTAGAGGACATCGTCTCCAACTGTGGCTCTCAATTCACATCACTGGTATGGAAAGCCTTCATGGAGAAGCTGGGGCTCACGGTCAGCCTCACGTCCGGGTACCAGCCTCAGTCTAACGGGCAGGTGGAGAGGATGAATCAGGAGTATCAGGGAGAGTGGGCCCGATTCCTTCCCTGGGTTGAGTATACCCAGAATTAATTGCGTCATTCCTCCACTGAACTGACTCCCTTCTAGTTTGTTCTGGGATATCAGCCAGCCTTGTCTCCGTGGACCCTGAGCCAGACCGACACTCCTGTGGTGGACAAGTGTTTCAGGTGCGCAGTTGAGGGTTGGAACGATGCCTATGTGAGGCTCTAGCGTGCCGTCTGCCGTCAGAAGGAGTAGGCGGATCGCCACCGCAGTGAGGCTCCCATGTTCCATCCTGGTGATCACGTCTGGCTCTCCACCAAGAACCTCCCACTCTGCCTGCCCTGTAAGAATGTATTTTATATATACAAATTCTTATTTACAATGACTGCCTACCCTGGCCATACCCGGACGACACTGGGCCAATAGTGCACCGTCCTATGGGACTCCCAATCACGGCCAGATGTGATACAGCCTGGATCAAATCCAGTCTGTGGGGCCATTCAAGGTCCTCCGGAGGGTCAACGAGGTGACATATAGATTACAGTTCCCCAATAACTACCGGATCTCACCCTCTTCATCTTTCTCTCCTCAGGCCAGTGGTTCCTGGTTCCCTGGATGATGTCATCCCCTATGACATCCAAGATTTCCATCCCTCGCCGTCTGGGCCGGCCCACTCCTCTCCCTCGGGGCCGTTCCCCTGGCCGGCTTCGTCCTGTGGCTGGAGTCACGTGTCAGGGGAGGAGGGGGAGAACAGTCACATCTTCTCCCACTCCAGTGGTCGACGTCGCCAGTTTACTAACCATAGGTCCTGGCAAAGCATCATTACGCACACCTGTGCCCCATCATTACGCACACCTGCGCCCCATTACGCACACCTGTGTCCCATCATTATGCACACCTGGACTTCATCATTACCTTGATTACTTCTCCTTAATCTAGTACTCTGTAGCCTCACTTATCAGGCAGTATTTTTTCTGTTTTGTTGTCCAGAAAACTTGTCTTGTTTGTATCTCTCCATGTTCGTTATTATTAAACTCACCAACTGCACCTGCTTTCTGACTCCCTGTGTCTCCATTACAAATATATTCCAGAATAATTATATTTTAACCAATCACTAACCCCCAAAAATTCTCAAAACACTCAACCAGGAATAACACATAAATCTGCACCTTGTTTTCTTCAGGATAGCTCACCATGTAGCCTATACTGTACATTCATTTCCCCAATCTCTGTGCACGTCTGCAGGTTTTTAATCACTTGCACAAAAAAGAGAAACACCTCCAAAAAGTGGTGAGTGTGATGCAATGATTTTCTCTCTGTCATCCATTTTCCCTTAGCATGATCTGTTTTCACTAAAACTCTCCCCTTTTTGATTTCAGACGGCGGTGGTGGTGGCAGCTCCTTCCCCCTGAACCAGGCATCCTTTGTGCTCCAGGTGGCTGGTGTTCTGGTGTCTGGTGTTCTGGCGCCAGTTCACCACGACAAGTGAGTGTCCTCTGAATGATGCCAGGGACACTCGGAGCAGAGTTGAGGCAATGTCACTGTCCTCTAACATTTAAACCATTGCTGAGTCCCTCAGACTCTTTGACTATTTTTGAACCATGACGAAACAAAGTGATTTCACAGAATTGTATGTTGCTTCACAATGTTGCATTTTTCCAAGTGAGAACTTAAAGTGATAGTTCATTCAAAATCAAATTTTAGATCATGTTTTCCGACGTCAAACTGGCCTAATGTAAAGATAAGTCCATGTCCCCTGCCATCATCTGTGCAGATCCATGGGAATACATTTATTCGGAGCCAATCTTTTCCATGCATTTGTTTGTAAGGCAAAGCTAAATCTACCCAACCAATAGCATGAGACATGGACTCATACCAAGTTCTGACAAACTTAGATTTTGGAATGAATTATAACCCATCTGGAACCAGTTGAAATAGAAGCATGCTTACTATGACTATTTAAATCATTGATTGTTATCTTTAAAAAAATGTTTACCTATTTTTGCACTTAGAATGTATTTTTTAGCCCATTGCATATCTTGTACATTGTTGCTTCTACATCTAGATTAATATTTTATTTCTTATTGTAGTTAGGCCTTGCTAAAAATGTAAATGTCAATGCAGTAAATATGTAAATAAAGCAAAACGTGTGACACTACTGCCCTGTTACAATTACCATTCAACACATTTTGTGTCATAACATTTCAGTAGCATTTCTATTTCATTAGTAAAATCAACCAATTGTTCAATGTCATTGTTCCTTGCTTGAGCCATCAACAGGAAATGTTCTGAGTCCTGTAATGACACATTTTAGAAGACATGGTTGATTTGGTTCTGACCTTGTGGAGAGAAAGCTTTATTTTCTGTTTGTCCCTCTGGCTGAATGTGAGATTAAGGGCTCTATTCAATCCGCATAGTGGATGTTCAGTTTAACAGCATGATTTCAATTTATCGGAGAAGTTAACCCAAAATATATAAACTCCCAAGTGATTGTATTAATTGAAATTAATTCAGTGGAGTTTGCCCTCTCCCCCTCTCTCTCTCTGTAGTGCTGTACTGAAACGGCTGCAAAAAATTCATGATTCAGAAATCTGCGAAGTATGAACAAATTAGTTATTTCATTGAAAGTACACGGTTAAATTAGCTATTTTTGTCAAAAGTGCATTTAGTTTTGAGTCAGGAAATGTGTACTTTTCCACCTAAAACCTTTGAAATGATTTGATATTTTAAAATCAAATTCTATTGGTCACATATACACTACCTTTCTAAGGTTTGGGGTCAGTTAAAAATGTCTTTGTTATCCATGAAAACATACATGAAATTAGTTGCAAAATTAATAGGATATATAGTCAAGACGTTGTCAAGGTTATAAAAAATGATTTTTAATTGAAATAATAATTGTGTCCTTCAAACTTTGCTTTCGTCAAAGAATCCTCCGTTTGCAGCAATTACTGCCTTGTAGACCTTTGGCATTCTAGTTGTCAATTTGTTAAGATAACCTGAAGAGATTTCACCTCAAGTTGGATTGGCTTGATGGCCACTTCTTACGTACCATACGGTCAAGCTGTTCCCACAACAGCTCAATAGGGTTGAGATCCGGTGACTGTGCTGGCCACTCCATTATAGACAGAATACCAGCTGACTGCATCTTCCCTAAAAGGTTATTGCATAGGTTATTGCATAGTTATTGCATTGTCCTGCCGTCCACAGGGAATGGCACGCATTGCAAAATGGAGTGATAGCCTTCAAGATTCCTTTAACCCTGTACAAATCTCCCACTTTACCACCACCAAAGCACCCCAAACCATCACATTGCCTCCACCATGATTGACAAATGATTGACAAAAGGTGTCAACCACGCTTCCATCCTATTTTCTTTATCTCACAAATGTTCTTCTTTGTGATCCAAAAACCTCACACTTAGATTTGTCTGTCAATAACACTTTATTCCAATCTTCCCCGGTCCAGTGTCTGTGTTCTTTTGCCCGTCTTAATATTTCATTTTTATTGGCCAGTCTGAGATATGGCTTTTTCTTGGGAACTCTGCATAGAAGGCCAGCATCCCGGAGTCACCTCTTCACTGTTTACGTTGAGACTGGTGTTTTGCGGTCACTATTTAATGAAACTGCCAGTTGAGTACTTGTGAGGCATCTGTTTCTCAAACTAGACACTAATGTGCTTGTCCTCTTGCTCAGTTGTGCACCGGGGACTCCCACTCCTCTTTCTATTCTGGTTAGGGCCAGTTTGCACTGTTCTGTGAAGGGAGTAGTACACAGTGTTGTACGAGATACTCAGTTTCTTGGCAATTTCTCACATGGAATAGCCTTAATTTCTCAGAACAAGAATAGACTGACGAGTTTCAGAATAAAGTTATTTGTTTCTGGCCATTTTGAGCCTGTAATCAAACCTACAAATGCTCATGCTCCAGATACTCAACTAGTCTAAAGAAGGTCAGTTTTACATTTTCTTTAATCAGTACAACAGTTTTCAGCTGTGCTAACATAATTGCAAAAGGCTTTTCTAATGATCAATTAGCCTTTTAAAATTACAAACATGGATTTGAGGTTGTGGACAGGTGTCTTTTATACTGATAACAAGTTCAAACAGGTGCCATTAATACAGGTAATGAGTGGAGGACAGAGGAGCCTCTTAAAGAAGAAGTTACAGGTCTGTGAGAGCCAGAAATCTTGCTTGTTTGTAGGTGACCAAATACTTATTTGCAAATAACTTAATAAAAAATCCTACAATGTGATTTTCTGGATTTTTTCCCCCTCATTTTGTCTGTCATAGTTGAAGTGTACCTATGATGAAAATTACAGGTCTCTCTCATCTTTTTAAGTGGGAGAACTTGCACAATTGGTGGCTGACTAAATACTTTTTTTTACAGTGCATTCTGAAAGTATTCAGACCCGTTGACTTTTTCCACAATTTGTTACGTTTCAGCCTTATTCTAAAATTCATGAAAATGACAGAACAATAACAGGTTTTGGAAATGTTTGCAAATGTAGTAAAAAAAACAAACAAGCTGAAATATGACATTTACATTATTATTCAGACCATTTATTAATTACTTTGTTGAAGGACCTTTGGCAGTGATTACAGCCTTGAGTCTTCTTGGGTATGACGCAACAAGTTTGGCACAACTGTATTTGGGGAGTTTTTTCCATTCTTCTCTGCAGATTCACTCAAGCTCTGTCAGGTTGGATGGGGAGTGTCACTGCACAGCTATTTTCAGGCCGGCTTAATTTTTGCTCTGGCATGCACTGTCAACTGTGAGACCTTATGTAGACAGATTTGTGCCTTTCCAAATAATGTCCAATCAATTGAATTTACCACAGGTGGACTCCAATCAAGTTGTAGACACATCCTAAGGATGATCAATGGAAACAGGATGCACCTGACCTCAATTTTTAGTCTCATAGCAAAGGGTCTGAATACGTATGTATATTAGGTATTTCTGTTTTTTATTTTCAATACATTTGCAAAAATCTCTAAAAATCTGTTTTTGCTTTGTCATTTTGGGGTATTGTGTTAAGATTGATGAGAAACATGTGTCTTTAATCCATTTTAGAATAAGGCTGTAACGTAACAAAATGTGGAAAAGGGGAAGGGGTCTGAATACTTTTCGAATGCACTGTAAAGGCAATAATGTTAAATAAAATTTGCGTTATTTACTTAGGCAAAGAACATGTTAGGCGGCTTTTCCTACCAAGTTGTGCCAAACACAGATTATACATTGAAGACTGTCATGCTGGTTTTTAGTTGGATAATTGGTTTGTGCTGAAGGCTGCTTTCGGAGACAGCTCCTCTGTAGATCACAGTGACCTTTATGTCCCAAATGGCAGCCTATTTCTTATTTATGGGGCTTGGTAATACTAGTGCGCTACAAAGAATCCGCGGTGCCATTTCCAACACAGCACCTGTCTCTAAAATGGTCCACCCCAACCTAACTGCCTGCAGAGAAGAGCAAGGCTACTGGGAAGATAGTATCTTTTCTTTCCGGTCATGTTTCATGAGGAAGGTGGTGTTTAGAGGTAGGTGTTTAGTCCCAGGGTCCTTAGCATAGTGATGAGCTTTGAGGTTACTTCAATGTAGTTAATGGATAGCATTCTTACATAGGTGCATCGTTGACCAGGTAGGAATGAGCTGTGTGGAGTGCAATAGAGATTGCATCATTTGTGGATCTGTTATGCAAATTGGAGCAGTATGCGAAAGCACTTCATGGCTACAGAGTCCTACGGGACAGTAGTCATTTAGGCAGGTTACCTTGGCGTTCATGGGCACAGGGATTATGATGGTCTGCTTGAAACGTGTAGGTATTACAGACTCGGTCACAGATAGGTTGAAAATGTCAGTGAAGACACTTGCCAGTTGGTCAGCGCATGCTCTGAATACACATCCTGGTAATCCGTCAGACCCTGCGGCCTTGTGAATGTTGACCTGTTTAACCTCTCTGGGATATTGCGTCCCACCTGGCCAAAAGCCAGGGAAAATGCAGAGCGCCAAATTCAAATAAATTACTATAAAAATCAAACTTTTATTAAATCATGTCATGTACTGTCATGTTGTGTCTTGTCTCTGTCCTTTCCCTTCACCCTGTCTCCCTCTGCTGGTCGTTGTTAGGTTACCTTTCCACCCCCTCTTTCCCCCAGCTGTGCCTTGTCTCCTCCTAACCACCTCGTCACCCCTTTTCCCACCTGTTCCTTTTTTCCCTCTGATTAGTCCCCTATATCTCTCTCTGTTTTTGTTCCTGTCCTTGTCGGATTCTTGTTTGTTGTGTGTCATGCCTGAACCAGACTGTCGTCATGTTTGCTGTAACCTTGTCTTGTCCTGTCGGAATCTGCCGGTCCGTCTGAGCCTACCTATGTTTGGTAATTAAAGAAGCTCTGTTTAAGTTAATTCGCTTTTGGGTCCTCATTCACGCACCGTAACAGAAGAATCCGACCAAGAATGGACCCAGCGACTTCGGATCCTCTCCACTCAGCCGTCGGGATCCAGGGAGCGATGCTAGGCAGACACGAGCAGGAAGTGTCTGCTGCTCGACATGCCGTTGAGACCCTGGCCACCCAAGTCTCCAACCTCACAGAACAGGTTCACCATCTCCGCCTCGATCCACCGGCCACTTCCAGGGCTTTCGAATCTCCGGAGCCCAGAATCAATAACCCGCCGTGTTACTCTGGGGAGCCCACTGAATGCCGCTCGTTCCTCACCCAGTGTGATATTGTGTTTTCTCTCCAGCCCAACACTTACTCCAGGAGCACTGCTCGTGTCGCCTACGTCATATCTCTCCTTATTGGACGGGCTCGTGAGTGGGGCACGGCAATCTGGGAGGCAAGGGCTGAGTGTACTAACCAGTATCAGGACTTTAAGGAGGAGATGATACGGGTTTTTGATCGATCTGTTTTTGGGGAGGAGGCTTCCAGGGCCCTGTCTTCCCTATGTCAAGGCAATCGATCCATAACAGACTACTCTATTGAGTTTCGCACTCTTGCTGTCTCCAGTGGCTGGAACGAGCCGGCCTTGCTCGCTCGTCTTCTGGAGGGTCTCCGCGCAGAGGTAAAGGATGAGATTCTCTCCCGGGAGGTTCCTTCCAGCGTGGATTCCTTGATTGAACTCGCTATTCGCATTGAGCGACGGGTTGATCTTCGTCACCGAGCTCGTGGAAAGGAGCTCGCGCTCTCCGTCGCCCCCCTCTCTGCATCACTACCATCTTCCTCTGCCGGCTCGGGTGCTGATTATTTCCGCTGAAGGCATTAAGATGGATCCCGCTAAGGTCCAAGCTGTCATTGATTGGCCCGTCCCTAAGTCACGCGTCGAGCTGCAGCGCTTTCTCGGCTTCGCGAACTTCTATCGTCGTTTCATCCGTAATTTCGGTCAGGTGGCAGCTCCTCTCACAGCCCTTACTTCTGTCAAGACGTGCTTTAAGTGGTCCGTTTCCGCCCAGGGAGCTTTTGATCTCCTCAAGAATCGTTTTACATCCGCTCCTATCCTTGTTACACCTGACGTCTCTAGACAGTTCGTTGTCGAGGTTGACGCGTCAGAGGTGGGCGTGGGAGCCATTCTTTCTCAGCGCTCCCTCTCTGACGACAAGGTCCACCCATGCGCGTATTTTTCTCATCGCCTGTCGCCGTCGGAACGTAACTATGATGTGGGTAACCGCGAACTGCTCGCCATCCGGTTAGCCCTAGGCGAATGGCGACAGTGGTTGGAGGGGGCGACCGTTCCTTTTGTCGTTTGGACTGACCATAGGAACCTTGAGTACATCCGTTCTGCCAAACGACTTAATGCGCGTCAGGCGCGTTGGGCGCTGTTTTTCGCTCGTTTCGAGTTCGTGATTTCTTATCGTCCGGGCTCTAAGAACACCAAGCCTGATGCTTTGTCTCGTCTCTTCAGTTCTTCAGTAGCCTCCACTGACCCCGAGGGGATTCTCCCTGAGGGGCGTGTTGTCGGGTTGACTGTCTGGGGAATTGAGAGGCAGGTAAAACAAGCGCTCACTCACACTCCGTCGCCGCGCGCTTGTCCTAGGAACCTTCTTTTCGTTCCCGTTCCTACTCGTCTGGCCGTTCTTCAGTGGGCTCACTCTGCCAAGTTAGCCGGCCACCCTGGCGTTCGGGGTACGCTTGCTTCCATTCGCCAGCGTTTTTGGTGGCCCACCCGGGAGCATGACACGCGTCGTTTCGTGGCTGCTTGTTCGGTCTGCGCGCAGACTAAGTCCGGTAACTCTCCTCCTGCCGGCCGTCTCAGGCCGCTTCCTATTCCTTCTCGACCGTGGTCTCACATCGCCTTAGATTTTGTCACCGGACTGCCTTCGTCAGCGGGGAAGACTGTTATTCTTACGGTTGTCGATAGGTTCTCTAAGGCGGCTCATTTCATTCCCCTTGCTAAGCTTCCTTCTGCTAAAGAGACGGCACAAATCATCATCGAGAATGTTTTCAGAATTCATGGCCTTCCGTCAGACGTCGTTTCGGACAGAGGTCCGCAATTCACGTCTCAATTTTGGAGGGAGTTTTGCCGTTTGATTGGGGCTTCCGTCAGTCTCTCTTCCGGCTTTCACCCCCAGTCTAACGGTCAAGCAGAACGGGCCAATCAGACTATTGGTCGCATCTTACGCAGTCTTTCTTTTCGTAACCCTGCGTCTTGGTCAGAACAGCTCCCCTGGGCAGAATACGCCCACAACTCGCTTCCTTCGTCTGCGACCGGGCTATCTCCTTTTCAGAGTAGCCTCGGGTACCAGCCTCCGCTGTTCTCATCTCAGTTCGCCGAGTCCAGCGTCCCCTCCGCTCAGGCTTTTGTCCAACGTTGCGAGCGCACCTGGAAGAGGGTCAGGTCTGCACTTTGCCGTTATAGGACGCAGACTGTGAGGGCTGCTAATAAGCGTAGAACTAAGAGTCCTAGATATTGTCGCGGTCAGAGAGTTTGGCTCTCCACTCAGAACCTTCCCCTTAAGACGGCTTCTCGCAAGTTGACCCCGCGGTTCATTGGTCCGTTCCGTATTTCTCGGGTCATTAATCCTGTCGCAGTTCGACTTCTTCTTCCGCGATACCTTCGTCGCGTCCACCCGGTCTTCCATGTCTCCTGCATCAAGCCCGTCCTTCGCGCCCCCGCTCGTCTTCCCCCCCCCCCCCCCCCCCATCCTTGTCGAGGGCGCACCCATCTACAGGGTCCGTAGAATTTTGGACATGCGTCCTCGGGGCCGTGGTCACCAGTACCTCGTAGATTGGGAGGGGTACGGTCCTGAGGAGAGGAGTTGGGTTCCCTCTCGGGACGTGCTGGACCGTGCGCTGATCGAGGATTTCCTCCGTTGCCGCCAGGTTTCCTCCTCGAGTGCGCCAGGAGGCGCTCGGTGAGTGGGGGGGTACTGTCATGTACTGTCATGTTGTGTCTTGTCTCTGTCCTTTCCCTTCACCCTGTCTCCCTCTGCTGGTCGTTGTTAGGTTACCTTTCCACCCCCTCTTTCCCCCAGCTGTGCCTTGTCTCCTCCTAACCACCTCGTCACCCCTTTTCCCACCTGTTCCCTTTTTCCCTCTGATTAGTCCCCTATATCTCTCTCTGTTTTTGTTCCTGTCCTTGTCGGATTCTTGTTTGTTGTGTGTCATGCCTGAACCAGACTGTCGTCATGTTTGCTGTAACCTTGTCTTGTCCTGTCGGAATCTGCCGGTCCGTCTGAGCCTACCTATGTTTGGTAATTAAAGAAGCTCTGTTTAAGTTAATTCGCTTTTGGGTCCTCATTCACGCACCGTAACAAATCACACATGGAAGATAGCAAATTAAAGCTACACTTGTTGTGAATCCAGCCAACATGTCAGATTTTAAAAAGGCTTTTCGGCGAAAGCAAACAATGCTATTATCTGAGGATAGCTCCTCCGTAAACAAAGAGAGAAATGTTACAGGAATTAAATTCCTCTATGTTTTAATACCCAATTAAAATTAAACACTCTGTCAATTCCTAAGAAATTGTAAGACTCTTATTTGCATAAAATGGACAGAGACCAGTCTCAAAAATCAACCAGCAGCGTTTATTCTCGAGAGTACTGAACATGATACAGTTTACCACAGGTAAACTGAAAATGACGTCATTAGTTTTCAAACTGTCCCGTCTCTTCTTGACACTGGTACAAAGGCTGTATAGTTCTCAAGCCTTCCCACATCGTCTATCCTAATTTAGATCATTTACGACCGAGCCAAGGCCAGCCTGTGTAGATAAGCATTCTAGCCAGTCTGGCAATATAGTTCATTCATTTCTACCAAGGAACAGACAGTCATTGTTCTAATTCTTGATTATATTTACACACATTATATTCAGTACTAGGATTAAAAAGAAAATGTATACATATACAGTAACATAATAGTATTCTGATTAGTCAGTCCTGATTGAAATGTATACATAATTAGTCATTATTGATAAAAATTCTCTTAACAAGAAACCATATTTCAACCCTACAGGGTCGACACAAAACGCAGAAATAAAAATATAATTCATGCCTTACCTTTGACAAGCTTATTTTGTTGGCACTCCAATATGTTCCATAAACATCACAAATGGTCCTTTTGTTCAATTAATTTCATCGATATATATCCAAAATGTCAATTTATTTGGCGCGTTTGATCCAGAAAAACACCGGTTCCAACTTGCGCAACGTGACTACAAAATATCTCAAAAGTTACCTGTAAACTTTGCCAAAACATTTCAAACTACTTTTGTAATACAACTTTAGGTATTTTTTTACGTAAAGAATCGGTAAAATTGAAGACGGGATGATCTGTGTCCAATATAGGAAGAAAACAAACTGTAGCATGCTTTTTGGTCACGCGCCTCTTATCTAACAGTACACTTCAAGTGACCCTCGTTCAAGATGGCCGTACTTCTTCATTACACAAAGGAATAACCTCAACCAATTTTTAAAGACTGTTGACATCCAGTGGAAGCGATATGAACTGCAAGAAGGTCCCTTAGAAATCTGGATTCCCAATGAAAGCCCATTGAAAAGAGAGTGACCTCAAAAAAAAAAAAATCTGAATGGTTTGTCCTCGGGGTTTCGCCTGCTAAATAAGTTCTGTTATACTCACAGACATGATTCAAACCGTTTTAGAAACTTCAGAGTGTTTTCTATTCAAAATCAACTAATAATATGCATATCTTATCTTCTGGGGATGAGTAGCAGGCAGTTCAATTTGGGCATGCATTTCATCCGGATGTGAAAATACTGTCCCCTGTCACCAAGAAGTTAAAGATCTTACTTATATCTGCTACATAGAGTGTGATCACACAGTCGTCCGGAACAGCTGGTGCTCTCATAGATGCTTCAGTGTTGCTTGCCTCGAAGTGCATATATAAGTCATTTAGCTCACATGGTAGGCTCGTGTCACTGGACAGCTAGTGGCTTGGCTTCCCTTTGTAATCCGTAATAGTTTCCTGCCTCATCCGACGGGCGTCAGAGCCGGTGTAGTAGGATTCAATCTTAGTCCTGTATTGACTCTTTGCCTGTTTGATGCTTCATTGGAGGTCATAATGGGATTTCTTATATGCATCCGGACTAGTGTCCGCTCCTTGAAAAGAGCCAGCTCTACCGTTTAGCTAGAGAAAAAGGCACCAAATGTCACTGTTTCTCAACAAATTATATGAAGAAATGCAGAAGATGGTTAGTAGCAATTCGAAATAGTAAATACAATGTGGTATGTATGTATGTATGTATGTATGTATGTATGTGTGTGTGTGTGTGTGTGTGTGTGTGTGTGTGTGTGTGTGTGTGTGTGTGTGTGTGTGTGTGTGTGTGTGTGTATGTATGTATGTTCCTGCAGCCAGCCTTGCATCACTGCTTTTGTATGCAATCTGAAATTAATACCAACATCAATGTGAAAGTAACCAGAGCATAAAACAGCTGACTTAGAATGAACATTGAAATTTAAGGTAAACCTCAAAGGAATTACTTAGGAATACAAACGACAAGAACTCATAAAGACAAACAAACTCAACCATGGACTGAAGAAAAATCCACACATTAAGGCCGCACCCGTGATTCAACACTGCTGAATGGACAGCGCCTCGGTAGAGATAGATATAATGGAGCTCTGTGGGGTGTGGCGGATCTGGAAGAGTCTGGCTGACTGGCGGATCTGGAAGAGTCTGGCTGACTGGCGGATCTGGAAGAGTCTGGCTGACTGGCGGATCTGGAAGAGTCTGGCTGACTGGTGGATCTGGAAGAGTCTGGCTGACTGGCGGATCTGGAAGAGTCTGGCTGACTGGCGGATCTGGAAGAGTCTGGCTGACTGGCGGATCTGGAAGAGTCTGTCTGACTGGCAGATCTGGAAGAGTCTGGCTGACTGGCAGATCTGGAAGAGTCTGGCTGACTGGCAGATATGGAAGAGTCTGGCTGACTGGCAGATCCTGGCAGACTGACAGATCTGGCTGCTCCATGCTGACTGGTTGCTCTGGCTGCTCCATGCTGACTGGCTGCTCTGGCTGCTCCATGCTGACTGGCTGCTCTGGCTGCTCCATGCTGACTGGCTGCTCCATGCTGATTGGCGGCTCTGGCTGCTCCATGCTGACTGGCGGCTCTGGCTGCTCCATGCTGACTGGCGGCCCTGGCTGCTCCATGCTGACTGGCGGCCCTGGCTGCTCCATGCTGACTGACGGCTCTGACTGCTCCATGCAGACTGGCAGCTCTGGCGGCTCCTTGCAGACTGGCAGATCTGGCGGCATCTTGCAGACTGGCAGCTCTGGCAGCTCCTTGCAGACTGGCAGCTCTGGCAGCTCCTTGCAGACTGGCAGCTCCTTGCAGACTTGCAGCCCGTTGCAGACTGGAGACTCCGGCAGCGCTGTAGAGACAGAAGGCTCTGGCAGCGCTAAACAGGCGGGAGACTCCGGCAGCGCTGGAGAGGAGGAAGGCTCCAACTGCGCTGAACAGGCGGGAGACTCCGGCAGCGCTGTAGAGGAGGAAGGCTCTGACAGCGCTAGAAAGGCGGGAGACTCCGGCAGCGTTGGAGAGGAGGAAGGCTCTGGCAGCGCTGGACAGGCGAGGCGCACTGTAGGCCTGATGCGTGGTGCTGGTACTGGTGGTACTGGGCCGAGAAGGAAGCCTGGTGCGGGGAGCTGCCACCGGAGGGCTGATGCGTGGAGGTGGTACTGGATAGACCGGACCGTGCAGGCGCACAGGAGCTCTTGAGCACCGAGCCTGCCCAACCTTACCTGGTTGAATGCTCTCGGTCGCCCTGCCAGTGCGGCGAGGTGGAGTAGCCCGCACTGGGCTATGCAGGCGAACCGGAGACATCGAGCGCAAGGCTGGTGCCATGTAAGCCGGCCCAAGGAGACGTACTGGGGACCAGATGCGTAGAGCCGGCTTCATGGCACTTGGCTCGATGCTCACTCTAGCCCGGCCGATACGCGGAGCTGGAATGTACCGCACCGGGCTATGCACCCGCACTGGAGACACCGTGCGCACCACAGCATAACACGGTGCCTGCCCGGTCTCTCTAGCCCCCCGGTAAGTACAGGGAGTTTGCGCAGGTCTCCTACCTGGCGTAGCCATACTCCCTGTTAGCCCCCCCCCCCCCCCAATACATTTTTGGGGCTGACTCTCGGGCTTCCATCCGCGTCGCCGTGCTGCCTCCTCATACCAGCACCTCTCCGCTTTCCGATATTCCGATATTCTCCTGGCTGAGCCCAGGGTCCTCTTCCGTCAAGGATCTCCTCCCAAGTCCAGAATTCCTTATTTCGTATCTCCTGCTGCGGCTGTTGCTTCTCCTGCTGCTCCTGCCTGTTGACACGCCGCTTGGTCCTGTTGTGGTGGGTGATTCTGTAACGGCTTTCTTTCGGTGAAGGAGAGTCGGACCAAAATGCTATTGCGATCCATGTTTAATGAGACAAAGTAAACACGATCAAATACGAAAACAAATAAACGTAACACGAAAACCGAAACAGCCTAATACTGGTGCAAAGTAACACAGCGACAGAAACAAGGACACTAAGGACAATCACCCACGAAACACTCAAAGAATATGGCTGCCTAAATATGGTTCCCAATCAGAGACAACGATAAACACCTGCCTCTGATTGAGAACCACTTCAGACAGCCATAGACTTAACTAGAACACCCCACTAAGCTACAATCCCAATACCAACACACCACATACAAAAACCCATGCCACACCCTGGCCTGACCAAATAAATGAAGATAAACACAAAGTGACACATAGTGTACTATTACTGTGTTGTTGTCTTGTGGGATTCCCACCAAAATTGTTGCTCTGCATTCAGAAACGTTCCTTATAATGTGCGCGCCCAGCTCATTGTTGTATTTGCCTGTCTGCATTATTCGCCAGGGAAGTGGTTTGCGAATATTGAAGCATTGCATCAACAAGGTGTCACGGCCGTCTCCTCTTCATCTGAAGAGGGGAGGCGAAAAGGATCTGAGGACCAATACCCGGCGTGGTAAGTGTCCATGGTCAATCTTTAATAAAGAAAGTAGTGAACACTGAAAACTATACAAAACCAGTAAACAAAATAACAACCGTGAAGCTAATCATATGGACTGTGCTGAAACAAGCCATCAACATAGACAATCATCCACAAACAAACAGTGCAACCCAGGCTACCTAAGTATGATTCTCAATCAGAGACAACTAATGACACCTGCCTCTGATTGAGAACCATACTAGGCCGAAAACATAGAAATGCCCCAAAACATAGAAAAACAAACATAGACTGCCCACCCAACTCACGCCCTGACCATACTAAATAAATACAAAACAACGGAAATAAAGGTCAGAAAATGACACAAGGTGTTTCTTAAGAATATTGAAACATTGAGCCGCCTCGTTCAGAGAACATTGAAATATTTTGTATCAACTAGACTGCTCCGAGAAAATTAATATTGCAACATAGTAGCCAAAGCGAAGGCGGCCTTCGAACATTTTCCCCCCGACCAGCTTCTCACTCACTATTGTGTTGCCTATACAGCATCTGGGTGCTCATTATATACAAAAAACAGTCCTACATCCACACTATAGCTAAGTAACTTTTAAAATATGTTTTGCCAGCAATACAAACGACAAGAACGCATAAAGACAAACAAACTCAACCATGGACTGAAGAAAAATCCACACATTATTAAGGCCGCACCCGTGATTCAACACTGCTGAATGGACAGCGCCTCGGTAGAGATAGATATAATGGAGCTCTGTGGGGTGTGGCGGATCTGGAAGAGTCTGGCTGACTGGCGGATCTGGAAGAGTCTGGCTGACTGGCGGATCTGGAAGAGTCTGGCTGACTGGCGGATCTGGAAGAGTCTGGCTGACTGGCGGATCTGGAAGAGTCTGGCTGACTGGCGGATCTGGAAGAGTCTGGCTGACTGGCGGATCTGGAAGAGTCTGGCTGACTGGCGGATCTGGAAGAGTCTGGCTGACTGGCAGATATGGAAGAGTCTGGCTGACTGGCAGATATGGAAGAGTCTGGCTGACTGGCAGATCCTGGCAGACTGACAGATCTGGCTGCTCCATGCTGACTGGTTGCTCTGGCTGCTCCATGCTGACTGGCTGCTCTGGCTGCTCCATGCTGACTGGCTGCTCTGGCTGCTCCATGCTGACTGGCTGCTCCATGCTGATTGGCGGCTCTGGCTGCTCCATGCTGACTGGCGGCTCTGGCTGCTCCATGCTGACTGGCGGCCCTGGCTGCTCCATGCTGACTGGCGGCCCTGGCTGCTCCATGCTGACTGACGGCTCTGACTGCTCCATGCAGACTGGCAGCTCTGGCGGCTCCTTGCAGACTGGCAGCTCTGGCGGCATCCTGCAGACTGGCAGCTCTGGCAGCTCCTTGCAGACTGGCAGCTCTGGCAGCTCCTTGCAGACTGGCAGCTCCTTGCAGACTGGCAGCTCCTTGCAGACTGGAGACTCCGGCAGCGCTGTAGAGACAGAAGGCTCTGGCAGCGCTAAACAGGCGGGAGACCCTGGCAGCGCTGGAGTTGAGGAAGGCTCCAACTGCGCTGAACAGGCGGGAGACTCCGGCAGCGCTGTAGAGGAGGAAGGCTCTGACAGCGCTAGAAAGGCGGGAGACTCCGGCAGCGTTGGAGAGGAGGAAGGCTCTGGCAGCGCTGGACAGGCGAGGCGCACTGTAGGCCTGATGCGTGGTGCTGGTACTGGTGGTACTGGGCCGAGAAGGAAGCCTGGTGCGGGGAGCTGCCACCGGAGGGCTGATGCGTGGAGGTGGTACTGGATAGACCGGACCGTGCAGGCGCACAGGAGCTCTTGAGCACCGAGCCTGCCCAACCTTACCTGGTTGAATGCTCTCGGTCGCCCTGCCAGTGCGGCGAGGTGGAATAGCCCGCACTGGGCTATGCAGGCGAACCGGAGACATCGAGCGCAAGGCTGGTGCCATGTAAGCCGGCCCAAGGAGACGTACTGGGGACCAGATGCGTAGAGCCGGCTTCATGGCACTTGGCTCGATGCTCACTCTAGCCCGGCCGATACGCGGAGCTGGAATGTACCGCACCGGGCTATGCACCCGCACTGGAGACACTGTGCGCACCACAGCATAACACGGTGCCTGCCCGGTCTCTCTAGCCCCCCGGTAAGTACAGGGAGTTTGCGCAGGTCTCCTACCTGGCGTAGCCATACTCCCTGTTAGCCCCCCCCCAATACATTTTTGGGGCTGACTCTCGGGCTTCCATCCGCGTCGCCGTGCTGCCTCCTCATACCAGCACCCCTCCGCTTTCCGATATTCCGATATTCTCCTGGCTGAGCCCAGGGTCCTCTTCCGTCAAGGATCTCCTCCCAAGTCCAGAATTCCTTATTTCGTATCTCCTGCTGCCGCTGTTGCTTCTCCTGCTGCTCCTGCCTGTTGACACGCCGCTTGGTCCTGTTGTGGTGGGTGATTCTGTAACGGCTTTCTTTCGGTGAAGGAGAGTCGGACCAAAATGCTATTGCGATCCATGTTTAATGAGACAAAGTAAACACGATCAAATACGAAAACAAATAAACGTAACACGAAAACCGAAACAGCCTAATACTGGTGCAAAGTAACACAGCGACAGAAACAAGGACACTAAGGACAATCACCCACGAAACACTCAAAGAATATGGCTGCCTAAATATGGTTCCCAATCAGAGACAACGATAAACACCTGCCTCTGATTGAGAACCACTTCAGACAGCCATAGACTTAACTAGAACACCCCACTAAGCTACAATCCCGATACCAACACACCACATACAAAAACCCATGCCACACCCTGGCCTGACCAAATAAATGAAGATAAACACAAAGTGACACATAGTGTACTATTACTGTGTTGTTGTCTTGTGATTCCCACCAAAATTGTTGCTCTGCATTCAGAAACGTTCCTTATAATGTGCGCGCCCAGCTCATTGTTGTATTTGCCTGTCTGCATTATTCGCCAGGGAAGTGGTTTGCGAATATTGAAGCATTGCATCAACAAGGTGTCACGGCCGTCCTCCTCTTCATCTGAAGAGGAGAGGCGAAAAGGATCTGAGGACCAATACGCGGCGTGGTAAGTGTCCATGGTCAATCTTTAATAAAGAAAGTAGTGAACACTGAAAACTATACAAAACCAGTAAACAAAATAACAACCGTGAAGCTAATCATATGGACTGTGCTGAAACAAGCCATCAACATAGACAATCATCCACAAACAAACAGTGCAACCTAGGCTACCTAAGTATGATTCTCAATCAGAGACAACTAATGACACCTGCCTATGATTGAGAACCATACTAGGCCGAAAACATAGAAATGCCCCAAAACATAGAAAAACAAACATAGACTGCCCACCCAACTCACGCCCTGACCATACTAAATAAATACAAAACAACGGAAATAAAGGTCAGAAAATGACACAAGGTGTTTCTTAAGAATATTGAAACATTGAGCCGCCTCGTTCAGAGAACATTGAAATATTTTGTATCAACTAGACTGCTCCGAGAAAATTAATATTGCAACATAGTAGCCAAAGCGAAGGCGGCCTTCGAACATTTTCCCCCCGACCAGCTTCTCACTCACTATTGTGTTGCCTATACAGCATCTGGGTGCTCATTATATACAAAAAACAGTCCTACATCCACACTATAGCTAAGTAACTTTTAAAAGATGTTTTGCCAGCAATACAAACGACAAGAACGCATAAAGACAAACAAACTCAACCATGGACTGAAGAAAAATCCACACATTAAGGCCGCACCCGTGATTCAACACTGCTGAATGGACAGCGCCTCGGTAGAGATAGATATAATGGAGCTCTGTGGGGTGTGGCGGATCTGGAAGAGTCTGGCTGACTGGCGGATCTGGAAGAGTCTGGCTGACTGGCGGATCTGGAAGAGTCTGGCTGACTGGCGGATCTGGAAGAGTCTGGCTGACTGGCGGATCTGGAAGAGTCTGGCTGACTGGCGGATCTGGAAGAGTCTGGCTGACTGGCGGATCTGGAAGAGTCTGGCTGACTGGCGGATCTGGAAGAGTCTGTCTGACTGGCAGATCTGGAAGAGTCTGGCTGACTGGCAGATATGGAAGAGTCTGGCTGACTGGCAGATCTGGAAGAGTCTGGCTGACTGGCAGATCCTGGCAGACTGACAGATCTGGCTGCTCCATGCTGACTGGTTGCTCTGGCTGCTCCATGCTGACTGGCTGCTCTGGCTGCTCCATGCTGACTGGCTGCTCTGGCTGCTCCATGCTGACTGGCTGCTCCATGCTGATTGGCGGCTCTGGCTGCTCCATGCTGACTGGCGGCTCTGGCTGCTCCATGCTGACTGGCGGCCCTGGCTGCTCCATGCTGACTGGCGGCCCTGGCTGCTCCATGCTGACTGACGGCTCTGACTGCTCCATACAGACTGGCAGCTCTGGCGGCTCCTTGCAGACTGGCAGCTCTGGCGGCATCCTGCAGACTGGCAGCTCTGGCAGCTCCTTGCAGACTGGCAGCTCCTTGCAGACTGGCAGCTCCTTGCAGACTGGCAGCTCCTTGCAGACTGGAGACTCCGGCAGCGCTGTAGAGACAGAAGGCTCTGGCAGCGCTAAACAGGCGGGAGACCCTGGCAGCGCTGGAGTTGAGGAAGGCTCCAACTGCGCTGAACAGGCGGGAGACTCCGGCAGCGCTGTAGAGGAGGAAGGCTCTGACAGCGCTAGAAAGGCGGGAGACTCCGGCAGCGTTGGAGAGGAGGAAGGCTCTGGCAGCGCTGGACAGGCGAGGCGCACTGTAGGCCTGATGCGTGGTGCTGGTACTGGTGGTACTGGGCCGAGAAGGAAGCCTGGTGCGGGGAGCTGCCACCGGAGGGCTGATGCGTGGAGGTGGTACTGGATAGACCGGACCGTGCAGGCGCACAGGAGCTCTTGAGCACCGAGCCTGCCCAACCTTACCTGGTTGAATGCTCTCGGTCGCCCTGCCAGTGCGGCGAGGTGGAATAGCCCGCACTGGGCTATGCAGGCGAACCGGAGACATCGAGCGCAAGGCTGGTGCCATGTAAGCCGGCCCAAGGAGACGTACTGGGGACCAGATGCGTAGAGCCGGCTTCATGGCACTTGGCTCGATGCTCACTCTAGCCCGGCCGATACGCGGAGCTGGAATGTACCGCACCGGGCTATGCACCCGCACTGGAGACACCGTGCGCACCACAGCATAACACGGTGCCTGCCCGGTCTCTCTAGCCCCCCGGTAAGTACAGGGAGTTTGCGCAGGTCTCCTACCTGGCGTAGCCATACTCCCTGTTAGCCCCCCCCCAATACATTTTTGGGGCTGACTCTCGGGCTTCCATCCGCGTCGCCGTGCTGCCTCCTCATACCAGCACCCCTCCGCTTTCCGATATTCCGATATTCTCCTGGCTGAGCCCAGGGTCCTCTTCCGTCAAGGATCTCCTCCCAAGTCCAGAATTCCTTATTTCGTATCTCCTGCTGCCGCTGTTGCTTCTCCTGCTGCTCCTGCCTGTTGACACGCCGCTTGGTCCTGTTGTGGTGGGTGATTCTGTAACGGCTTTCTTTCGGTGAAGGAGAGTCGGACCAAAATGCTATTGCGATCCATGTTTAATGAGACAAAGTAAACACGATCAAATACGAAAACAAATAAACGTAACACGAAAACCGAAACAGCCTAATACTGGTGCAAAGTAACACAGCGACAGAAACAAGGACACTAAGGACAATCACCCACGAAACACTCAAAGAATATGGCTGCCTAAATATGGTTCCCAATCAGAGACAACGATAAACACCTGCCTCTGATTGAGAACCACTTCAGACAGCCATAGACTTAACTAGAACACCCCACTAAGCTACAATCCCGATACCAACACACCACATACAAAAACCCATGCCACACCCTGGCCTGACCAAATAAATGAAGATAAACACAAAGTGACACATAGTGTACTATTACTGTGTTGTTGTCTTGTGATTCCCACCAAAATTGTTGCTCTGCATTCAGAAACGTTCCTTATAATGTGCGCGCCCAGCTCATTGTTGTATTTGCCTGTCTGCATTATTCGCCAGGGAAGTGGTTTGCGAATATTGAAGCATTGCATCAACAAGGTGTCACGGCCGTCCTCCTCTTCATCTGAAGAGGAGAGGCGAAAAGGATCTGAGGACCAATACGCGGCGTGGTAAGTGTCCATGGTCAATCTTTAATAAAGAAAGTAGTGAACACTGAAAACTATACAAAACCAGTAAACAAAATAACAACCGTGAAGCTAATCATATGGACTGTGCTGAAACAAGCCATCAACATAGACAATCATCCACAAACAAACAGTGCAACCTAGGCTACCTAAGTATGATTCTCAATCAGAGACAACTAATGACACCTGCCTATGATTGAGAACCATACTAGGCCGAAAACATAGAAATGCCCCAAAACATAGAAAAACAAACATAGACTGCCCACCCAACTCACGCCCTGACCATACTAAATAAATACAAAACAACGGAAATAAAGGTCAGAAAATGACACAAGGTGTTTCTTAAGAATATTGAAACATTGAGCCGCCTCGTTCAGAGAACATTGAAATATTTTGTATCAACTAGACTGCTCCGAGAAAATTAATATTGCAACATAGTAGCCAAAGCGAAGGCGGCCTTCGAACATTTTCCCCCCGACCAGCTTCTCACTCACTATTGTGTTGCCTATACAGCATCTGGGTGCTCATTATATACAAAAAACAGTCCTACATCCACACTATAGCTAAGTAACTTTTAAAAGATGTTTTGCCAGCAATACAAACGACAAGAACGCATAAAGACAAACAAACTCAACCATGGACTGAAGAAAAATCCACACATTAAGGCCGCACCCGTGATTCAACACTGCTGAATGGACAGCGCCTCGGTAGAGATAGATATAATGGAGCTCTGTGGGGTGTGGCGGATCTGGAAGAGTCTGGCTGACTGGCGGATCTGGAAGAGTCTGGCTGACTGGCGGATCTGGAAGAGTCTGGCTGACTGGCGGATCTGGAAGAGTCTGGCTGACTGGCGGATCTGGAAGAGTCTGGCTGACTGGCGGATCTGGAAGAGTCTGGCTGACTGGCGGATCTGGAAGAGTCTGGCTGACTGGCGGATCTGGAAGAGTCTGTCTGACTGGCAGATCTGGAAGAGTCTGGCTGACTGGCAGATATGGAAGAGTCTGGCTGACTGGCAGATCTGGAAGAGTCTGGCTGACTGGCAGATCCTGGCAGACTGACAGATCTGGCTGCTCCATGCTGACTGGTTGCTCTGGCTGCTCCATGCTGACTGGCTGCTCTGGCTGCTCCATGCTGACTGGCTGCTCTGGCTGCTCCATGCTGACTGGCTGCTCCATGCTGATTGGCGGCTCTGGCTGCTCCATGCTGACTGGCGGCTCTGGCTGCTCCATGCTGACTGGCGGCCCTGGCTGCTCCATGCTGACTGGCGGCCCTGGCTGCTCCATGCTGACTGACGGCTCTGACTGCTCCATACAGACTGGCAGCTCTGGCGGCTCCTTGCAGACTGGCAGCTCTGGCGGCATCCTGCAGACTGGCAGCTCTGGCAGCTCCTTGCAGACTGGCAGCTCCTTGCAGACTGGCAGCTCCTTGCAGACTGGCAGCTCCTTGCAGACTGGAGACTCCGGCAGCGCTGTAGAGACAGAAGGCTCTGGCAGCGCTAAACAGGCGGGAGACCCTGGCAGCGCTGGAGTTGAGGAAGGCTCCAACTGCGCTGAACAGGCGGGAGACTCCGGCAGCGCTGTAGAGGAGGAAGGCTCTGACAGCGCTAGAAAGGCGGGAGACTCCGGCAGCGTTGGAGAGGAGGAAGGCTCTGGCAGCGCTGGACAGGCGAGGCGCACTGTAGGCCTGATGCGTGGTGCTGGTACTGGTGGTACTGGGCCGAGAAGGAAGCCTGGTGCGGGGAGCTGCCACCGGAGGGCTGATGCGTGGAGGTGGTACTGGATAGACCGGACCGTGCAGGCGCACAGGAGCTCTTGAGCACCGAGCCTGCCCAACCTTACCTGGTTGAATGCTCTCGGTCGCCCTGCCAGTGCGGCGAGGTGGAATAGCCCGCACTGGGCTATGCAGGCGAACCGGAGACATCGAGCGCAAGGCTGGTGCCATGTAAGCCGGCCCAAGGAGACGTACTGGGGACCAGATGCGTAGAGCCGGCTTCATGGCACTTGGCTCGATGCTCACTCTAGCCCGGCCGATACGCGGAGCTGGAATGTACCGCACCGGGCTATGCACCCGCACTGGAGACACCGTGCGCACCACAGCATAACACGGTGCCTGCCCGGTCTCTCTAGCCCCCCGGTAAGTACAGGGAGTTTGCGCAGGTCTCCTACCTGGCGTAGCCATACTCCCTGTTAGCCCCCCCCCAATACATTTTTGGGGCTGACTCTCGGGCTTCCATCCGCGTCGCCGTGCTGCCTCCTCATACCAGCACCCCTCCGCTTTCCGATATTCCGATATTCTCCTGGCTGAGCCCAGGGTCCTCTTCCGTCAAGGATCTCCTCCCAAGTCCAGAATTCCTTATTTCGTATCTCCTGCTGCCGCTGTTGCTTCTCCTGCTGCTCCTGCCTGTTGACACGCCGCTTGGTCCTGTTGTGGTGGGTGATTCTGTAACGGCTTTCTTTCGGTGAAGGAGAGTCGGACCAAAATGCTATTGCGATCCATGTTTAATGAGACAAAGTAAACACGATCAAATACGAAAACAAATAAACGTAACACGAAAACCGAAACAGCCTAATACTGGTGCAAAGTAACACAGCGACAGAAACAAGGACACTAAGGACAATCACCCACGAAACACTCAAAGAATATGGCTGCCTAAATATGGTTCCCAATCAGAGACAACGATAAACACCTGCCTCTGATTGAGAACCACTTCAGACAGCCATAGACTTAACTAGAACACCCCACTAAGCTACAATCCCAATACCAACACACCACATACAAAAACCCATGCCACACCCTGGCCTGACCAAATAAATGAAGATAAACACAAAGTGACACATAGTGTACTATTACTGTGTTGTTGTCTTGTGATTCCCACCAAAATTGTTGCTCTGCATTCAGAAACGTTCCTTATAATGTGCGCGCCCAGCTCATTGTTGTATTTGCCTGTCTGCATTATTCGCCAGGGAAGTGGTTTGCGAATATTGAAGCATTGCATCAACAAGGTGTCACGGCCGTCCTCCTCTTCATCTGAAGAGGAGAGGCGAAAAGGATCTGAGGACCAATACGCGGCGTGGTAAGTGTCCATGGTCAATCTTTAATAAAGAAAGTAGTGAACACTGAAAACTATACAAAACCAGTAAACAAAATAACAACCGTGAAGCTAATCATATGGACTGTGCTGAAACAAGCCATCAACATAGACAATCATCCACAAACAAACAGTGCAACCTAGGCTACCTAAGTATGATTCTCAATCAGAGACAACTAATGACACCTGCCTATGATTGAGAACCATACTAGGCCGAAAACATAGAAATGCCCCAAAACATAGAAAAACAAACATAGACTGCCCACCCAACTCACGCCCTGACCATACTAAATAAATACAAAACAACGGAAATAAAGGTCAGAAAATGACACAAGGTGTTTCTTAAGAATATTGAAACATTGAGCCGCCTCGTTCAGAGAACATTGAAATATTTTGTATCAACTAGACTGCTCCGAGAAAATTAATATTGCAACATAGTAGCCAAAGCGAAGGCGGCCTTCGAACATTTTCCCCCCGACCAGCTTCTCACTCACTATTGTGTTGCCTATACAGCATCTGGGTGCTCATTATATACAAAAAACAGTCCTACATCCACACTATAGCTAAGTAACTTTTAAAAGATGTTTTGCCAGCAAGATTGATCTGTTAGAATGTCTCATTTTAATTCAGGAAGATGGACAAACAAGATTGATAGAGTGAGATGTGGAAATGCATTATACCAGTGACAGGTAGGCTCCAGGTAGGGACGCACCAGAGGATGATGATGTAGGTCTACAACCCAGCCCAACTAGGTAATCATTAATTATTTGCTTTATCTCAATTATCATTCTGTCACTGCATGACAATGCACATTCATTTGTTATAGCCTACAATTGTTATTGTCTTTGAAGCCATAAACAAGACATGTATTTTGGGGAAATGTGCTAAATATGAAGTTGTTCAGTTGTTTATTTTCATACCAATAGGCCTACTTGAAACAAAAATTGCACCAGACTACTGGGCGAATAAATGAAAATAACAATTAGGCTTACAGATATCACAACCTATATTTTAATAGCAATAAAACAGCAATTGGTTTTGAATGGTCACCAAAAAGGAGGGCTCCCTACTTCCCAATTCAATTAACGCCACTTCCCAATTCAATTAACCACCATTTTTTAAATTATATAATTTTTTATTCTGATTTTTTTCAAAGGGTGCTAATGCACCCTCAGCACCTCAGCTTTCCAGCAGCTATGCAGTTAGCATATGAGCCCTATATACACTGCTCAAAAAAATAAAGGGAACACTTAAACAACCCAATGTAACTCCAAGTCAATCACACTTCTGTGAAATCAAACTGTCCACTTAGGAAGCAACACTGATTGACAATAAATTTCACATGCTGTTGTGCAAATGGAATAGACAACAGGTGGAAATTATGGGCAATCAGCAAGACACCCCCAATAAAGGAGTGGTTCTGCAGGTGGGGACCACAGACCACTTCTCAGTTCCTATGCTTCCTGGCTGATGTTTTGGTCACTTTTGAATGCTGGCGGTGCTTTCACTCTAGTGGTAGCATGAGACGGAGTCTACAACCCACACAAGTGGCTCAGGTAGTGCAGCTCATCCAGGATGGCACATCAATGCGAGCTGTGGCAAGAAGGTTTGCTGTGCCTGTCAGCGTAGTGTCCAGAGCATGGAGGCGCTACCAGGAGACATGCCAGTACATCAGGAGACATGGAGGAGGCCGTAGGAGGGCAACAACCCAGCAGCAGGACCGCTACTTCCGCCTTTGTGCAAGAAGGAGCAGGAGGAGCACTGCCAGAGCCCTGCAAAATGACCTCCAGCAGGCCACAAATGTGCATGTGTCTGCTCAAACGGTCAGAAACAGACTCCATGAGGGTGGTATGAGGGCCCGACGTCCAAAGGTGGGGGTTGTGCTTACAGCCCAACACCGTGCAGAACGTTTGGCATTTGCCAGAGAACACCAAGATTGGCAAATTCACCACTGTGCCCTGTGCTCTTCACAGATGAAAGCAGGTTCACACGGAGCACGTGACAGACGTGACAGAGTCTGGAGACACCGTGGAGAACGTTCTGCTGCCTGCAACATCCTCCATTTCCATTGATAATTTTTTTTTGTTGATTTTGTTGTCAGCACATTCAACTATGTAAAGAAAAAAGTATTTAATAAGAATATTTCATTCATTCAGATCTAGGATGTGTTATTTTAGTGTTCCCTTTATTTTTTTGAGCAGTGTATTTATGAGAGGGAGGGGGTTAAGAGACTATCAACATTGTCACCTTACAGCGTAGAATATCCAAAAACACTTTGTGATAAATAAACACAAAAACCCAAAGGATCCTGTTCATAGTGGTTTATGATAAGCGATCATTCAATTAAGTCAATTTTAGCTAATTAATTGTAAGGTAACTCTCCATGTTCTTTGGCCCAGTTTTTGTAATATGAAAAAAAATTCCAGGACAAGAGTTGGGCAGCAGTATTCCTGTGGTAGCAAAAGCAAACTGCTCATCATTATGTTTCTCCATTTATGTAAGAACTGTAGTCACGTATTCAAACGATCTGCAGCACAAACATTCCTCATTTGTGACATTGGAGCGCTATTGCCACAATTACACCACCAGTCTGTGTCGATCTTGGGGATGGGTTGGGGCTGTTGTCCAGCTACTGCTGTGGCTTTGGTGGCTAGAGCAGCGGAGGCCATCTGAAACTCAATTTGCCTCAATTCCTCATCCAAATACTCGGCTCAAATAAATACGGTTTGAAAACACCATTCGTTTTCTTCATCACAAACAAGTTTTCGTCATCCCCGAGAGGGCACATGCATAGTTGTTACTATCTCTGCTGCTGTGGTCGTCGGCTACGTGGATTATAAAGAAAAAAACATGGTCGTGGACACCGTCAAGCTAAACACCTTTGCGTGCTTCGAGGAAAACAGTGCCGCTGACGCAGTTCACCGTCACTCCGGAGGACTGTGAGCTCTCGTTCTCTGTGGTGGAGGTGAGTAAGACATTTAAGCATAGTAACCCTCGCAAGGCTGCTGGCCCAGATGGCATCCCTAGCTGCTTCCTCAGAGCATGCGTAGTCCAGCTGGCAGAAGTGTTTATGGACATCTACAGTGCATTCAGAGAGTATTCAGACTCCTTGACTTCTTCCACATTTTGTTATGTTATAGCCTTATTCTAAAATGTATTAAATCATTTTTGTTCCTCAATCACACTACACACAACATACCCCATAAGGACAAAGTGAAAACAGGTTTTTAGAAATCTTTGCAAATGTATTAAAAATATAAAACAGAAATACCTTATTTACATATGTCATGACTGCCCTGTAAGGATACAAATAGGTCAGATCAGCTTTGCAATAAATAACTTCAGCCAGACCCCCTCTCACCCACAGAGGGGGAGAAGGGAGCTGGTGCAGGGTTGACAGCTCACACCCTGTTGTAACTGGAGAGAACAACCCTCTCCAATGTTCCCACAGGAATGTCCCACAGACATTTTCCCGCCAAAACTCTAACAAGTCCATCCTCTAAGTTGTGTATGAAAAATGATGTAAGTTTTAAGAGAGGGATGGGATTTTAAAAACTATAAGAGGAAATCATTTCTATAACTTTGTACAAGTAAGTAATCACTGCGCCCTTGAGTGAGGTCAGAGAGCATGTCAGCCTGAGGGAACCGCCCTTTTGAAGAACTGTATAAAATGATGGGTTAAGAATGAACATATCAGACCAGAGAGGCGTTGAGCTGCAGCTCACATCCAGAGTGGTTTGAACTCTGAAATCTCAACATGAGGTAGAGACGATGAAGTCAGCTTCCAGACAATCACTGGTACAGTTGATTAGTTGTCCTAAGTAGAGTATCTAGTAGTGAATTTAAGTGGGACCCTTCTACTACCCCTCTGTTCAGGACTACACGACCGGTCGGCGGATGCCGTATGATGGCAGAGGAGAGTAGGAGACGGGTGGGGACCCCTTTTGCAGCGAAAGCAAACCAAGCGTTTATGTGAGGACATCTCTCTCAGCAGAGAGATTACATTACAAATATTACAAACAGCTAGCAGCAAAGCTGATTGGTCACGAAAGTCAGAAAAGCAATCAAATGAATCGCTTACCTTTGATGATCTTCGGATGTTTGCACTCACGAGACTCCCAATTACACAATAAATGTTCCTTTTGTTCCGTAAAGAATCTTTTTATATCCAAAAACCTCCATTTGGTTGGCGCGTTTTGTTTAGTAATCCACATGCTCGTGCAGGTCATGACGGACAGACGAAAATTCCAAATAGTATCCGTAAAGTTCGTAGAAACATGTCAAACGTTTTTATAATCAATCCTTAGGTTGTTTCTACAATAAATAATCCATAAAATCTCAACCGGGCGGTAGCCTTTTCAATAGGAGAGAGAGAGAAAAGGTCTGCTCCAAGATGCTCTCGCATGCAAAACTCTGGGGACACACAGCTATCCACTGACGGGATGTGATCATTCTCGCTAATTATTCAGAATAAAAGCCTGAAACTATGTCTAAAGACTCTTCACACCATGTGGAAGCCATAGGGAAAGGAATCGGGTTGATATCCCTTTCAATGGAGGGAAGGCATGCAATGGAACAGAGAGTTTTCAGAAAAACAGCACTTCCTGGTTGGATTTTCCTCAGGTTTTCGCCTGCAATATCAGTTCTGTTATACTTACAGACAATATTTGGACGGTTTTGGAAACTTTAGAGTGTTTTCTATCCTCATAGGCCAATTATATGCATATTCTAGCTTCTGGGCTTGAGAAATAGGCAGTTTCATTTGGGTACATTTTTCATCCAAACGTCAAAATACTGCCCCCTAGTCTCAAGAGGTTATTAATGCACTTACTACTGCTGCACCATTTCTCATTTCACTCAGTGGCAGGCAGCTGAGGTCTCTGTTGGTCCCCTGAGGAGCCTGCCCGGGCTATTAAACATGTCATAAATAATATGTGCTAATGAGACATTCATTGTTTGTGTTTGAAAAGCTGACATTTCCATCCATCACTCTAAATGTTGTATAACAATAGACGACCACCCAATGTGAGAGTGAATGTCATAGCAGCGGCCCTTGATATAGGACAGCCAAACTCAACTGGTGGACCACTGTGAGAAGGGTCAATCTGGACCGGAATTTGTATTTTGTCATTTAAAAGTTAATACATTATTTTAAGACAACTTTAAAGAAATCAACCGGGTGCAGCGACCTCTAACTGAGCAACCTCTCCTTCTCTCTCTCGAAGCAACGCCCACCTTTACTAGTGCCCCGTCTAATCTAAGCGCGTGGTTGTCTGCAAATAAAAGAGCCCGCGTTTAACCCAATCACATTAATGCAAATATCCTCTGCGGAAACTTGGGATGGGCAGGCAGAAACAAACAAACATTTGACAACAGTTCAACTGTAAATATCACATACATACCAGTAGCATTGTTGAAACCTCTTAAATGTAAAGTCCTCATATTTGGGGACACTATTTGACAATTGTATTCAATTCAGTCTGGTATGAGAACGGTAGCCCGTTCTGCAAAAGCACAGTATCTGCGGAAAGCTGAGTATCTTGGGTATTGATCGGTGCCTTCAAATCTTGTGACTTCCTACCATATATGGGCATATGAATTTATAAAGGCAGGCCGAGCCGATGACCTCATCTCAAGATGGCATTTAGGCATTGAAAAATTGGAATAGCACTGGAATTGTCTAATTTCCATACATATTTCACTTTGGAGAGGTTTAGGGACACTAGGAAACGTCCCTTGAGCACACCTGATACATCTATCAATACCCTTTTTACTGATATTGTTCACATGTTGTGGAAGCCACCTGATGTGTTTCCAGGTCTAGTCCTGAATAATTCACTTATACAGTTGAAGTTGGAAGTTTACAAACACCGTAACCAAATACATTTAACTCCGTTTTTCACAATTCCTGACATTTAATCCTAGTAAAAATTCCCTGTCTTAGGTCAGTTAGGATCACCACTTTATTTTAAGAACGTGATGTGTCAGAATAATAGTAGAGAGAATTATGTATTTCAGCTTTTATTTCTTTCATCACATTCCCAGTGGGTCAGAAGTTTACATACACTCAATTGGTATTTGGCAGCATTGCCTTAAACAATTTAAACTTGGGTCAAACGTTTCAGGTAGCCTTCCACAAGCTTCCCACAATAAGTTGGGTGAATTTTGGCCCATTCCTCCTGACAGAGCTGGTGTAACTTGGTCAGGATTGTAGGCCTCCTTGCTTGCACGCGCTTTTTCAGTTCTGCCCACAAATGTTCTATATGATTGAGGTCAGGGCAATGTGATGGCCACTCTAATATCTTGACTTTGTTGTCCTTGAGGCATTTTGCCACAACTTTGGAAGTTTTGTCCATTTGGAAGACCATTTGTGACCAAGCTTTACCTTCCTGTTTGATGTCTTGGGATGTTGCTTCAAAATATCCACACCATTTTCCTCCCTCATGATGCCATGTGTTTTGGGAAGTGCACCAGTCCCTCCTGCAGAGAAGCACCCCCACAACATGATGCTGCCACCCCAGTGCTTCACGTTTGGGATGGTGTTCTTCAGCTTGCAAGCCTCCCCCTTTTTCCTCCAAACATAATGATGGTCATTATGGCCAAACAGTTCTATTTTTGTTTATTCAGACCATAGGACATTTCTTCAAAAAGTATGATCTTTGTCCCCATGTGCTGTTGCAAACCGTAGTCTGGCTTTTTTATGAGGGTTTTGGAGCAGTGGCTTCTTTCTTGCTGAACGGCCTTTCAGGTTATGGAGATATACAGTGGGACCAGTTTTACTGTTACTTTTGCACCTATTTCTTCCAGCATTTTCACAAGGTCCTTTGCTACTGTTCTGGGATTGATTTGCACTTTACGCACCAAAGTACGTTAATCTCTAGGAGACAGAACGCATCTCCTTCCTTAGCAGTATGACTTCTGCGTGGTCCCATGGTGTTTATACTTGCGTACTATTGTTTGTACAGATGAACGTGCTACCTTCAGGCATTTGGAAATTACTCCCAAGGATGAAACAGACTTGTGGAGGTCTACAATTTTTTTTCTGATTTCTTTTGATTTTCCCATGACGTCAAGCAAAGAGGCACTGAGTTTTAAGGTAGGCCTTGAAATACATCCACAGGTACACCTCCAATTGACTCAAATGATATCAATTAGCCTATCAGAAGCTTCTAAAGCCATGACATCATTTTCTGGAATTTTCCAAGCTGTTTAAAGGTACAGTCAACTTAGTGTATGTAAACTTCTGACTCACTGGAATTGTGATGTAGTGAAATAATCTGTCTGTAAACAATTGTTGGAAAAATTACTTGTGTCATTCACAAAGTAGATGCCCTAACCGACTTGCCAAAACTATAGTTTGTCAACAATAAATTTGAGGAGTGGTTGAAAAACAAGTTTTAATGACTCCAACCTAAGTGTATGCAAACTTCCGACTTCAACTGTATATAATGTGAACATAGTAAGTCAATTATATGATTATAAAGGTAAAGATATTAAATCCCACAAACCTCCCTCGTGGTTTGAGGGTTTCATTTTGAATATCTCATGTGTGATGATCATCGGTTTTTACTAATCTTTTGATGGAGATAGTAGAAAGATACGAATGCCAGCTCCTTTCTGAGTTCTTAAGAAATTTGTTTTTTTTTATATGCAGAGTGGGAGCATTTAGGTTCTGTGATGAAGCTCAGTGTTTTTGTCTGGAAAGATACTGATGTAAGCCGGCGGTGCCTTTAGTGTGACGAGCGAGCATGTTTGATTACAAACTTAAAGTTGTTTTTATTATCACATCATTATAGAAAATGAAAATGGATAGGTAAATGTGGATAAGATAATTTATTAGAAATGGAGTGCCTCACACCATAGTCACACCCTGATCTGGTTCACCTGTCCTTGTGATTGTCTCCACCACCTCCAGGTGTCACTTATTGTCCCCGGTGTATATAACCCTGTGTTTCCTGTCTCTGTGCCAGTTCATCTTGTTTGCCATGTCAACCAGGGTTTTTCCTTGCTCCTATTGTTCCCCAGTCTCTGTCCTGGTTTCGACCCTTGTCTGTCCTGACTCCCAACCTGCCTGCCTAACCACTCTGCCTGTTCTGACTACCAGCTTGCCTATCCACCTGTACTGTTTTTGAACTCAGATCTGGTTTTTGACCGCTCCCTGACCGGATCTTGAGACTGCCTAGTGTCTGGTACTGTTTGGACTCTGACATGGTTTATGAACTCTCGCCTGTCCCTGACCTGCCTTTACCTACTCCCTTTGTTATTAGAAATATTGGCGCTCTATCATCTGCCTCCTGTGTCTGCATTTGGATTTAACCTTGTGCTCTTATAACCACGTGTGTTCCATTTTGAGTTGCACCCTTCCTTTTGGTCTCCTTACCTCAATGGGACTTCCTGGATAAAAAAAATACATAAAAATGTGTATCCCACAGGAAGGGAGATTATGACCACCCTACATGCTGCATGGCCCAAAGCATAGAATGGATTGCTCAGTCTGTGTCAAAGGAACCCATTTTAAACCTATTCTAAAGGTCAAGTCAATTTCTTAACTTACATCTATGGAGTTGCAATGGGGCTTACAAATAGGATGCTTGAATAAAAGCAAAGATGAGTAGGCCTAAGTGTTGTCACAGCTAGCTAACACACAGATTTTTGTGATGAAAGATGTGAACTGATATCACAACAACAATCACAACATTATGCTGCTCTAATGCAGTTAAGTCCGTCCTCATACAAGACAAAAACACATTGCCATTGTATTTTCTGTTATTTAATGTATAGTGAATAACATACTCAAGGCTCCAAGGCTATGTATACACAGGCGGCCCAATTCTGATCTTTTGCCCAATTATTGGCTAAAGATCTGATCTGATTGGTCAAAAACCTATAGTGCCACAAATATTCGAATTGGGCTGCCTGTATAAACACAGCCTAATAACTATTTGCACTGGTAGCTCTTTAAAACGCTAGGAGCACCAAACAGCATTTAGTACCAGAAAAATACATTGATTTAAAATTGACTTAGATTTAGCCTACATTAGGCCTAAATGGCTGCGTTTACACAGGCAGCCCAATTCTGGTCTTGAAACTAGCAATCCCGGATCCGGGATGGTAATCATAGCCTCAAACGAATTAGCATAACGCAGCGGACATAAATACCTCTAGAAACTTTTCCTATTCATGAAAATCGCAAATGAAATATATTCTAACACAAGCTTAGCCTTTTGTTAACCACACTGTCATCTCAGATTTTCAAAATATGCATTACAGCCAACGCTAGACAAGCATTTGTGTAAGTTTATCATGGCATAATGCTATGCTAGGCTCTGCCGGCAGCAGGCAACATTTTCACCAAAATAAGAAAAGCAACCAAATTAAATAATTTACCTTTGAAGAACTTCAGATGCTTTCACTCAGGAGACTCACAGTTAGATAGCAAATGTTCCTTTTTTCCAAAAATATAATTTTTGTAGGCGAAATAGCTCCCGTTTGTTCATCATGCTTGGCTGGAGAAATCGATGCTACCACTACAAGGCCGAACATTTTTCAAAATTAGCTCCATAATATGGGTTTTGCCTGTAACATCAGTTCTGTGGCACTCACAGACAATATCTTTGCAGTTTTGGAAACATCAGAGTGTTTTCTTTCCAAAGCTGTCAATTATATACATAGTTGAGCATCTTTTCGTGACAAAATATCTTGTTTAAAACGGGAACGTTTTTCATCCAAAAATTTTAATAGCGCCCCCTAATGCTTAACTGAAAAAAAGTCTATATACATTGTGTGCAAAAGGCATGAGTAGGTAGGCAAATAATTACAATTTTGCAGATTAACACTGGAGTGATAAATGATCAGATGGTCATGTACAGGTAGAGATATTGGTGTGCAAAAGAGCAGAAAAGTAAATAAATATAAACAGTATGGGGATGAGGTAGGTAAAATTGGGTGGGCTATTTACCGATAGACTATGTACAGCTGCAGCGATCGGTTAGCTGCTCAGATAGCAGATGTTTGAAGTTGGTGAGGGAGATAAAAGTCTCCAACTTCAGCGATTTTTGCAATTCGTTCCAGTCACAGGCAGCAGAGAACTGGAACGAAAGGCGGCCAAATGAGGTTGGCTTTAAGGATGATCAGTGAGATACACCTGATGGAGCGTGTGCTACGGGTGGGTGTTGCCATCGTGACCAGTGAACTGAGATAAGGCGGAGCTTTACCTAGCATGGACTTGTAGATGACCTGGAGCCAGTGGGTCTGGCGACGAATATGTAGCGAGAGTCAGCCGACTAGAGCATACAGGTCGCAGTGGTGGGTGGTATAAGGTGCTTTAGTAACAAAACGGATGGCACTGTGATAAACTGCATCCAGTTTGCTGAGTAGAGTATTGGAAGCTATTTTATAGATGACATCGCCGAAGTCGAGGATCGGTAGGATAGTCAGTTTTACTAGGGTAAGTTTGGCAGCGTGAGTAATGGAGGCTTTGTTGCGGAATAGAAAGCCGACTCTAGATTTGATTTTAGATTGGAGATGTTTGATATGAGTCTGGAAGGAGAGTTTACAGTCTAGCCAGACACCTAGGTACTTATAGATGTCCACATATTTTAGGTCGGAACCATCCAGGGTGGTGATGCTAGTCGGGCGTGCGGGTGCAGGCAGCGAACGGTTGAAAAGCATGCATTTGGTTTTACTAGCGTTTAAGAGCAGTTGGAGGCCACGGGAGGAGTGTTGTATGGAGTGTTTTTGAATTTAGCGCGCTCCAACTTCACTGGTTATTTTCGATTTTGATCCCTTTAGTGGGTTTTTCCTATTTATTGCGTTTTACAATCTGTAATTTAAGTGGACTTTTATTTGGAATTTGTGTAATGGACATACACAAAATAGCATGCATATGTATTCACCCCCTTTGCTATGAAGCCCCTAAATAAAATCTGGTGCAAACAATTACCTTCAGAAGTCACATAATTAGTTAAATAAAGTCCTCATGTGTGCAATCTAAGTGTCACTTGATCTCTGTATATATGCACCTATTCTGAAAGGCCCCAGAGTCTGCAACACCACTAAGCAAGGGGCACCACCAAGCAAGCGGCACCATGAAGACCAATGATCTCTCCAAACAGGTCAGAGACAAAGTTGTGGAGAAGTACAGATCAGGGTTGGGTTATAAAAAGACATCAGAAACTTTGAACATCCCACAGAGCACCATTAAATCCATTATTAAAAAATGGATAGAATATGGCTCCACAACACACCTGCCAAGAGAGGGCCACCCACCAAAACTCACGGGACAGGAAAGGAGGTCATTAATCAGAGAGGCAACAAAGAGTCCCTGAAGGAGCTGTAACGCTCCACAGTGGAGATTGGAATATCTGTCCATAGGACCACTTTAAGCCATACACTCCACACAGCTGGGCTTTACGGAAGAGTAGCCAGAGAAAAGCCATTGCCTAAAGAAATAAATAAGCAAACATGTTTGGTGTTTGCAAAAAGGAATGTGGGAGACTCCCCAAACATATGGAAGAAGGTAATCTGGTCAGAAGAGACTAAAATGTAGCTTTTTGGCCATCAAGGAAAACGGTATGTCTGGCGCAAACCCAACACCTCTCATCACCCTGAGAGATCCATCCCTACAGTGAAGCATGGTGGTGGCATGCTGTGGGGATGTTTTTCATCGGCAGAGACTGGGAAACTGGTCAGAATTGAAGGAATGATGGATGGCGCTAAATACAGAGAAATTCTTGAGGGAAACCTGTTTGTCTTCCAGAGAATTGAGACTGGGACGGAGGTTCACCTTCCAGCAGGACAATGACCCTAAATATACTGCTGAAGCAACACTCGAGTGGTTTAAGTGGAAACATGTAAATGTCTTGGAATGGTCTAGTCAAAGCCCAGACCTCAATCCAATTGAGAGTCTGTACACCAATGGAACCAATCCAACTTGAAGGAGCTGGAGCAGTTTTGCCTTGAAGAATGGGCAAACTCCCAGTGGCTAGATGTGCCAAGCTTATAGAGACATACCCCAAGAGACTTGAAGCTGTAATTGCTGCAAAGGTGGCTCTACAAAGTATTGACTTGGGGAAGGTGAATAGTTATTCACACTCAAGTTTTCAGGTTTTTTTTGTCTTATTTCTTGTTTGTTTCACAATAATAATAAAAAAGTTGCATCTTCAAAGTGTCAAATGCTACAAACCACCAAAAAATCTATTTCAATTCCAGGTTTTAAGGCAACAAAATAGGAAAAATGCAAAGGAACAATGCAAAGGGTGAACACTTTTACAAGCCACTGCAGTTGTGAATCAATGTAAAGGAGACCAGTAACAAAGATTAACCATGGGGATGTGCATGATAAATAATTTGGATTGCTTCTGGATTTAGACTGAGTCACAGGAAGTCCCAGTGTCAGATAGTTTACACAGATGGAGACCATTCTTAGTCATCATCCGCATGAAAATAAGGCTGAGGTTTTTTCCTCACCTTTTTTTCATTGTATGCAGACACAAAAGTTTTAGAGTGTAAAAGTGTTTGAGTGGGCAGGAGTAAAATCATTATTTGTTTGCAACCTTGTTATACTTGAAATTCTATTTTTCTCATCCTGCCCTAACCGTCTCTTGTTTATAACATACACTAATTCAAAATACTTTTTTTGGAGGTAAAACTTATTTCAGTGAAGAATAAATGCAATCCTATTAAAATTATTTCCTCAACTTCCCAGGTTCTTTATCGTTTGAAATCTCTGTTTGATGAGATTTTACAGGCAGAGAGAGATCCAGTTAACACAAAATTTCATCACAGACATATCATTGCCACTGTCTGTTTATTCCCGACTGGTGTACACCCGACTGGTGTAAACTACAAATGTCACAAACATCTGTGATCTCTCTCACCAGCGACACGCAGTTAGGGAAAAAATGTTTTCAGACACCATCTTGTCAAGCCTTTCTAAAAACATATTTTATTCATCTGAAATGCACTATAATTTACTTACATGTCCCATGTCTTCACTGGACTTTACTCTAGACTTTACGCAGTATATCAGTATGGATTTCAGCTTCCTCATGTAAGTTATATTCTGCATCTAAAAATGTTCATGACATAGAATGACCAGGTCAATCCAGGTGAAAGCTATGATCCCTTATTGATGTCACTTCAATCAGTGTAGATGAAGGGGAGGTGGACAGGTTAGAGAGGATTTTTAGGCATTGAGACATTTGAGACATGGATTGTGTATGTGTGCCACTCAGAGGGTGACTGGGCAAGACAAAAGATGTAAATGGCGAATGGTAGTAGGTGTAAGACACACTGGTTTGTGTCAAGAACTGCAACACTGCTGGGTTTGGAATGGACATCAATGTAGGTGCGTGGAGTTCTATATCAGCAACGAGAATATCCACAACGGTAACATCTGTTATAGTGGACTGACTGGGGATTTTAGGTTGCGTATGCTTATTCCTTTTAAAAGTTGGGATATAATGCAATTCAAAATGTTAGAGTTAGTGGATGCTCTTTTTGTACAGAGCCAACAACGGCAGAGTATTGTTAAACTAAGGAAGTGCATGATATATATGAATCTTAAGGATTATGATTCAAAGGAACCCCCAGAAGGGTCATCCTCAGAAGGGTCATCCCCTGCAAAAAAACTAAGAATGTGGCTGTTACGTTAACCATGCCCCGATACCAAAGGAATGGTTCAACAATAAATGGGGTGACCATAAAGAGTCTGGTTCTTCATTTCAGCATATACAATGGATATTCATAATTTAATTGTAACATGTATTATATTTGTTGTTTACATACTTATATAATGGATGTATGTGTTTAAAAAATTCAGCGATATAAGCCTGTAAATGTAAACCAAGTATACAAGGTGTTGCATGCAAGGGTCATTGAGAAAACGGGACATAATATCCTGCTACGTATCCTGAATTGTATGGATGCGTAATACTTAAAAAATGTTTGCAACATTATTTGAAAGGGGCTCATCAATGTTATTGTCCATCAGAGAGGCGAGAAGGGTGAAGGAAGGAGGAGCACCCAAGAAAGTGTAGACTGACGGCGGTAAATCATTTTTTAATAATACTTTTCAGAAACTCATGAAGAGGCACAATATCGTACATTTTGCTACAGGTTCGGATTTGAAAGCTTCAGTTGTTGAACGCTTTAACAGAACTTTGAAGGAGAGGATGTGGAAATATTTTACAGCTCACAACACCACAATATGTGGATATAGTTCAAGATTTAGTAAAGGGTTATAACTACAGCTACCATAAGAGTATACGGATGAAGCCCTCCGAGGTCTCTTCTGAAAACTCTTCTCAAGTCTTTAAAAATCTGTATGGTTTGTTCCCCCTTCGCCGTAAGAATAAAATATATTTTAAATTCATAGTGGGGGACTTGGTACGTATATCCAAGTTGAGGGGTGTTTTCAACAAAATATATGAGCAAGGTTACAGCGATGAGTTGTTTCACAGTTACCGAATGTCTACCACGTATACCCCCTGTCTACAAGTTAAAAGTATCTTGACTCAAGAATGAAAAATGTGAAATTTCGTATAGGTTCGAAAAACTAATTCCATTAATTATTTGGGATATTTAATGATCAACGTTGTTAGCATATTGCTTCTCTGGGATAGCTCACCCCAAAGCGAGTTTAAATAAAATTGACAGATTTCTTTTGGTTTTGTTGATCTCTATTCTGTTTGGGTCTAGACATATTCCTTCTCTGTCGTGATAGTCCTGAATGTATTTGTCTTTGCTCTCTTGATCTGTGACCAATGCAGGATACCCTGAAGCCATTTGCTTGCATCTCAAGAAGGTCTTGATGCACTTAATAAATCCTCTTAAGGCTAGGCAGAATACTGCCCCCTTTGGAGGAATTGCGTGCCCACAGTAAACTGAAAAAAAATCTGTCAAAAATTGCTAATATATGCATATAATAGAAAACACTCTAAATCTTCTAAAACCGTTGGAATTATGTCTGTAAGTATAGCAGGGCAGGCATTCTTCCAAACTAGTTTTGTGGTCATGAAAGTTGGGGCAACTTTGACGTGATCGCCCCCACCCTTCCCAACCAGCTATGGATCTGGGGACACTTTCTATGTCTTCCACTAGATGTCCTCATTCGGTAGAGCGTTTAATCGTTCAAATCCCGCGAGAATTGGCCCTATGGGAGTGAATTGAGTGAGTGCCGCGAGAAAATACCTGTGCGTTAGGGCGCGAATTGGTCCCAGCCATTCCTTTGTTCCAGCACTCCGGAGGAGGACAAACAATGACCGGTTGAATTGAAAATTGTTTTGTATGTTTACAACATCCTAAAGCTTGATTCTGCATTTAGTTTGACCTGTTTAGTCGACATATAATATGTAATTTTGAAGTTTTGATGCTCAACTTTTCCGGACCAGAGGACATTTTGGGTGCATTTCAGCTGATATTGTTAGCAGTAGCTAATACAAAGACACAAGACTTGAAACCAAACAATGTTTTGGGTAAGTATGAACCCTTCCAGTACATTCTGAACGAAGACCATCAAAGGTAAGGGAATATTTATGCTGAAATCTGTGTTTCTGTTGACTCCAACATAGCGGAGAAATATAGCTTATATCTGAGCGCCGTCTCAGAATATTGAATAGTGAGCGATTTCTGTAACGTTAAAAAGAAATGTAACAAAGCGATTGCATTAAGAAGCAGTGTATCTTTCTAACTATATGTAGAACATGTATATTTAGTCAAAGTTTATGATGTCTATTTACGTTATCTTGCGGCGCTACCGATATTTTCTGCGGACATTTTTGAGTATTTTCTGAACATGAATTCAATGTAAATGGACATTTATGGATATACAGTGCCTTGCGAAAGTATTCGGCCCCCTTGAACTTTGCGACCTTTTGCCACATTTCAGGCTTCAAACATAAAGATATAAAACTGTATTTTTTTGTGAAGAATCAACAACAAGTGGGACACAATCATGAAGTGGAACGACATTTATTGGATATTTCAAACTTTTTTAACAAAACCAAAAACTGAAAAATTGGGCGTGCAAAATTATTCAGCCCCTTTACTTTCAGTGCAGCAAACTCTCTCCAGAAGTTCAGTGAGGATCTCTGAATGATCCAATGTTGACCTAAATGACTAATGATGATAAATACAATCCACCTGTGTGTAATCAAGTCTCCGTATAAATGCACCTGCACTGTGATAGTCTCAGAGGTCCGTTAAAAGCGCAGAGAGCATCATGAAGAACAAGGAACACACCAGGCAGGTCCGAGATACTGTTGTGAAGAAGTTTAAAGCCGGATTTGGATACAAAAAGATTTCCCAAGCTTTAAACATCCCAAGGAGTACTGTGCAAGTGATAATATTGAAATGGAAGGAGTATCAGACCACTGCAAATCTACCAAGACCTGGCCGTCCCTCTAAACTTTCAGCTCATACAAGGAGAAGACTGATCAGAGATGCAGCCAAGAGGCCCATGATCACTCTGGATGAACTGCAGAGATCTACAGCTGAGGTTGGAGACTCTGTCCATAGGACAACAATCAGTCGTATATTGCACAAATCTGGCCTTTATGGAAGAGTGGCAAGAAGAAAGCCATTTCTTAAAGATATCCATAAAAAGTGTAGTTTAAAGTTTGCCACAAGCCACCTGGGAGACACACCAAACATGTGGAAGAAGGTGCTCTGGTCAGATTAAACCAAAATGGAACTTTTTGGCAACAATGCAAGACGTTATGTTTGGCGTAAAAGCAACACAGCTCATCACCTTGAACACACCATCCCCACTGTCAAACATGGTGGTGGCAGCATCATGGTTTGGGCCTGCTTTTCTTCAGCAGGGACAGGGAAGATGGTTAAAATTGATGGGAAGATGGATGGAGCCAAATACAGGACCATTCTGGAAGAAAACCTGATGGAGTCTGCAAAAGACCTGAGACTGGGACGGAGATTTGTCTTCCAACAAGACAATGATCCAAAACATAAAGCAAAATCTACAATGGAATGGTTCAAAAATAAACATATCCAGGTGTTAGAATGGCCAAGTCAAAGTCCAGACCTGAATCCAATTGAGAATCTGTGGAAAGAACTGAAAACTGCTGTTCACAAATGCTCTCCATCCAACCTCACTGAGCTCGAGCTGTTTTGCAAGGAGGAATGGGAAAAATGTTCAGTCTCTCGATGTGCAAAACTGATAGAGACATACCCCAAGCGACTTACAGCTGTAATCGCAGCAAAAGGTGGCGCTACAAAGTATTAACTTAAGGGGGCTGAATAATTTTGCACGCCCAATTTTTCAGTTTTTGATTTGTTAAAAAAGTTTGAAATATCCAATAAATGTCGTTCCACTTCATGATTGTGTCCCACTTGTTGTTGATTCTTCACAAAAAAATACAGTTTTATATCTTTATGTTTGAAGCCTGAAATGTGGCAAAAGGTCGCAAAGTTCAAGGGGGCCGAATACTTTCGCAAGGCACTGTAAATGGCATATTATTGAGAAAAAAAATGTACTGTGTAACATGTCCTATTACTGTCATCTGATGAAGATTTTCAAAAGGTTAGTGAATGATTTATTTTTTAATCCTGCTTTTATAATTTTATATTTTCTTGGACAAAATGGCTGCCTCTTGTCTTCGTTTCGGTGGTGGTCTAATATAAATATGTGGTGTGTTTTCGCCGTAAAACATTTAAAAAATCTGACATGCTGGGTAGATGAACAAGGTGTTTATCTTTCATTTGAGGTATTGGACTTGTTAATGTGTGGAGGTTAAATATTTCTAAGAATATTTTTGTGTTCCATGCGCCACGTTCCAGCTGAACGTGGGAGGGAATGGTTCCCAAAAGGGATCCCTAACTCCTCATCAGGTTAAAAAGAGTGTCTGATTTCCTGGAAAAGTTCCACACTTCAAAGATTTTGGCCACACGATACCCCTTCTCTACAGCCTTAGAGAATTCAACGAAGACCCATACACCTGTCAGGGCTCTTTCTTGATCTGAATGATCACAAGGTTTTCCTGGTTGTTGTTTTCACTGTAGGTGCGACAAAGGGGAGAGAAAAGTTTTCCTTGAGGTCCCTTGAAAAGGAAATTCTGGCAGAAACAAACCCTGGGGAGGGTAGACAGTTGCTTTTATCAGACCAAAATAGTTTTCTGGTAAGTCAAAGCCTCTGTGAATAATTTCAGGATGACCCATAGGATAACCAGAGGAACTCATTACATGATGATAAAGGGATGTAAAATCTACATATCCAATTGTCTCATCAGGTTGCGCTACCTACCGTAATGTCAAAGCATTGGTAAGACCTCCATACAAGGCCTGTCAGGGTTCCAGGGGTTCGGATGTCAAAGGTGGAAAGGAAAGCTCAAACATCAGGATCAGACTTTTTGAGTTCTGTCCACTCTAGCTCCCACATCACATTCACTTTCAACCCATAAAGCAGCCTGTAAAGATTCCAATTTGTCTTGGAACTCCTGGTACATATGCCCAAAAGTATTTTCGGTTAAGACACCCATGGCCTGGGGCACAAAGCAAGATTTACAACCGTGGAAAAAACAACCGTTGTACTCAAAAACTGTCTCAACACCGTCAATCTGTGTGTATCCATCTACGTGATACGGCCCAATATTCTTCTCCCCTTTATTCAAAGCATGTTGAATAAAATAGTTTTTATCCTGGGACAAGTACTCCAACCATTGAATGGACCCGCTAGTGTATGACTTGAATTGTCAGCGGTAGTTGTCAGGTGATGGAATAGCTATAGATGCTGGTGGTAAAAAGTGTGTACGATAGGTTTTCATGCATGCCGATGCAATATACGCAGTATAACCACATCATTGTCACAGTAGGACTCCATCTCTTTATGGAAATCAAAGGTATTATGACGTACTGTGTCATACCATGTCATGAATCTCGCTCACTTATTGGGAGACATTTGATCACACCCATACATTTCGGGGCTGGGACAAGATCCAATATAATGTAGATTCTCCTCAGGCATTTGAGCCAATCTCATGGGTAAGAAACTTCAACTGTCAACATATCTCTGGTTGAAGGCGGGGTCTACAAAACACAAGATTTTACTACCTTGCGCTATGACCCTGGGTGCAACGCCTTGTTGTATCAAGGGGTTCAAAAGATGATAGGAATCATAGGCTCCAGAATTGTGAGCTTCAAACGTGAAGTTTGTACTGGGGGTTTCTGAAGTGTTTTAGAAAGACTAGTGCACAATTGGGGCTCTCTGCCGATCACTTTTCACCCTTGAAAGTCATGGTAGATACAAAAATAGGCAAATGAACCCTGGATTGCTAAATAGTTTCAAAGTCATAAAACACATATTTCTCTGAATGTTCATCTTCAGCCAAGGGCTGAGTATAGCATTCATGTGGCACTTCTTGAACCACTTCAGTGTCTCTGCTTTTCAAAGGCCCTTTACAGATTGGGCAACGTATGATACCACACACGTGAGGTTCGGGGTTGTCTATTTTAAGGTCGTAATTGCATTGGCATTTTGGACATTTCTTGTTAATGTCACAACTGCTTACAGATTTACATGCCTTGGAGTGCCATGTTTCAATTTTGTGTTTTTCGTAGCAGTAAGCAGAACGACATGTGCGTTGACAATCCAGACAGGGTGTTAGGTTTAAGGGTTGCATCGGACATTTTTCATCCTGACATACTGAACAGTTATAACGACAAGAGTGCCCCTCCTTTCGGGTGTAGCCTGTATGACATGATGGACATACATATGGTGCTCCTAAAAAAGCTCTGATGTTGGTAATAGCATAATAATGGCTGTTTTGCACATACAAGTACAGAATCTGAGGATGAGGTTGTGGGTTGTTCTGGAATTTCAAGAGAGCTGAATTAGCTTTACTATGGTACAAAACCACAGTCTTGATGTTCAGCAAATTTTCAAATTTGACTATGTCAGAGAAAGCCACAGCCTCCTGTATACCTAGACCGATGGCATTTTGGAGCTCCCTAGCCTTTTGTAAAGCCTTTAGATCAGTACATCCAGGGTTGAGTAAATGTGATAGGCCTATTGCAAAGCATGACTGATTACCAGGATTGTTAACGTTAAAAACTTCTTGATACTACCCATCCCACATGCAGGAGCGTAACGTAGCCTCAAATTAATTAGCATAACGCAGCGGACATAAATCTTCCTAGAAAATGTTCCTATTCATGAAAATCACAAATGAAATATATTGAGACACAGCTTAGCCTTTTGTTAATCACACTGTCATCTCAGATTTTTAAAATATGCTTTACAGCCAACGCTAGACAAGAATTTGTGTAAGTTGATCATGGCATAATGCTATGGCTAGGCTCTGCTAGCATCAGGCAACATTTTCATGAAAATAAGAAAAGCAATCAAATTAAATAATTTACCTTTGAAGAACTCCGGATGTTTTCACTCAGGAGACTCCCAGTTAGATAGCAAATGTTCCTTTTTTCCCAAAATATTATTTTTGTAGGCGAAATAGCTCCGTTTGCTCTTCACGTTTGGCTGAGAAATCGACCGGAAAATGCAGTCCCTACAACGCCAAACTTTTTTCCAAATTAGCTCCATAATATCGACAGGAACATGGCAAACGTTGTTTAGAATCAATCCTCAAGGTGTTTTCAACATATCTATTCGATAAAATATCCGTCGGGACAATTGGTTTCTCATAAGAAGCGATTGGAAAAATGGCTACTTGTGTACTTTACGCAAGATTTTCTGCCGGAGCCATCATGTGACCACTTGCTAAATGTGGTCCCTTACGGCTATTCTTCAACATAAATGCGTAAAAAGACGTCACAATGCTGTAGACACATTGGGGAATACGTAGAAAACGTAAGCTCATTCGTAGCTTATTCACAGCCATGTAAGGAGTCATTGGCATGAGGCGGTTTCAAAAAATGCGGCACTTCCAGATTGGATTTTTATCTGGTTTTCGCCTGTAACATCAGTGCTGTTGCACTGACAGACAATATCTTTGCAGTTTTGGAAACGTCAGAGTGTTTTCTATCCAAAGCTGTCAATTATATGCATAGTCGAGCATCTTGTCGTGACAAAATATCCTGTTTAAAACGGGGACGTTTTTTATCCAAAAATGAAAATACTGCCCCATAGTTTTAAACGAGATATATATTGTCACGAAAAGATGCTCGACTATGCATATAATTGACAGCTTTGGAAAGAAAACACTCTGACGTTTCCAAAACTGCAAAGATATTGTCTGTGAGTGCCACAGAACTAATGCTACAGGCGAAACCAAGATGAAATTTCATACAGGAAGTGAGCCAGATTTCGAATGCGCTGTGTTCCAATGTCGCCTTATATGGCTGTGAATGTGCAAGGAATGAGCCTACACTTTCTGTCGTTTCCCCAAGGTGTTTGCAGCATTGTGACGCATTTGTAGGCATATCATTGGAAAATTGACCATAAGAGACTACATTTACCAGGTGTCCGCTCGGTGTCCTCCGTCGAAACTATTGTGTAATCTCCAGGTGCGTGCATTTTTCCATTTTGAACAGAGGAGAAACAAAACTGCCACGAGTGATTTATCATCGAATAGATATGTGAAAAACACCTTGAGGATTGATTCTAAACAACGTTTGCCATGTTTCTGTCGATATTATGGAGTTAATTTGGAAAAAAGTTTGCGTTGTAATGACTGAATTTTCGTTTTTTTTTTCTTAGCCAAACGTGATGAACAAAACGGAGCTATTTCTCCTACACAAATAATATTTTTGGAAAAACTGAACATTTGCTATCTAACTGAGAGTCTCCTCATTGAAAACATCCGAAGCATTCAAAGGTAAATTATTTTACTTGAATGCTTTTCTTGTTTTTGTGAAAATGTTGCCTGCTGAATGCTAGGCTTAATGCTATGCTAGCTATCAATACTCTTACACAAATGCTTGTATAGCTATGGTTGAAAAGCATTTTTTGAAAATCTGAGATGACAGTGTTGTTAACAAAAGGCTAAGCTTGTGAGCCAATATATTTATTTCATTTCATTTGCGATTTTCATGAATAGTTAACGTTGTGTTATGGTAATGAGCTTGAGGCTATAATTACGCTCCCGGATACGGGTTTTTTTCTTAGCCAAATGTGATGAACAAAACGGAGCGATTTCTCCTACACAAATAATATTTTTGGAAAAACGGAACATTTGCTATCTAACTGAGAGTCTCCTCATTGAAAACATCCAAAGTTCTTCAAAGGTAAATGATTTTATTTGAATGCTTTTCTTGTTTTTGTGAAAATGTTGCCTGCTGAATGCTAGGCTTAATGCTATGCTAGCTATCAATACTCTTACACAAATGCTTGTGTAGCTATGGTTGAAAAGCATTTTTTTTATCTGAGATGACAGTGTTGGCTAAGCTTGTGAGCCAATATATTTATTTCATTTAATTTGCGATTTTCATGAATAGTTAACTAACTAGGCTATAATTACGCTCCCGGATACGGGATTGCTCGTCGCAAAAGGTTAAGGATATGAGTTCAGGGGGTACCTGGGATAATGGGTATTCACGTGTTTGAGTTATTGATGGTGAGGGCTGTTGTGGGGAGGTTTAGAAATATGTACTCACACATTAACAAGTCCAATACAGCAAATGAAAGATAATCATCTTGTTAATCTACCCATCGTGTTTGATTTCAAAAATGCTTTACAGCTAAAGCACAACATATGACTTTGTTAGATCACCGCCAAGTTGAAAAAACACACAGTCATTTTTCCAGCCAAAGACAGGAGACACAAAAAGCAGAAATGTAGATCAAATTAATCACTAACCTTTGATGATCTTCATCAGATGACACTCATAGGACATCATGTTACACAATACATGTATGTTTTGTTCGATAATGTGCATATTTATATCCAAAAATCTCAGTTTACATTGGCGAGTTACATGCAGTAATGTTTTGATTCCAAAACATCCGGTTCTTTTGCAGAAATACTCATAATAAACATTGATAAAAGATACTTGTGTTATTCACAGAATTAAAGACTTCTCCTTAATGCAACCGCTGTGTCAGATTTCAAAATAACTTTACGGAATTAGCATAATCTGAGAACGGCGCTCAGAGCCCAAAACAGCCAGAGGAATGTCCGCCATTTTGGTATCAACAAAGTTAGAAACAACACCATAAATATTCCCTCACCTTTGATCATCTTCATCAGAAGGCACTCCCAGGAATCCCAGTTCGACAATAAATTACTGATTTGTTCCATAAGTTCCATAATTTATGTCCAAATAGCCACTTGTTGTTGTGTTCAGCCCAGTAATCCATCTTCATGAGGTGCAAGCATTTAATCCAGACAAAAACTCGAAAAATTCCATTAATCAATCGTTAGGATGTTTTTAACATAAAACTTAAATAATGTTCCAACCGGAGAATTCCTTTGTCTTCAGAAAAAGCACTGGAACGTGAGGTAACTCTGTCGGGAGCGCACATCATGAAACCAAGGCTCTCTGCCAGACCACTGACTCAAAGAGGTCTCATGAGCCCCTCCTTTATAGTAGAATCCTCATTCAAGGTTCAAAAGATGGTTGACATCTAGTGGAAGCCGTAGGAAGTGCCACCTCATCCATATCTCAATATGTACTCTATAGGCCAAGCTTTGAAAAACTACAAACCTCAGATGTCCCACTTCCTGGTTGGATTTTTCTCAGTTTTTTGCCTGCCATATGAATTCTGTTATACTCACAGACATCATTCAAACAGTTTTTGAAACTTCAGAGTCTTTTCTATCCAGTACTAATAATAATATGCATATATTAGCATCTGCGACAGAGTAGGAGGCAGTTCACTCTGGGCACGCTATTCATCCAAAAGTGAAAATGCTGCTGTTTGCCCACATCATACATCAACACATCATCTTCCTTGTCATTGACATTTACAGCGTTGAAGTTATCATCAGGTTAAGATGTTTTACGCTGTATGTCATCGTGACCTCTTCCTCCTCGGCCTCTTCCTCTCGACATATTGGGCCTTCTGTGTCTGTATATGCCTGGGAGGAGTCTGAAAGAAAAATATATACAAAAGTGTATTAAAAATAAAATATATATTATATAAAAATAACCAGTAATAATACTAAAAGAGAAAATGAGTTTTTAGACCGTACATTTCAAATATATTAATATATTAACACAGTATCCGCTGTTAGGCCTTGGGGTTTTGGGGATTTAGTTAAATTAAATTACCTCTGGTTGTTTGATGCCTGTTTTTCTGAGGAATCCTCGATAAAGTGGTTCCTATCCCAATGTCCTCTGGCTGTGTAGATTCTGCATGGTTTGTATAGGTATCATTGGAGTCTGAAAAAAAAACATTGTTTGAAATTGTTTTAACATATTCTATCAAAAAATGTATAACTAATAAAAAAAACTTGTCATACCGTATCCATAGAGAGCATCTCTTGAATCCAATAATTTTCAGACTTGTCAGCCTTCTCGGGCCATCTGTGCGGTGGACTTGAGCCACAGTTCTGTGGAGTTGTGAAGTATTGGGATACGCCGTAGGTGCTAGATTATATAGCGATTGGCTGGAGTTTCCTGGGTGTGTTTAGCTGTGTGTTAAATCTACGATTCTTGTGTTGTTTTGAGTTTTGGCAAAGCCGGCTGTACAGAACGATAGAATATCGTCGGTTTCATCACCCCGGTAGTCAGTCACTGGTAGAGTCCATAATGCCTCGGGTATTCTTGTTAGGGTGCTGTCAGCTGTAAACACAATATTAGCTTTTTAAAATAGTGTACACACTTTGTTTAATGCTTAATGTATAAGGAGGGCATAGACTATGTAAAGAAAAACAGACCTTCGTTTGTTCCTCAGAATCCTCATCTTCAATAGTTCTAACATCTAATGTTGGATGATCCATATCAATTATTCCCAGTAGCAGCTGGGTAAATGTCAGGTATCCTATAGACGTTTTAAATAATATTAACATTTATTTATACAAATATATACATTTTAACTGAAAAAATACATACAATTGACATAAAAACATACCAGAAAATTCAATGTTCTCCACTTTTCGAATATCTGCAAAAACCATATAGAACAACTGTTTAATATTTGAGGAAACCTTATTAGAGAGAGAGATAGAGAGAGAGAGTTCCAACAGTGCAGTAATATCTAACATGTAATATCAAACAATTCCTCACAAACTACCCAACGCACACAAAATCGAATATAATATATGACAAGCATTCTTTAGAGGGTAATTGCAACTCACCTTCAAAATTCTCCATGTGTAAAGGCTTGCAGAAAGGCTTCTCTTCATGTGTAAAGACTTCTCTTTAACAATCTTGGTGTTTTCCTCTGTGTCCTAACTGAGACATTGTATGGAATTAACTTATAGACCTTAGGGTATGTCAAGGCATATTCTATGTTGGTTGGTGTGAACCTGGGTCGTAACCCCCATCCTCGGGAAATAACACCTGTTATTTGGAGATCCTTATGTGAAAATGACATTGAAACATTGTTTCAAACACACCTGCAGAGACACTGTCCCGCCCTGACCTTAGAGAGCCTTTTATTCTCTAATGTGGTTAGGTCGGGGTGTCTCTAGGGTGGGTACTCTAGTTTTTGTATTTCTATGTTGGCCTGGTATGGTTCCCAATCAGAGGCAGCTGTCTATCATTGTCTCTGATTGGGGATCATATTTAGGCAGCCTTTCCCCACCTGTTTGGTGTGGGATCTTGTTTGTGTATAGTTGCCTTGAGCATTGCATTGCGTCACGTTCGTTTCGTTACTCTTTATTGTTGTTTTGAGTTTAATTTAATAAACATGTGGAACTCTACGCATGGTCCATTTACAACAACGATCGTGACAGACAGCGACAGACACACAAAAAAAAAACATTGTAAAAAACATTGTTTCAAAACACAAATGCAGAGACACACACACACACACACAGACCTTTTAAACATGTTATAATTAGTTAAACAATTGTACTAGGCAATATTTAACCAAGCCAGAATGTTTTTATACACAAAAAAAAGTTATACAACATATAACTTTCATAAAATCATAAGTGCAATACACCAAAATAAAGCTTAACTTCTTGTTAATCCAGCGATTATCTGAGGACAGCGCCCCATCATACAAACACATTAAAATAATATTTCAACCAGGCAGGTGTGACACGAAAGTCAGAAATAACGATAATAACGATATAATTCATGCCTTCATGCTTTGTTATATAATCCAAGAACATGATGCAGCATTTAAGTGGTAAAGGAGGATGGTGATGTTTGTATATTTAATGTGTCTTCAGCTTTTGTATTAACTAGTGCTGTGTTTTCTGATTTAGGTGGAGGATAGTCATACATGGTGGCATTGATGGGTACAGCCGTCTCGTTGTTTCTCTGAGCTTCCAGCAACAATCGCAGCAGTACTGTAAGAGATTGCTTCATGAATGCTGTCTCCAGATATGGTATTCCCTCCAGTTAGGATGGACCATGGAGGAAAAAACAACACTGTCTGCTTGTTGAATGTAATCCGTATTGAAAATGTTATAAAAAAAGAGCTACATACGTCCTTAAAATGTCATCTTGACCTACACATTGATTACATTCTATAGTGAGTGATGCATGCGCCTACATTTTTTTTCTGTAAATCATTTTCAGAACGCACTCACATTCTGACAAACTCCAAGCATTGATTATGCAAGAATGGGCTGCCATTAGTCAGGATGTGGCCCAGAAGTTAATTGACAGCATGCCAGGGCGGATTGCAGAGGGCTTGTAAAAGAAGGGTCAACACTGCAAATATTGATTCTTTGCATCAACTTCATGTAATTGTCAATGAAGGCCTTTGACACTTGAAATGCTTGTAATTATACTTCAGTATTCCATAGTAACATCTGACAAAAATATCTAAAGACACTGAAGCAGCAAACTTTGTGGAAATTAATATTTGTGTCATTCTCAAAACTTTTGGCCACGACTGTACAAGTAGGTGGGCCGAGTGATTGCTGTTTGTCTGGTAAATGGAGGTGTAGAGCCACATTTGTTCAGAGAGGCTATACAGGCAAGTGTGTGGCCTACAAGCTCCTGTGCCAGAACTGAAAGAAATTGCGGAATATGACTTCAGAGTGAAGTTGGAGAAGGTAAGTCACTTTATACTGTAATGGATGTTATGTTACTGTTAACTTGCCCTAAGTTTGAAAAAAAATTGGGTTGTAGTTAGTTCATGAATACTTTTCCACATGGATTTGTTTTCCTTTTGTTGGCAGTCAATCTTTTTGTAAGGATAGTGATAATCAGTTTATTGTTTTGCTAATTTATCCTAAAATACAGTTCAATAAACAATCTAAGATCCAGTTAGCACAAACTGTTGACAAGGCACAGGAAGCGGTCATGTTGGTCCAGAGCAATACATTCGTACATTGAGAGGGATGCCCTGGTGGAGTCAGCAACAAAGTTCTACTTAGAAAGCAGGATATGGGATGCTCTTGAATTTATTAATTTCCATACCTTAAGGGAACATTTTGGCATTTCGTGTATGGTTAGTGAGAAAGTCCATATTGCAAATGTACGGTCCCTTACTAGATGTCCGAAAACGTTTGTAAAATTCGCGGTCAGCGTCGGGCCGTGCGGTAGGGCCGGACCTACCGGGAAGTCATCGAATGAACTTTGTCGGACATTCGGTTTCCGTTTTATAAAATAAACAAGTTTTGGACCATTTTTCCACTATCCCGGAAATTCCCACAAGAGGGCATAAGGAATCATATGGCAATTTGGCAAAACATCACGAATCACGACAGGGTCTTATCTCGAAAACGGAAAATATTTCGAAGCCGAAACTTGGTGAGCGTAGGTTTGGCATAATGTGCAGTTGGCCCCGAACAAGATGGCGTCTAGGCCTCAACGGTTTTTGAGTTATGGCCATTTTTCTGGGATTAAAGGTCCAAAATGGAAATAGAGAAATTATTTTTCCACTTCAGGTCAAAGTCAAGGAGCCTCCGGTGTCAATAAAAAAAGAACCAGCCATTTATCTATCGTCATTTAAGAGAAACGGAACAATGACAAATTGGTGATGTTCACAAATAGCCGTTTTTTTTTTCAACGGTTACAGATCCAGTTGCAGGGTGTTCATACGAATCTTTTTAAAGTGTGAGGCGGAGCTCTGCGAGATTTCTGTGATTTTCTATGATTTTCTGAAATAACACACACATACTAAACCCTCCGTAAATAACTCAGTTCTTAACGTAAAGACTTAAAACTCAGGATTATGTAAAGGCATACCCCAATCAGGATATGATTGGCTTCCTGTGCCAACCAGAAGTGCCTTTAATGGTGTCATAGTGGCTGTTTCCAAGGGTTAAAAAGGTCAGATCTTTTCAAAACTTCATATGTGTGATTAGGCAACCCCCATAAACTGTGTGTCAGTCATTTCTCCCAACAGATGTCAAAGAAAAGCTCTAACACACACACACACACACACAGCAAGGATGGAGTGACAAAGTGCGGTGCTTAAAGACACAGAGAGCAGGCAATGGCATTACCATAATCCCTAGGCCGTGCCGAGTTCAACAAGATATCCCGCTTGACCGTAGCTCGCTCGGTCTAGGCGCAGCGACCATTAGAATAGTAGGCCCAAAATGAAGCCTGCCCCACAATGTCATTTGCTTTTGGGTGACAGTGAGAGAACCGTTAGGGTGAGAAGAAAAATTCCACCACAGGAATGTTCCTAAGGTCCTCCCGATCTGTGCAAGCCTAACCGTGTGGCATTAACCCTTAACAGTAAAACAGGGTTTTTTGATCTCACAGATTACAGTGACATCTCTCCCCATAGGAATACATTGCCTGCACTCCCTAAATTCAACCTGAAGCCTATATGGGTTATGAATGCCGTATGAACCTGTCTTCGGTACCAGTCCATCAGGCCACTATGAGGTCTACCTGTGTTGATTCTAAGCTTCCTGGACCAACCGGAAGTGGTTAAAATGCCCCTAAAAGTGTATATCCATACCCTGCCTGCAGTTTGACAGACATCGTGCATTCAAGCCTGTGTAAATCAGTCAATTCTTAACGAAAAGACTTAAAACACAGGATTCTGTAAAAGCATACCCCAATGAGGATATGTGTTGACTTATAGCTTCCTGTGCCAACCGGAAGTGCCATAATTGGTGTCTCAGGGGCTGTTTCGAAGGGTTAAAAAAGTCAGATCTGTCCAAAACTTCATATATGTGATTAGGCAACCCCCATGAACTGTAAATCAGTCATTTTTCCCCAAAAAATTCAAAGGAAAAAAAAATCACACTAAAACACAACTTGGAAGGATGGACGTATTGGGGTGCGTAGAGACAGACAGTGGCTGCAATAGTTAGCTTTGTTCGAGCTAAAAAAGAACCGTCAGACCTAGAGTTCCGAAACTTTAGAAACCTGTTCTAGACCTCCGGTCAATGGTGCGTGGTGAGTTACGTGGCTCTAGAAGGTTCTCGGACCGAGAAACAGCCTCGTACATTTGCAATACCTTCAATTTATTTTGACCATTACGAAAATGACGACGTTTAGAAAAGTCTCAGAGACGCAAGGCTAGGTGCATTGAAACCGGCTCGGCCCATAGAGACGGACCCCAACGTTTCTGTCCGATAGCTCGTTCAAGGACCTTGTAGCAAGGCATGGAAAAAAACAGATTTTCAGCACCAATTAGGGTTTTGCTCGGACACCAAATGACCTATCGAGCCGAAACTCGGGATTCGGGGTCGCCTCACATAGGCCTTCACATAATGTCCAAACTGGACCCGCAGCTAGAACGTAACTATGTGTTTTACCTTTTTATTATGTTTTAAACTGAAGGCGCTGTGAATTATGGGCCTGCTCTGACATATGTGATAGTTGGCTTCTAAATGAGTAGGAAAAAGTGGGTTTGGTGTCAATTGATATCAGTTTGGTGTCATAATGACATCTAATTGACTGATGGACACTGACTTGCTAGTTGACTTTTGTGCATTTGCAATATGTTTAAACGGAGAGGGACCATCACCAAAATGGCATTCTGAAATCAACACAAAAAATTGATTACCATAGTCTCCAGAATGTGCCGAGTTCAACGAGCTATCCCGCTTGACCGTACCTCGCTCGGTCTAAGCGCAACGACCATTAGAAAAGTAGGCCCAAAATGAAGCCTGCCCCACAACGTCATTTGATTTTGAGTGACAGTGAGAGAACCGTTAGGGTGAGAAGAAAAATTCCACCACAGGAATGTTCCTAAGGTCCTCCCGATCTGTGCAAGCCTAACCTTGACCGTGTGGCATTAACCCTTAACAGTAAAACAGTGTTTTATGATCTCACAGATTACAATGACTTCTCTCCCCATAGGAATACATTGCCTGCACCCCTAATTTCAACCTGAGGCCTATGTGGGTTATGAATGCCGTATGAACCTGTCTTCGGTGACAGTCCATCAGACCACTATGAGGTATACCTGTGTTGATTCTAAGCTTCCTGGACCAACCGGAAGTGGTTAAAATGCCCCTAAAAGTGTATATCCATACCCTGCCTGCAGTTTGATAGACATAGTGCATTCAAGCCTGTGTAAATCAGTCAATTCTTAACGTAAAGACTTAAAACTCAGGATTCTGTAAGTGGCTATGTCAATCAAGACATGTGTTTACTTATAGCTTCCTGTGCCAACCGGAAGTGCCTTTAATTGGGTCACACTCTCTGTTTCGAAGGGTTAAAAAAGTCACATCTCTCCAAAACTTCATATGTGTGACTAGGTAACCCTTCTGAACTGTAAATCAGTAATTTCTCCCAACAGATGTCAAAGAAAAGCTCCCTCACACACACACAGGAAGGATGGAGTGACAAAGTGCGGTGCTTAAATACACATAGAGCAGGAAATGGCATTACCATAATCCCTAGGCCGTGCCGAGTTCAACGAGATATCCCGCTTGACCGTAGCTCGCTCGGTCTAGGCGCAGCGACCATTAGAATAGCAGGCCCAAAATGAAGCCTGCCCCACAACGTCATTTGATTTTGGGTGAGAGTGAGAGAACCATTAGGGTGAGAAGAAAAATTCCACCCCAGGAATGTTCCTAAGGTCCTCTCGATCCGTGCAAGCCTAACCTTGACCGTGTGGAATTAACCCTTAATAGTTAAAAGGTGTTTACATCAAACATTTTGCATTGACTTCTCTCCCCATAGGAATACATTGCCTACACTCCTAAATTCAACCTGAAGCCTTATGAATGCCGTATGAACCTGTCTTCGGTACCAGTCCATCAGGCCACTATGAGGTGTACCTGTGTTGATTCTAAGCTTCCTGGACCAACCGGAAGTGGTTAAAATCACCCTAAAAGTGTTTACCCATACCCTGCCTGCAGTTTGATAGACATAGTGCATTCAACCCTGTGTAAATCAGTCAGTTCTTAACGTAAGGACTTAAAACTCAGGATTCTGTAAGAGCATACCCCACTGAGGATATGTTGATTTATAGCTTCCTGTGCCAACCGGAAGTGCCATAATTGGTGTCTCAGGGGCTGTTTCGAGGGGTTAAAAAAGTCTGATCTTTCCAAAACTTCATATGTGTGATTAGGCAACCCCAGTGAACAGTAAATCAGTCATTTTTCCCCAAAAAAATCAAAGGAAAAATAAATCACACTAAAACACAACTTGGAAGGAGGGACGTATTGGGGTGCGTAGAGATAGACAGTGGCTGCAATAGTTAGCTCTGTTCGAGCTAAAAAAGAACCGTCAGACCTAGAGTTCCGAAACTTTAGAATCCTGTTCTAGACCTCATGTCGATAGTGCGTGGTGAGTTAGGTGGTTCTAGAAGGTTCTCGGAACGAGAAACAGCCTCGTACATTTGCAATACCTTCAATTTATTTTTGCATCACGAAAATGACGACATTTAGAAATGTCCCAGAGTCGCAAGACTAGGTGCATTGTGAACGTCTCGGCCCACATAGACAGACCCCAACGTTTCTGTCCGATTGCTCATTCAAGGACCCCGTAGCAAGTCATGGAAAATAGTGGATTTTCAGCACCAATTAGGGTTTTTCTCGGACACCAAATGACCGAAACTTGGGATTCGGGGTCGCCTCAGCTAGGCCAACACATAACATAAGAAATGGACCCGCAGCTAGAACGTAACTACGTGTTTTATGGTTTTTTTATGGCTTGAACCGAAGGCGTTGTGAATTTTGGGCCAGCTCTGAAGTATGTAATGGTTGGCTACTAAACGAGTTGGAAAAAGTGGGTTTGGTGTCAGTTTGTATCAGTTTGGTGTCAGAATGATTTCTAATTGACTGATGGACTCTTGTCCACTTGACTCTTGTCCATTTGCAATATGTTTAAACAGTGAGGTACCATCACCAAAAGTGACATTCTGAAATCTACCCAAACGAGCGATTGAGATGAACCAGAATCACTGCAAAGCCATCCCGAGTTCATCGGGCCAGTCAATTTCACATTCCTGCAGGATTTTTATAGCATGACAAATTCGTGATGGTACCTGCCCATTAAAACATATTGCAAATGCACAGTGACTTTGAAAAAGTAAGGAAACATAAACAAATGGACATAATGAAATCACCATTTTTTTATTTTTGGGTTAACAGTTGCACAACAATGCATGTGCATTTGCAATATGATTCTATAGTGAAAAAACATCACCAAAGTCACATTCTGAAGTCAACCCTAACGAAAAATTGAGATGAACCAGAATCACTGCAAAGCCATCCCGAGTTCATCGGGCCAGTCAATTTCACATTCCTGCAGGATTTTTATAGCATGACAAATTCGTGATGGTACCTGCCCATTGAAACATATTGCAAATGCACAGTGACTTTGAAAAAGTAAGGAAACATAAACAAATGGACATAATGAAATCACAATTTTTTTATTTTTGGGATACCAGTTGCACAACAATGCATGTGCATTTGCAATATGATTCTATAGTGAAAAAACATCACCAAAGTCACATTCTGAAATCAACCCTAACGAACGATTGAGATGAACCAGAATCACTGCAAAGCCATCCTGAGTTCATCGGGCCAGTCAATTTCACATTCCTGCAGGATTTTTATAGCATGACAAATTCGTGATGGTACCTGCCCATTAAAACATATTGCAAATGCACAGTGACTTGCACAGAAACATAAACAAATGGACATAATGAAATCACCATTTTTTTTTGTTGGGGTTACCAGTTGCACATTTCAGATCACCAGTTGCACGGAGGAAAATCACAATCTGCGACAGCCCCCATGGATAGAGGGCAGTAGTAGGGTAGTCCCATAGCGGGCATGGACAATAGGAGTCCCGGTAAATGTATTTAAAACAGTGTTTTAATTTTCGGGTTACCAGTTGCACATTTCAGATCACCAGTTGCACGGAGGAAAATCACAATCTGCATCCATCGTCATATTTTAAACTGTCCATAAAGCACTCAAGGATGGCCCCCACTGATAGAGGGCCGTAGTAGGGTACTCCCATAGCGGACATGGACAATAGGAGTCCTGGCAAATGCATTTACAACCATATTTTTTATTTTTGGGTTACCAGGTGCACAACAATGCACGTGCATTTGCAATATGATTCTATAGTGAAAAAACATCACCAAATGGACATGCTGAAATCAACACAACGAGTGATGGAAATGAACAACTATCACTGCCCGGCCATCCCGAGTTCAGTCAATTTTGGCCCCCCAAAAAAATTACTTTTGACTTTGACTTTTGACTTCCTATGACATCATATTGCAAATGGACAAAACATATGCCTTATGCACAAGTAAAACAAAAAAAAATTATGATAATACAAGTTGACAAAGGTATAGTTTGAGCAAAGTATAGTTTGAATTTTGAGCATGCCAAATTCGTGATGATACCTGCCCATTAAAACATATTGCAAATGCACAGTGACTTTGAAAAAGTAAGAAAACATAAACAAATGGACATAATGAAATCACCATTTTTTTATTTTTGGGTTACCAGTTGCACAACAATGCACGTGCATTTGCAATATGATTCTATAGTGAAAAAACATCACCAAATGGACATGATGAAATCAACACAACGAGTGATGGAAATGAACAACTATCACTGTCCGGCCATCCCGAGTTCATCAGTTCAGTCAATTTTGGCCCCCAAAAAATTGACTTTTGACTTTGACTTTTGACTTCCTATGAAATCATATTGCAAATGGACAAATAATATTCCTTATGCACAAGTAAAAAAAAAAATATGATAATAACATTTTACAAAAGTATATTCATACAGTTCTTACACATGATTAATTGTCTTAAAATCTAAACAATTTAGAAAAACGGTCCAGAAAGCACTTTTTTTAGTTTTTAAAGTTTTTTAAAAAAAATCACATTTTCGACTTTTGACTTCCTATTAAATCATATTGCAAATGGACAAAACATATGCCTTATGCGCATGTAATTAAAAAAAATATATATATGATAACAAAATTGGACAAAAATATATTCATACAGTTCTTACACATGTGTAATTGACAAAAAAATCGAAAGAATTTCGAAAAACGGTCCAGAAAGCACTTTTTTAAGGGGTGATAAGTTTTTGACAAAAAAATAATTTTTTCAAAATTTTGCTTTTGGATGTTGACTTGGGTTGCATTTCCAATATGAAAAACCCCGGTGGAGCGCACTGTTGGATTTATGAAGTGTTACAACTGGCAATTGCCATATGGCATTTGCAATATACTTTGCACGAATCAACGCCACATTGGGTGGTATTGGACATCGTGTATATGGTTTGTCCAATGCCAATATGTTGCTATTCATTTTTGTCCATTTCAGGGGGGTATTCCCTTACATATACAGTGCCTTGCGAAAGTATTCGGCCCCCTTGAACTTTGCGACCTTTTGCCACATTTCAGGCTTCAAACATAAAGATATAAAACTGTATTTTTTTGTGAAGAATCAACAACAAGTGGGACACAATCATGAAGTGGAACGACATTTATTGGATATTTCAAACTTTTTTAACAAATCAAAAACTGAAATTCTATTATACATCCTATGTGAATAATGTTCATTAATGTTAATTTCTGATTTATTAATAAATATTATAATCTGAAAATCAGTCTGAAATTGAATATTTCTCCTATTGTTCATGTCCAATGTATTTTTATTTTTTTGCTCGCTCGCCTAACTTTTCTTGGCGGAAATCCATTAAACAGTGAATCAATTTTGTCTGGTACATTTTACTCAAAGTACAGTTGAAGTCGGAAGTTTACATACACCTTAGCCAAATACATTTAAACTCAGTTTGACAATTCCTGACATTTTAATCCTAGTAAAAATTCCCTGTCTTACATCACATTCCCAGTGGGTCAGAGGTTTACATACACTCAATTAGTATTTGGTAGTATTCCCTTTAAATTGTTTAACTTAATTTTGGGTAGCCTCCCACAAGCTTCCCAGAATAAGTTGGGTGGATTTTGGCACATTCCTCCTGACAGAGCTGGTGTAAGGCCTCCTTGCTCACACACACTTTAACAGTTGTGCCCACAATTTTTCTATAGGATTGAGGTCAGGGCTTTGATTGCCACTCCAATACCTTGAGTTTGTTGTCCTTAAAGCCATTTTGCCACAACTTTGGAAGTATACTTGGGGTCATTGTCCATTTGGAAGAACATTTGCGACCAAGCTTTAAGTTCCTGATGTCTGAGATGTTGCTTCAATATATACACATAATTTTCCTCCCTCATGTGTGAAGTGCACTAGTCCCTCCTGCAGCAAAGCATCCCCACAACATGATGCTGCCACCCCCGTGCTTCACGGTTGTGATGGTGTTCTTTGGCTTGCAAGCCTCCCCCTTTTTCCTCCAAACATAACGATGTTCATTATGGCCAAACAGTTCTATTTTTGTTTCCTCAGACCAGAGGACATTTTTCCAAAAAGTACAATATTTGTCCCCATGTGTAGTTGCAAACCGTAGTCTGGCTTGTTTATGGCGGTTTTGGAGCAGTAGCTTCTTCCTTGCTGAGCGGCCTTTCAGGTTATGTCGATATATTTGACTCGTTTTACTGTGGATATAGATACTTTTGTACTTGTTTCCTCCAGCATATTCACAAGGTCCTTTGCGGTTGTTCTGGGATTGATTTGCACATTTCGCACCAAAACACATTCATCTCTAGGACACAGAATGCGTCTCCTTCCTGAGCGGTATGTCAGCTACGTGGTTCCATGGTGTTTACACTTGCGTATTATTATTTGTACAGATGAACGTGGTACCATCAGGTGTTTGGAAATTTCTCCCATGAATGAACCAGACTTGTGGAGGTCTACAATTTTTTTGTCTTGGCTGATTTCTTTTGATTTTCCCATGATGTCAATCAAAGAGGCACTGAGTTGAATGTAGGCCTTGAAATACATCCACAGGTACACCTCCAATTGACTCAAATTATGTCAATTAGCTTATCAGAAGCTTCTAAGACATGACATAATTTTCTGGAATTTTCCAAGCTGTTTAAAGGCACTTAGTGTATGTAAACTTCTGACCCACTGTTAGTATAATTTAATTAAGCCAATGTGCTTTCATCAATTGAAAGCCCTTCATCTATTTTATGAGAATTTGTAAGATTTCTTGTTTGCATAAAATAGACGCAGACCAGTCTTTAAATAATAGGTAATAGAATTTATTCTCTGAGCGCGCTACCACTCAAACACATGCATCAGTTTAAATACAGATCATGACGTCATTTCTCTGCCTTAACCGAACCCCTCCTGTCGACCAGGACAAAGTAAGGTGAAAAGTTCATTCTAACTTACTAACACACTCCCAGATAACCTTTGACCCCTCAACATTATCGATCACCACTGAACTGACAGTTTTAATTAACAGAAACCCTAGGAATGCACTCACTGCCTAATCTAAAAACCCCAGAGCTAAGTTTCAGGTTGGGTCAACCATAGGCTAACGACCTTATGTGTTTACACAGTCCACAACCCATTTGTTCCTGCCCAGTTGGAATGGTGTTCTTTAACATTTTATTACTCCTTTCTCCTGTCACACAATTTCTTCTTATGAACTCATATTGCCTATTAAACATAATATAACAGAGTATAAGTTTACTTACAGTTCCATTTAAAATGATTTGTTCAGTCATATTAATCATAATTTCCTAACACCCACTGGAATTGTGATACAGTGAATTATAACTGAAATAATCTATCTGTAAACAATTGTTGTAAAAATTACTTGTCATGCACAAAGTAGATGTACTAACCGACTTGCCAAAACTATAGTTTGATAACAAGATATTTGTGGAGTGGTTGAAATATGATTTTTAATGACTCCAACCTAAAATGTATGTAAACTTCCGACTTCAGTTGTAGCTATCAGAAAAGTCAGAGCTAGTAAGGGGGGAAAAATGTCAAGTGCAATTGTTAGTTCACGAAAAGGAGAGGGTGCGGGGGTGCTTTGGGATTATTTAAGATACTCTTTGAAGAGGCACGGTTTCAGATGTTTTTAGAAGATGGACAGGGACTCCCTTAGTGCAGTCGACTGTGGTATTTTGTATGCAGTAGTTACACTTCCAAAATACTGCAGTAAAAAAAAAAAAATTGGGACACAGCATTACAGCATCCTGCAGTTATACAGTATTTGTCATATCCGAGTGAGATCCGAGTGAGCGTTTCGTGGTCAGTCTCTGTTATCTCTCCACCCCACAAAATGGGAGGCTGTGGCATTGTGAGGTGCTGAAATAATTGTTTTTGGGAAGCGCACAGGCATAGTTGGTTGGATTTACCAGATGGTCTACTAAAGTGTGACTTTGTGCTTAGTGGTTAGAATGTTGGGCCAGTAACCGAAAGGTTGCTGGATTGAATCCCAGAGCTGACGAGGTTAACAATCTGTCGTTCTGCCCTTGAACAAGGCAGTTAACCCACTGTTCCTAAGCCGTCATTGTAAATAAGAATTTGTTCTTAACTGACTTGCCTAGTTAAATAACAATAAAAAAAACACTTCCTCAAACACTTTAATTGTGCTTATGTACTCCTTGTAAAAATGTCAACACCTAGCAATGTATATGAGATGTGAGACAGGATTTGTTTTTTACTTTTCTTTATGCACCTCTATAGAACAACTTGTCAGATTCAGGTGCATTATAGACTGATGTATTTCTGTCTGACATTACATGTCATGATGAACCTTAAACTCAGACCTATGAGCCCAACTCCCCCCCACCCCAGGAAACTATTTTCAAATGTGTATTACAGTATGTACTTGTTATTCTCTGAAAATAATCAAATGTTCTAACACTTTTTCGCGCATTTCTGTGCAAATTATTTTTGGGGAGCCCTCACCAGTTTGTATCCCTGAACAATACAGAATTCACTTGAGATTGTCACGTTCTGACCCTAGTTATTGTGTTTATTGTTTGTTTTAGTTGGTCAGGACGTGAGTTGGGTGGGCATTCTATGTTTTGTGTCCAGGTGTTTTTTCTGTGTTCGGCCTAGTATGGTTCTCAATCAGAGGCAGGTGTCGTTAGATGTCTCTGATTGAGAATCATTCTTAGATAGCCTGGGTTTCACTGTTGTTTTGTGGGTGATTATTTCCGTGTCTGTGTTTTACACCACACGGTACTGTTTTCGGTTTTCGCATTTGTTGTTTTTTGTAAATTGAAGTGTTCAGTTTGGATTTATTATTAAATAAGATGAACACTAACCACGCTGCGCTTTGGTCCTCTCTTTCAACGGAAGAAAACCGTTACAGAGATTCTTAGTTCATTTCTATTTTATTTGTTTTACATTTGTTTTTTTCTGACTCTTTTAGAACAAATGAGTTTCCTTTCCAATAACCAAACCTTACCCTGACCTCTGTTAGCACGATGGCAGACATTTTAAGATTAAGATGGCCATAAGGAACATTATTTCTATTTGGTAGGATATTATTTCATTTATAAAGATCTGAGAATATTTCATAAGCATAGGTGCCACAATTAAGAATGCTGTTCCCTTTATCTGTTTAAGCTAAGTGAGGTGATTCCTCCCCCCCAAAAAATAAACTCTGCCAACCAATGCTGAAAGAAATCATAGGGTTAACACTGTAGCCGTAATGAATGCATGACCACCTCAAAAATGAGCACCAGTATGTGATTTATGTGCTGGTATAGAGGCTCTCACTCATTAACCTTTTGTTTGCCTCTAATGCAAATCTCACTTCATTCTGCGTTGTGAATTGATGGAACTCTAACACAGAACGAGATGATCTTCAAGCGGCTGCACCTGGGGACAGTGTCCTATGGGACGGACACCATGGACGAGATCCAGAGCCATGTAGTGCAGTCATATGCACAGCTGATCATACTCTACTAGGGTCACATTCTTAGTATTGTCCTAAATGGTTCACTGAATTTGAGTAGCCTCAGTAAACATGTGCAAACATCACTTGTCAATTATAGGAATTAGCAGCAGAAAGATTAGCTATTGATCTCTTTGCTTTATTAACTTTCCAAGATCAGGAGAGATCATGGCTCACAACTCCTCATAAAGAGTCATTGCGTTAAACCTCTCTCTCCGCTACTTCTCCTCTTGGCTTTTCATTGTTCATTCATGCTCAGTCCTTAAGCGTTACACCGACATACTTTCAAGACCAGCATTTCCTCTAGGTGGTTGAGTTTGATCTGTAGCTGAAGTCATGAAATAATTATATTGTTCACACTCAGGCAGGCCGCTAACAGCTGTGCTGAGGATGGAACCGTCTGCCTGCACTCTGTTTAAGCTCTGCTAATGAAAGATGAGTCTTTTTAGCACACTACTCGTCAGCAGCTAACGCTTCAGCCCTAATGATTTGTAATGCTGGTGTGTTTCATGTTCCTTTTATTACAGAGATGACAGAGCGTGACAGAGATGGATTGAATAATTTTGCACGCCCAATTTTTCAGTTTTTGATTTGTTAAAAAAGTTTGAAATATCCAATAAATGTCGTTCCACTTCATGATTGTGTCCCACTTGTTGTTGATTCTTCACAAAAAAATACAGTTTTATATCTTTATGTTTGAAGCCTGAAATGTGGCAAAAGGTCGCAAAGTTCAAGGGGGCCGAATACTTTCGCAAGGCACTGTAAGTCCCTGATTGACCCATTTCAATAGGTGACCAAATAAAACTGCAAAGATGGACATTTATCTATGGAGTCAGTCAGCATGTATGAATGTTTTACATACATGCATAGTTCTAATATGATAACTTAATATGATAACTTAATAAATTGTAGTTATCTTGAATGTTGACCACCCTAAATCAATTAAGAAAATAATGTTTAGCAAGTGCTTTTAAAATCCTAGTTTTGATTGGTAATGACATAGTTGGAAGAATTGAGCTATTACAGATCCATTTTCATCATGAAATGCTTAGATGCTGTTCATTTCATTTTGATATACATGATCACTAGAATGTTGGGAATTGCATTCAAATGATTGATTGGGTAGTTTAAACTGGTCTGCCATTGTCGTTGCTGGGATCGGCTAAACTTTGAACATTGAGATATTAAATAAATGATAGAGAAAAAGCCTTGAATAGAAAGAGTTTGTAAAAAGCCAGAAGGCTTGGAATGTGTTTTGATGGAAGAGAGGAGAGTGATGTGTTGATATAGGGAAGACAGATGGATATCTCTGGGTCAGGAGGTGAGGGGTGAGGTCAGTTCCCCTTAAGGGAGTAATCAGGGTTGTTATCTGGTTACCTTCTTTCCTGTGGAGCCATAAACTGTAAGGAAGAGAGAGGAGTGTCTTAAGTAGGATGCATATAAACTGTGATGTCTGAAATGTTTAGCTGCCTGTTTTCAGCTGTACAGAACCTTTGAGGAATGATTAAACTTGGATAAAGTTTATATTTTGTCCGTGAATTATTTACTCTGAAAAATAAGAACATAACATCTTAAAGTAGTCACGGGTAGTCTCTTAAATTCCTTATGTAACATATGATTCACATACAGTTTGTATCAAAGTTGAAATGGCTTTAAATAGTTCCCAATGGAGCTGATAAACTAGATTGAGAAGGTAGGTATTAGATCCTGACTGTGTGCGCGCGCGCATACACACGTTCTTGCCACAGATGTGTATAAAGTACATATAGCCAGCCTAGCACGGACCTCAAAGGGGAACCAGAAAAAAATTATGGGGTATTTAGCAATCAGTTCCTTTTTGTAAGTCAGGAGTATACAGTAATATCAACCTTTTGAGTGAGCAAATAAAAAATGAGGACGTGGAGAATTGAGTCGTGTAGCTGAACTTGGTGGGAGGGAAAAGACAAATAGTGTGTCCAGACTCCAGAGATAAAGCACTTAGACCATTGTATACATAGTATTTGTAAGGCAACGAACTATCAATATTATGACAGTGGATGATGATTCAGGACTTTGGGTTATATCCAGTAAAGTGATGTACTGCGTGACAATTGTGTACTGAACACCATTTTGAAGCTGCGGTTGAGTGTATGCCCTATTATTATTGGGGGAAGGGACACGCACGCTAGCACACACACAACCACAAAGATCCCCATTCATTATGATAAACCTCTTAGTTCAGTTACATGCAGAAACGCTCCGCCATTTCCTGGTTGCAAAATGTATAATAGTTTGCCTAATTTCAGTTTATGTGAATCAAAACAAGCAAAGTATAGTGCAGAGAATCAATGTACCATCTAAACTGCTGTGAAATATTGTTTCAATAACAAAAAATATTGTATTTTCAGCTGTTTGAAGCTTGTGTCCAAAACCGAAAGTAAAAAAAAAAACAAGATCGGGAAGCATAGAAATAGCACACATAGAACATATTTACCACTTCTTAGACTTGCTTTCATTGAGAATGACCGATTCATATCGGGTCACTCAAAACATTACATATTGCCGCTTTAAGTGGAAGCCAGTTTTAGCACATGCCTTTCTGTTTCAATTATTGACCATGCATTTTGACCACAAGCGCTACTTAGGGTCATTTTATATAGATTATTGGACAAACAAATGATCAAAATGTGCATATTTTTCTGCTTATCTAGCATCGTAATGATCCTGCATAACACATTTGACAAATTGCAGTAGTGTACTTCCTGACATGAGTTTCCCCCTTGGAAACTGTCTATATATGTTATTGTCATTGGTAGGTATATTATTTTATATATATTACAGTAGGTATATTGGTTTTGGTCCCTTCACCATATGTCGTAATCTAAAGCATAGCCTATGACTTCAGGATTATTCACCATTCTGCTCCTTCTATTGTGTAATAATTGGCCACTGAGTTATAGTTAGTCCTTCTGTTACTATGAGGCTAACAACCTCGTTCTGTGTCTCATTGTATTCCGTCTCAGCTGTGAATGATACTTAACAATGAACCAGTTAATTTCATGTGTTGGATTTGTTTCAGGGCGATCAGGAAGTTGACCCTGTGAGCATACACAGAGCCCCTACCCTTGACCTGTGAAACCTCTATGTGGACCCATAGCCAGCCCCTAATGATAGGAGCAGAGTGCTTGGGTCTGTGTAGTAGTGCGGGTGTGTTCCTGACCTTACTGTGTGTGCGCTGTTCCTCTTTAGGTGGCACTGGTGCGGTGGACTGAGAGCGTAGGCCTGACTGGTGACTAGGGACCTGAACTCCCTGCTGCTGAAGACCCCAGCAGGACAAATCCTAACCTACTACATCCTGCAGACCTTCACCTCCAAGAGCAAGAGGATGGTCATCATCGTCAGGGTATGGACTTAGTTTTGGTGACCATTACATGTTTGGTAACTATGTGTGTGTGTTAGTCAGACCTGGGTTTAAATACTATTTGAAATCATTTAAAATACTTAAGCTGTGCTTGATTGAGCTATCCTGTTGCAATGGAATCAATAGAAAAGTCAGAAAAGTGCAAACCCCATCTAGGCAGGTTAACACAAACATTCAACTCATTTGAAGGATTTAAAGTAGTATTTGAATTCAGGTCTGTTGTTAGTATGATATGGCACTGAAATGCTTTTTATATGGTTAAACATCTAGAATTTTTTTCATACTTTGCTCTAGGAGGAGACCACAGGTGACATCACATGTTTATCAAGGGCACTGATGTTGCCATGGCGAGTATCGTGCAGTACAATGAGTGGCTGGAGGAGTAGGTAAGGCTGTATTATATGAAAAAAATGAATCTAACACATGCAGGCTAATTACCTCAATTGTTAACCACGACATTCATCACAAGATCAACAGGCCCACCCATGACTGGGTGTGGAGTACTGTATGTTCATAATTATATTGGCAGTATTGAGTCATTTATGACCAGAGGCTGTTTTCAATTTAATTAGTGACCTACATGAATTGCATTCCTTTTCTAGGAGCCATTAGTGTCTGCCTCCCAAATTGTGCCCTGTTCCTTATTTAGTGTACTATTTTTGACCAAGGCTGTGGTTTAATATAAATTAGTTCACTATATAGGGAATATTCCTAACCATATTCCTAACCATATTCCTAACAATAGTGTTAATGATGTTCCATTGACTGTAATATCCTGTAGACTGTCCAAGCAGTATGGGTACCATGTCAATAAGCAATCAGCGTGTCAGTTTCAGCTCATTGGCGTTTCATATAAAAAATAAACCGCCATCTGTGGATTTTGTGTCCTCTGAATTTAGCCCCTAGGTGGCTTTATTCCCCATTGATTTCTGTCGTTGTTGGTTGACTGTTCTGATGCAGCTGACTCTCAATTCGGCCCCCATATGACATTTGTTAAAACGTATTGTTTGTTGAATGAAAAATATCTGCCTGGAATATAGAGATTGAGTTGGTGTCCCTACAATTGTTCAGTAATTAATATTTTCATCATCTCTCCTAACAATCAACTTTTTTGTTCTCAGAGTGGGAACATGGCCAGGGAAGGGCTTAGGACGGTGGCTAATAAATTGCCTATCCAAGGAGCAGTAAATAGACTTTGAGGTACAAAACATAATGTCCCTGATTAACCCACTTGAGTTGATTTCTGAGTTTCCACGGACATCTAATTAGCATAATAATAAAACATTTGTCTGTTTAAGTTAGAGCTATCTGCATGGGCTGCATCCCAATCCACCACATCTGAGGTGAAAGGTTCAATAAAATGTATATATGTATATTGCTGCACTGAATGTAAAGGGGCTGAATAATTTTGCACGCCCAATTTTTCAGTTTTTGATTTGTTAAAAAAGTTTGAAATATCCAATAAATGTCGTTCCACTTCATGATTGTGTCCCACTTGTTGTTGATTTTTCACAAAAAAATACAGTTTTATATCTTTATGTTTGAAGCCTGAAATGTGGCAAAAGGTCGCAAAGTTCAAGGGGGCCGAATACTTTCGCAAGGCACTGTAAGTAGTTTAGTGCCTAAAGGAAAGGGTTAAATGTGTGTGTAAAAAAAAAGAATTGTTTCCTGATCTTTTTTTCTGTTTATCCATGTATGAATCTGTTATTCAATGTGTTTCTATGGGCTAATAGCAGTAAATCCAAATTCAATGCTTTGTCAAATAATGTTTTTATATACAGTACCAGTCAAAAGTTTGGACACACCTACACATTCTATTTTTTTCTACATTGCAGAATAATAATGAAGACATCAAAATTATGAAATAAAACATGGAATCATATAGTAACCAAAAAAGTGTTAAACAAATCAAAATATATTTTATATTTGTCATCTGTGCTCCCTCCGGCCTCTAGGTCACCATGCTGCTCGTTATGGCGCACACCTGTCACCATCGTTACGTGCACCTGCGCGTCATCAGACTCACCTAGACTCCATCACTTCCCTGATGACCTTCCCTATATACAGTTGAAGTCGGAAGTTTACATACACCTTAGCCAAATACATTTAAACTCGTAATAATTCCCTGTTTTAGGTCAGCTGGAATCACCACTTTATTTTAAGAATGTGAAATGTCAGAATAATAGTAGAGAGAATTATTTATTTCAGCTTTTATTTCTTTCATCACATTCCCAGTGGGTCAGAAGTTTACATACACTCAATTAGTATTTGGTAGCATTGCCTTTAAATTGTTTAACTTGGGTCAAACGTTTCGGGTAACCTCCCACAATAAGTTGGGTGAATTTTGGCCTATTCCTCCTGACAGAGCTGGTGTAACTGAGTCAGGTTTGTAGGCCTCCTTGCTCGCACATGCTTTTTTAGTTCTTCATACAACATTTCTATAGGATTGAGATCAGGGCTTTGTGATGGCCACTCCAATACCTTGACTTTGTGTGCAACAACCTAAAATGGCGCCGGAAGACATGGCAGCAGTTTTACGGGCGCTCAACCAATTGTGCTATTATGTGGGGGTTTTTCACGATATTTGTGAATTATTTTGTACATAATGTTTCTGCAACAGTATCTTATGGCAGAAAAGAGCTTCTGGATATCAGGACAGCGATCACTCACCTCGAATTAGACAAAGATTTTTTCAACAACAAGCAAGACTCACATGATATTCTCCAAACAACCGGCAGGGCCGGCATCCCAGTTTTTCGCAAGAGGAAGCGACGCAGGTACAGAGGACGGATGCCTCGTCAGGACCCACAGAAGGCGAGTAGCTGCCGTTACCGTCAATATTACTCGCCAACGTGCAATCATTGAACAATAAATTAGATGAGGTACGATCACGAATATCCTACCAACGGTACATCAAAAACTGTAATATCCTATGTTTCACGGAATCGTGGCTGAATGACGACATGGATATTCAGCTAGCGGGATATACGCTGCACCAGCAGGATAGAACAGCACACTCCGGTAAGATGAGGGGAGGCAGTCTGTGCATATTTGTAAACAGCTGGTGCACGAAATCTAAGGAAGTCTCTAGATTTTGCTCGCCTGAAGTATATTGTGAAATTGCAGGCTACACTACTTGCCTAGAGAGTTCTCAGCTATACTTTTCGTGGCTGTTTATTTACCACCACAAACAGATGCTGGCACTAAGACTGCACTCAGTCAGCTGTATAAGGAAATAAGCAAACAGGAAACCACTCACCCAGAGGTGGCGCTACTAGTGAACGGAGACTTTAATGCAGGGAAACTTAAGTCAGTTCTACCAAATCTCTATCAACATGTTAAATGTGCAACCAGAGGGAAAAAAATTATAGATTGCCTGTACTCCACACACAGAGACGCGTACCAAGTTCTCCCTCGCCCTCCATTTGGTAAATCCGACCGCAACTCTATCCTGATTCCTGCTTACAAGCAAAAATTAAAGCAGGAAGCACCAGTGACTCGGTCAATAAAAAAAGTGGTCAGATGAAGCAGGTGCTAAACTACAGGACTGTTTTGATATCACAGACTGGAACATGTTCCGGAATTCTTCCAATGACATTGAGGAATTCACCACATTCACCACAGTCACTGGCTTTATCAATAAGTGCATTGAGGACGCCATCCCCACAGGTACTGTACGTACATACCCCAACCAGAAGCCATGGATAATAGGCAACATTCGCACTGAGCTAAAGGGTAGAGCTGCTGCTTTCAAGGTGTGGGACTCGGAAGCTTACAAGAAATCCCACTATGCCCTGCGACGAACCATCAAACAGGCAACGCGTCAGTACAGAGCTAAATGCAATCATACTACACCGGCTCCGACGCTCGTCGGATGTGGCAGGGCTCGCAAACTATTACAGGCTACAAAGGGAAGCACAGCCACGAGCTGCCCAGTGACACGGGCCTACCAGATGAGCTAAATCACTTCTATGCTCGCTTCGAGGCAAGAAACATTGAGGCATGCATGAGAGCATCAGCTGTTCCGGACGACTGTGTGATCACGCAGATGTGAGTAAGACCTTTAAACAGGTCAACATACACAAGGCTGCTTGGCCAGACGGGTTACCAGGATGTGTGCTCCGGGCATGTGCAGACCAGCTGGCAGGTGTCTTCACTGAGTCTGTAACACCAACATGTTTCGAGCAGACCACCATAGTCCTTGTGCCCAAGAACACAAAGGCAACCTGCCTAAATGACTACGTAGCACTCACGTCCGTAGCCATGAAGTGCTTTGAAAGGCTGGTAATGGCTCAAATCAACACCAATTTCCAATTTGCATACCGCCCAAACAGATCCACAGATGATGCAATCTCTACTGCACTCCACACTGCCCTTTCCCACCTGGACAAAAGGAACACCTATGTGAGAATGCTATTCATTGACTACAGCTCAGCGTTTAACACCATAGTACCCTGAAAGCTCATCACTAAGCTAAGGAACCTGGGACTAAACTCCTCCCTCTGCAACTGGATCCTGGACTTCCTGACGGGCCGCCCCCAGGTGGTGAGGGTCGGTAGCAACACATATGCCACGCTTATCCTCAACAATGGAGCTCCCCAGGGGTGCATGCTCAGTCCCCTCCTGTACTCCGTGTTCACCCACAACTGCATGGCCAGGCACGACTCCAACACCATCATTAAGTTTGCAAACGACACAACAGTGGTAGTCCTGATCACTGACAACGAAGAGACAGCCTATAGGGAGGAGGTCAGAGACCTGGCCGGGTGGTGCCAGAATAACAACATATCCCTCAACGTAACCAAGACTAAGGAGATGATTGTGGACTACAGGAAAAGGAGCACCGAGCACGTCCCCATTCTCATCAACGGGGCTGTAGTGGAGCAGATTGAGAGCTTCAAGTTCCTTGGTGTTCACATCAACAACAAACTAGAATGGTCCAAACACACCAAGACAGTCCTATAGAGGGCACGACAAAGCCTATTTTCCCTCAGGAAACTAAAAAGATTTGGCATGGGTCCTGAGATCCTCAAAAGGTTCTACAGCTGCAACATCGAGGACATCCTGACCGGTTGCATCACTGCCTTGTATGGCAATTGCTCGGCCTCGACCGTAAAGCACTTCAGAGGGTAGTGTGTACGGCCCAGTACATCACTGGGGCAAAGCTGCCTGCCATCCAGGACCTCTACACCAGGCGGTGTCAGAGGAAGGTCCTAAAAATTGTCAAAGACCCCAGTCACCCCAGTCATAGACTGTTCTCTCTACTACCGCATGGCAAGCGGTACCGGAGTGCCAAGTCTAGGACCAAAAGGCTTCTCAACAGTTTTTACCCCCAAGCCATAAGACTCAAATGGTTACCCGGACTATTTGCAGGTAGAAACGTAGTTCACTCCCCAGATTTTGAAGTCAACACAGTCGCTACAGTCCCATTAGTTTTCTTTGCAGGCTCGTTTGAATTTAACTTTTTTTTCGCACTATTGGTTAGAGCCTGTAAGTAAGCATTTCACTGTTGTATTCGGCGCACATGACAAATAAACTTTGATTTGATTTGTTGTCCTTAAGCCATTTTTCCACAACTTTGGAAGTATGCTTGAGGTCATTGTCCATTTGGAAGACCCATTTGTGACCAAGCTTTAACTTCCTGACTGATGTCTTGAGATGTTGCTTCAATGTATCCACATAATTTTCCCTCCTCATGTTGCCATCTATTTTGTGAAGTGCACCAGTCCCCCCTGCAGCGAAGCACCCCCACAACATGATGGGCATTGAGTTTGAAGGTAGGCCTTGAAACACATCCACGGGTACACCTCCAATTGACTCAAATTATATCAATTACCCTATCAGAAGCTTCTGAAGCCATGACATAATTTTCTGGAATTTTCCAAGCTGTTTAAAGGCACAGTCAACTTAGTATACGTAAACTTCTTACCCACTGGAATTGTGATACAGTGAAATAATCTGTCTGTAAACAATTGTTGTAAAAATTACTTGTCATGCACAAAGTAGATGTCCTAACCGACTTGCCAAAACTATAGTTTGTTAACAAGAAATTTGTGGAGTGTTTTTTTATTTTATTTGATTTATTTCACCTTTATTTAACCAGGTAGGCAAGTTGAGAACAAGTTCTCATTTACAATTGCGACCTGGCCAAGATAAAGCAAAGCAGTTCGACACATACAACGACACAGAGTTACACATGGAGTAAAACAAACATACAGTCAATAATACAGTATAAACAAGTCTATATACGATGTGAGCAAATGAGGTGAGATAAGGGAGGTAAAGGCAAAAAAAGGCCATGGTGGTAAAGTAAATACAATATAGCAAGTAAAACACTGGAATGGTAGATTTGCAGTGGAAGAATGTGCAAAGTAGAAATAAAAATAATGGGGTGCAAAGGAGCAAAATAAATAAATAAATAAAATAAATACAGTAGGGAAAGAGGTTGGTTGAAAAACAAGTTTAATGACTTCAACCTTAGTGTATGTAAACTTCCGACTTCAACTGTATGTCACTCCCTGTGGTTCCTTCCCCAGACATTATTTGTTTCTGTTCCTGTGTCATGTTTGTGCGTTGTTCGTGTTTCTTATTTTGTGTTTATTTATTAAAACACTCACTCCCTGAACTTTCTTCCCGGCTCTCAGCCCACTTGGTTATAATATTTGAGATTCTTCAACGTAGCCACCCTTTGCCTTGATGACAACTTTGCATTCTCTCAACCAGCTTTTAAATTAACAGGTGTACCTTTAAAAGTTAATTTGTGGATTTTCTTTTTTTCCTTAATGCGTTTGTGCCAATCAGTTGTGTTGTGACAAGTTAGGGGTGTGATACAGAAGATAGCCCTATTTGGTAAAGACCAAGTCCATATTTTGGCAAGAACAGCTCAAATAAATAAACTAAGAGCAATGTCCATCATTACTTTAAAACATGGTCAGTCAATCATTTGCAGTTACAAAAACCATCAAGCGCTATGATGAAACTGGCTGTCATGAGGACAGCCACAGGAAAGGAAGACCCAGAGTTAAATCTTCTGCAGAGAATACTTTCATTAGCATTACCAGCTTCAGAAATTGCAGCCCAAATAAATGCTGCAGGGTTCAAGTAAAAGACACATCTCAACATCAACTGTTCAGAGGAGACTGCGTTATTCAGGCCTTCATGGTCGAATTGCTTCAAATAAACAACTACTAAAGGACACCAATAAGAAAAAGAGACTTGCTTGTACCAAGAAACATGAGCAATGGACATTAGACTGATGGAAATCTGTCCTTTGGTCTGATGAGCCCAAATTTGACATTTCTGGTTCCAACTGCCGTGTCTTTGTGTGACACAGAGTGGGTGAACGGATGATCTCCGTATGTGTGGTTCCCACCATGAAGCATGGAGGAGGATGTGTGATGGTGTGGGGGGTGCTTTGCAGGTGACACTGTCTGTGATTTATTTAGAATTCAAGGCACACTTAACCAGCATGGATACCACAGCATTCTGCAGCGATACGCCCTCCCATCTGGTTTGCGCTTAGTGGGACTATCATTTGTTTTTCAACAGGACAATGACCCAAAACACACCTCCAGGCTGTGTAAGGGCTATTTGACCAAGGAGAGTGGAGTGCTGGATGAGATGACCTGGCCTCCACCCGACCTCAACCCAATTGAGATGGTTTGGGATGAGTTGGACTGCAGAGTGAAGGAAAAGCAAAGTCAAATATTTAAATGATCCTTTGTATGACCATCTTACAACCAGGCCAAGCTGAGTATGCATGACCGGGCTCTGAAGGTGTCAGCAGTGGTAGAAAGTCTGGAGAGGGAGATGGAGCTTCTGTGTTTGACTGGGGTTGAGGTCGACATCAGGCCAACCCTGGAGCTCCTCAGCAATGCTGGAATCAAACTGTGAACGTACTGTTCATGTTGGCTGCATTTATATTGTGCTGTTGTTTCCATGTACAGTATAATGTTAGCTGTGAAAAAGAGGCACTCCATAGAATTTGACTGGTCCTTGTATAATATGAAATGCTGCAAGATGGTCCTTTGCGGATACTCTGTCCCTGATTCCTTGTCATGGTTTTGTTTTCTGTTCAGATATGGATGCTTTACTGGGGATAAGCTGGAGACAGCTACTTGTATCACTAAAAGCTCCCATTTGGTGTCCAGAAATGAAGATTGGCACGTTTCTCTTTCTTTTTAATGTTAAAATAATAATCTCTCACTTTATGAGTGTTTAAAGGGATGAGGAAATGGTCTTGTATCTGTCCTTCCACTGATTGTGTTGCCGGGCTCTCGAGCAGGTCTCCAACGGTGGAGAGGCCCATCTGGAGCTCAATGCCTTCAGAAGGAAACACGACTGTGCTCTGGTCATCTCTGGAGACTCCTTGGCGGTACTACAACACAACACACTTCTCACAAGCCTCTCAAGATGGTACTGTAGATGCAGCCAAAAATATTCTGGTGTCAAAACTAAAACCTTTTGAGTCCAAAACCGCAAGAAGAGCAAAACAAACTACATTTTATCACTGTTGATCTGAAGAGATGGTACAGTAAGTAATATGTGAATGTGCTTGTGGGTCCAGATGTGTTTGCATTTTCCAAATCCATATGTTTATCTTCCCACATAGTCTGCGGGACTATGAGCATGAGTTTGTGGAACTGGCGTGTCAGTGTCCAGCGGTAGTCTGCTGTCGCTGCTCCCCCACTCAGAAAGCCCAGATCGTCCACCTGCTCAAGCAGCACACAGCCAACAGAACCTGCTCCACCTATGGCACAGGTTTTGTAACAACTAACCACTCTCATCCTTTGAGACACAGACCTGCTACAATGATCTGTGTACAATGAATGCCAAATTATAAAATAGATTGTAGAAAATGCCTACCAGTAATATACCTGTATCTCACTATTGACTACTTTGTTTTGAAAATGAAGAAACTAGACCCAGTATGAGAAGGTTAGAAGGCTATTATGTCCACAATCAAAGAGCATAAGCATCTCTGTTAACATTGTTTTGTCCTGGGGCATAAGCCTTATCTCCATATTGCTCTTTTACATGCTATTATTGAACCTGTGGCTGACATGTGGCTCTCTTTCTCTCCCATGTGATGGAGGTAATGATGTCAATATGATCCAGGCAGCAGACTGTGGTATTGGTATTGAAGGAAAGGTTAATAATCCATATTACGCCTCTTACCCAATCCATTTATTATTACATGAAATAGTAAAAACATTATATTTTTTTACAAAAATGCAAAACCTGTTACCCCATATTTAGTCTGATATGGGGTGTGTCCTTTCCTAGAATATGCTCTTATGCTTTTCCCATGCAGGAGGAGAAGCAGGCACCCCTGACTGAAGATTTCTTCATCACTCAGTTTTTAAGCACATTGGTCTGCTGCTCGTGGTCCACGGCAGGAACAGCTACAAGCGCTCAGCAGCCCTGGGCCAGTTTGACAAGCACAGAGGCATTTGTTAATCAGTATTTACCAGAGGGTTGACAGGATACTCCTGTAGCTTTCTGAGTTAGATTTCCTTAACACAGTTCTAATGATGAATACTAACACACAGGGAAGGGTGCTAAGAAACATAATGGATATTAGGAATATAACAGGTGTTGGCCAGGTGCACAAACTCTTATATCCAAAGGATCCATCCTCACAGTATGGCAGCTTTCCTGAAAGCAATCTGAATGACGCGCAGCATAGTGGCTAAACCACATTTTTATTACTCACTGTTTGTCCAGGCAACACACTTCTATTTCATCATTTTTACTATGTGCAAAACTTCAGTCCACTGTCCCCTGACTCTCAGACAGTCCTGTTTCTCAGTAGCTTAGGTTACCAAGAGTCATCCACAGTTACATCCAGACTTTTGTCTGTTCTGTAAATCAATATTTCTGTAATCACTAAGCCATGCAGCGTGTTGAAAAATATCTTATGTTCCTACTGAAGTGTACCTTCCTGACAGCTTTCGTTTTTTAATTAAAGGCCTAATACCATTGAAAAACAGGCCAACCCCGTGTCTCCAGACTTACTGGACTGTCTGGTGTCTCAATGAATAACAGACTTTCAGTGAGCATTGAAGGGGCAGCAGGTAGGGTAGGGACGTTGGGCCAGTAACCGAAAGGTTGCTGGATCGAATCCCTGTGCTGACAATGTAAAAATCTGTCCTTCTGCCCCAGAGCAAGGTAGTTAACCCACTGTTCCCTGGGCGCTGATGATGTGGATGTTAAGGCAGCCTCCCGCACCTCTGATTCAGAGGGGTTTGGTTAAATGCGGATGGCACATTTCAGTTAAATGCATTCAGTTGTACAACTGACTAGGTATCCCTCTTTCCCCATTGGGGATCAAAGTAACTTAAAATAAATAAACCAAAATGTACATATTTCGTCCCCTAAAAGAATAAACCAATTAATTGTATTTTTAGGTCTTATCATCATTAACTAGAAACAAATTGATTTTAGTTGATTACTAGAATACATTCTAGTTGAACCATTCTCTAGTTTCTTTCTCAAGCTGATTAAACAGTTACTCAACCGCTACTACGTCAATAACACTTCTTTGAGGCATCCCCAGGTGGCATCCTGATGTACGGTGCACTGCTGTTGTTTGAGTCGGAGCTTGTACACGTGGTGGCCATCTCCTTCACTGCGCTGATCCTCACCGAGCTGCTCATGATGGCGCTCAACATTTGTACCTGGCTCATGGTGCTAGCAGAGTTCCTCAGTCTAGGCTGCTACATAGCCTCGCTTGCCTTCCACAACGAGTACTTAGGTAAGCAAATATTCTTTACCTGAGGAGAAAAACAACTAAATTCAACTTTCTTTATCCCCCTTTATTTTTTTATTATGCTGTTTGCTATTGTGCTCAGAAGTATTGAGGGGAAATAATAATTTTGTTATGTTGCTTTTTGTTATGTCGAAGGCAGGTTTGCCGAACACTTGTAGTAACAATATCACCCTTTGCACTACACTACACTGCAGCTTTTGTGTTTTAGTTTGATGCACTTTGCACTTATGTTTTTGAGTTAACCCAATTAAACCTTGGAGGTTTGTGCTTAACTTTGCTTGTGTCTGCCGTCTTCTGTCTCTCTCCCTCGCTCTCTTTTGTATCTCTCGCTCCCTGTTTTCTCTCTCTCATGCTGGCACTCACCTTGAAAGTATGTGTACACCTGCTTGTCTAACATCTAATTCCAAAATCATGGGCATTAATAAGGAGATGGTCCCCCATTTGCTGCTATAACTCTTCTGGGAAGGCTTTCTACTAGATGTTGGAACATTGCTGTGGAGACTTCCATTCAGCCACATGAGCATTAGTGAGGTTGTCACTGATGCTGCCCGTTTAGGCCTGGCTTGCAGTGGGAATTCCAATTGATCCCAAAGATGTTTAATGGAGTTGAGGTCAGGGCTCTGTGCAGGCCAGGCAAGTTCTTCCACACCGATCTTCAACAAACCATTTCTGTATGGACCTCGCTTTGTGCACGGGGGCATTGTCATGCTGAAACAGGACAGGGCCTTCCCCAAATTGTTGCCACAAAGTTGGAAGCACAGAATCGTCTAGATTGTCATTATATGCTGTAGTGTTAAGATTTCCCTTGACTGGAACTAATGGGCCCGAGCCATGAAAAACAGCCCCTTCACCGAACTTTACAGTTGGCAATATGCATTCGGGCAGGTAGTGTTCTCCTGGCATCCGCCAAACCCAGATTTGTCCTTTGGCCTGCCAGATGTTGAAGTGTTATTCATCACTCCAGAGAACACATTTCCATTGCTCCAGAGTCCAATGGCGGCAAGCTTTACACCACTCCAGCCAACGCTTGGCATTGCGCATTGTGATCTTAGGCTTGTGTGTGGCTGCTCGGTCAAGGAAACCCATTTCATGAAGCTCCCGATGAACAGTTCTTGTGCTGACCTTGCTTCCAGAGGTAGTTTGGAACTCGGTAGTGAGTGTTGCAATTGAGGACAGACTATTTTTATGCACTTCAGCACTTGGCGGTCCCGTTCTGTGAGTTTGTGTGGCCTACTACTTCACGGCTGAGCTGTTGTTTCTCCTAGACGTTTCCACTTCACAATTGTTGGAAATGTGGCATCCTATGATGGTGTCACATTGAAAGTCGCTGAGCTCTCAGTAAAGCCATTCTACCAGTGGTGTAAAGTACTAAAGTAAAAATACTTTATACCACTACTTAAGTAGTTTTTGGGGGTATCTTTACTTTACTATTTATATTTAAATTTCAATTTACTAAAGAAAATAATTTTTACTTCTTACATTTTCCCTGACACAAAAAAGTACTCGTTACATTTTTAAGGTAAAAAATAGTCCAAATTCACTCACTTATCAAGAGAACATCCCTGGTCATCCCTACTGCCTCTGATCTGGCAGACCCACTAAACACAAATGCTTAGTTTGTAAATTTTGTCTGCGTGTTGAGACTGGAGTGCCCCTGGCTATTCGTAAACAATTTACAACAAGAAAATTGTGCTGTCTGGTTTGCTTAATACAAGCAATTTGAAATGACTTTTACTTTTGAAACTTAAGTATATTTAAAATCAAATACTTTTAGACTTTTACTCAAGTAGTATTTTACTGTGTGACTTTTACTTGAGTAATTTTGTATTAAGGTATCTTTACTTTTACTCAAGTATGACAATTGGCTACTTTTTCCACTGCGTTCTACTGCCAATGTTTGTCTATGGAGATTTCATGGCTGTGTGCTCGCTTTTATACACCTGTCAGCAACGGGTATGGCTGAAATAGCTGAGTCTGCTAATTTGAATGGCACACCAGTCTCAATGTCAACAGTGAAGAGGCGACTCCGGGATGCTGGCCTTCTAGGCAGAGTTCCTCTGTCCAGTGTCTGTGTTCTTTTGCCCATCTTAATATTTTATTGTTATTGGCCATTCTGAGATATTGCTTTTTCTTTGCAACTCTGCCTAGAAGGCCAGCATCCCGGAGTCGCCTCTTCACTGTTGACTTTGAGACTGGTGTTTTGCGAGTACTATTTAATGAAGCTGCCAGTTGAAGACTTGTGAGGCGTCTGTTTCTCAAACTAGACACTCTAATGTACTTGTCTTCTTGCACAGTTGTGCACCGGGGCCTCACACTCCTCTTTCTATTCTTGTTAGAGCCAGTTTGCTCTGTTCTGTGAAGGGAGTAGGTCACAGCGTTATACGAGATCTTCAGTATCTTGGCAATTTCTCGCATGGATAGCCTTCATTTCTCAGAACAAGAATAGACTGATGAGTTTCAGAAGAAAGTTCTTTGTTTCTGGCCATTTTGAGCCTGTAATCGAACCCACAAATGCTGATGCTCCAGATACTCAACTAGTCTAAAGGAGGCCAGTTTTATTGCTTCTTTAATCAGAACAACAGTTTTCAGCTGTGCTAACATAATTGCAAAAGGCTTTTCTAATGATCAATTAGCCTTTTAAATTGATAAACTTGGATTAGCTAACACAATATTCCATTGGAACACAGGAGGGATGGTTGCTGATAATGGTCCTCTGTACACCTATGCAGATATTCCATGAAGAAATCAGACGTTTCCAGCTACGACAGTCATTTACAACATTAACAATGTCTACACTGTATTTCTGATCAATTTTCTGTTATTTTGATGGACAAAAAATGTGCATTTCTTTCAATAACAAGGACATTTCTAAGTGACCCCAAACTTTTGAACGGTATTGTAAGTTATAACAAAATAATGTATATCAACATGTTAGTGTCTGTCACATATTGAATGTGCTGATATTTGGACAGATTTCTAACCTGTGTTGTTTTTTGTTTTTTGTGGCCTTCATCACAACGCCAGCCTTCCTGTGGAAGCTGTCAGTGATCCCCGTCGTCAGCTGTCTTCCTCTCTATATCATCAAATACCTGAAGCGCAAGTTCTCACCACCCAGCTACTCTAAGCTGTCCTCATAGCCATTTTAAGCTCTGTCCTACTTACACGCTTCCTCAAATTATTTTTCTTAGTCTCTCTACAATCCTTCTTTTCAGCGCTTCTTTCTGATCCACAGTAAAGGGAAACTAAAGAGGTCAAGGAACCACTAGAAGCAAAAACATGATGAGAAAATGTTCTGAATTTGTCACTGGAATGTGGTAATACTTGAAATGACTGTGTAAGCACAAAACCAAAAAGGGACTGAGGGAAGATGTAAAAACAGAACAAATTGCCCTTTGATGCACTGGACAGGATCGTTTGGGTCAATTTGCCTTCTGTTTTAAATTGTTTATAACTCGATGACTATGCTTTCCGCATTTAACTTTTTGTATGTTTTTTATTATTATTATTATTATTATTTTATTACATTGAACATTACTGAGTAGAGATACTAGTATGGTGGTTTAATTTGGATTTCTATTTGTGTTGTGATTCCCAAGCACTGTAAATACCAACTTAGCATGTACAGCGTTTTACTACTGTACCCTGACACTTAACTGTACTTACCTAGGGAAAAGTCCATGACTGGAACGAATTGCAAAAATCTCTGAAGCTGGAGACTCACATCTACCTCACTAGCGTTAAGCACCAGCTGTCAGAGCAGCTTACAGATCACTGCACCTGTACATAGCCCATCTGTAAACAGCCCATCTACCTACCTCATCCCCATACTGGTATTTATTTATTTATTTATTTTGCTCCTTTGCACCCCAGTATCTCTACTTGCAAATTCATCTTCTGCCGATCTACCTTTCCAGTGTTTAATTGCTATATTATAATTACTTCGCCACCATGGCCTATTTACTTCCTTAACTTACCTAATTTGCACTCACTGTATATTGACTTTTTGTTTTCTTTTGTTCTACTGTATTATTAACTGTGTGTTTTTGTTTATTCCACGTGTAACTCTGTGTTGTTGTATGTGTAAAATTGCTACGCTTTATCTTGGCCAGGTCGCAGTTGCAAATGAGAACTTGTTCTCAACTAGCCTAGCTGGTAAAATTTTTTTTTAAGTACATTAACCAAAATTAGCTACATTTCCCAAATCGTTTGTTCTGGGAACAACACCCAACTGGCTTAGGATGTTCCATCTTTGTACAACAAGTCCTTTACATTAAGTAAAATAAGTTGAATATCATATAAACTACCTCATAGTATGAAACCAGCATTCCATAGTTACTTTGATTTCAGCAATTGTGCTATGTGCATCCTGTTCTTGAGCGGTTTATTATGCCATAGCGCTTTTGTGCCTCATTGTTTTGATTGTTGCGTTTTGATATCGTCTCTCATAAATCCTGATGTCAATCAGAGGATTAGCTAGTGTGTCCTGTCTTTTATTTGGAAGATCTCCTGGGCCAGCAGTTTGACCACAGGGGATCTACCTTGCTGTAACCACTCACTTCTGACAATGTTTTACAATGACAATACTGTTCTCTCTCAATCACAAACAACCACGGAATATTAAGGCTGTAGTTTTGTAGTCATCCTCTGACAATTACTAATATGACAGTTTCTTTATTAAGCTCTGATCATGTCTTCTGGGCTTGAGATGAAACTACCTATGGATGCAAAGACGAAACCTGACAGCGGTTTGTAGGAATAAGTTGTATCATCCTTGCCATGTGAGTTTGCGTTTAGATATAGGTTCCTAGTCCAAACACAATTTAATAAATGTATCATCATGCTCACACATCTCTTTTCCTGATTGTTTTTGTCTGTACAGTAAGTTGAACTCAGGTAAATCATTCCTGAATAATCTGAATAGAAATGTGGCAACCATATGTACTGTACATGGCAATGCTGCATGAGGCAGACATGGCTGTTATGTTTATTTATGAAGGACGAATGGACATGGCTGTGTCACTTTAATAGAAGTTGGTAACTTGATCCCAATCGTCTGACAATGTGTTTTCTGTTGATACTTGTGCTCTGTTTGTATGGTGTTATACGTGTTTAATCTGTTGAGGACTTGCGTTCCATGCCACAGACTGCAATTTCTAAAAGTATGACTAATTATGGTATATCCAATGCAATAAACTGACATTTTACCAAATAATAGTATCATATGTTGTGATTGCTTAAAAAGGATTCCCCAAAGGCATGCTCAAGGAACTAAGTAGGTGTTTTATAGTTCAGTAATCTCTTCTGGTTAAATTGTTTCTGATTTGAGTGGTAAATGTTATATCAGAGTTTAGAAAGTACAGTAGCTAGGTTGTCTTTGTTTATAATACTGGTAACCCCCAGTATTGTTTGTATTCATGCAGCGGGAGAATAATTGTTGACCACAAGATGGTGGCAAAGACCTGACACTGAATATTTGATTAATTCAGGTAATAGTTACAAGGGAGAGGAATGAGCCAATTGGAAGCTGGGGATGATGAGGTGGACATTCACCAGGACAGCGGGGTTAACACCCCTACTCTTATGACGAGTACCATGGGATCTTTAGTGACCACAGAGAGTTAGGACACCCGTTTAAAGTTCCAGCTGAAGACTGCACCCTACACAGGGTAATGGCCTCAATTGCTGCCTGGGGCATTGGGATATATATTTTTAGACCAGAGGAAAGAGTGCCTCCTACTGGCCCTCCAAACCACATCCAGCAGCATCTGCTCTCCCATCCAGGGACCGAGCAGGATCCACCCTGCTTAGCTTCAGCCAGCAGCGGGATGCAGGGTGGTATGCTGAATCTAAGAAGGTTGGTTAAGAATCAAGTCTTGTAGAGTATATTCGTTTGATTACACATTTGAAGTGTTTGCTTCGTCCTGCAACGAGCCATTCTAAACCATGGCTTGTGGGATGAAGCAATTGAAAATGAAAATTAGTGGTGGAGTATAAGTTCTGCAACTATCTTTGTGGTATGGGCCTATCAGGTTGCCTCATGTTAGTCTGTGGGCTCATCTATTCCTCCTTAGGCACCTCCAGATAATCTGACTAACCTTCATCAATAAGTGCATCGATGATGTCGTCCATACAGTGACCATATGTACATCTCCCAACCAGCAGCCATCGATTACAGGCAACATTCACACTGAGCTAAAGGCTAGAGCTGCCATTTTCAAGGAGCGGGATACGCATAGTCACTTACCTACATGTACATACTACCTCAATAAGCCTGACTAACCGGTGTCTGTATATAGCCTTGCTACTGTTATTTTCTTTTAATTAGCCTTGCTACTGTTATTTTCTTTTTACTGTTGTTTTATTTCTTTACACACACACACACACACACACACGCGCACACACGCGCACACACACACACACACACACACACACACACACACACACACATACACACACACACACACACACACACCTTTTTTTTTGCACTATTGGTTAGAGCCTGTAAGTAAGCATTTCACTGTAAGGTCTACCTGTTGTATTCGGTGCACGTGACAAATAAACTTTGATTTTATTTGATTAACCTGGACACTTATAAGAAATCCCGCTATGCCCTCACGATTCATCAAACAGTGAAAGCGTCAATACAAGACTAAGATTGAGTCCTACTACACCGGTTCTGACGCGTGTCGGATGTGGCAGGGCTTGGAAACTATTACAGACCACAAAGGGAAACCGAGCTGCCCAGTGGCACGAGCCTACCAACGAGCTAAATGCCATTTATGCTCGCTTCGAGGCAAGCAACACTGAAGCATGCATGAGAGCACCAGCTGTTCCGGACGACTGTGTGATCAAGCTCTCCGTAGCCAGCCGATGTGAGCAAGACCTTAAAACAGGTCAACATTCACAAGGCCGCGGGGCCAGACGGATTACCAGGATGTGTACTGGTCAACCTCTCCAAGACAAAGTCTGTAATACGTACGTGTTTCAAGCAGACCACCATAGTCCCTGTGCTCAAGAAAGTGAAAGTAGTCTGCCTAAATGACTACCACCCCGAAGTGCTTTGAAAGGCTGGTCATCGCTCATCATTCCGGAAACCCTAGACCCACTCCAATTCGCATACCAACCCAAAAGATCCACAGATGACGCAAACTCAATCGCACTCCACACTGCTCCACACTGCCCACACTGCTTAATGTAAGTCTGGAAGAAGAGTTTACAGTCTAATCAAACACCTAGTTATTTGTAAATGTCCACATATTCTAAGTTAGAACTGCACAGAGTAGTGATGCTGGATGGGCGGGAGGGTGAGGGCAGCGATCGGTTGAAGAGCATGCATTTAGTTTTACTTGCATTTAAGAGCAGTTGGAGGCATTGAAGCTCGTCTGGAGGTTACTTAACACAGTGTCCAAAGAAGGGCCAGAAGTATACAGAATAGTGTCATCTGGTTTGAGGTGGATCAGAGAATCACCAGCAGCAAGAGCAACAACATTGATGTATACAGAGAAAAGAGTCGGACCGAGAATTGAACACTGTGGCACCCTCTTAAAGACTGCCAGAGTTCCGGACAACAGTCCCTTCGATTTGACACACTGAACTCTGTCTTAGAAGTAATTGGTGAACCAGACGAGGCAGTCGTTTAAGAAACCAAGGCGGTTGAGTCTGCTGATAAGAATGTGGTGATTGACAGAGTTGAAAGCCTTCGCCAAGTCGATGAATATGGCTGCACAGTACTGTCTTTTATCGATGGCGGTTATGATATTGTTTAGTACCTTGAGCGTGGCTGAGGTGCACCCATGACCAGCTCGGAAACAGATTGCATAGCGGAGAAGGTACGGTGGGATTCGAAATGGTCGGTGATCTGTTTGTTAACTTGGCTTTCGAAGACCTTAGAAAGGCAGGTTAGGATAGATATAGGTCTGTAACAGTTTGGGTCTAGAGTGTCTCCCCCTTTGAAGAGGGGAATGACCGCGGCAGCTTTCCAATCTTTGGGGATCTCAGACGATACGAAAGAGAGGTTGAACAGGCTAGTAATAGGGCTTGCAACTATTGCGGTGGATAATTTTAGAAAGTGGGTCCAGATTGTCTAGCCCAGCTGATTTATAGGGGTCCAGATTTTGCAGCTCTTTCAGAACATCAGCTATTTGGATTTGGGTGAAGGAGAAATGGGGGAGTTTTGGGCAAGTTGCTGTGGGGGTGCAGGGCTGTTGACCAGGGTAGGGGTGGCCAGGTGGAAAGCATGGGTAGGGGTGGCCAGGTGGAAAGCATGGCCAGCCGTAGAAAAATGCTTATTGAAATTCTCAATCATCCTCGATTTATAGGTGGTGACAGTGTTTCCTAGCCTCAGTGCAGTGGTCAGCTGGGAGGAGGTGCTCTTATTCTCTATGGACTTTACAGTGTCACAGAACTTTTTGGAGTTTGTGCTGCATGATGCAACTTTCTGTTTGAAAAAGCTAACCTTTGCTTTCCTGACTGCCTGTGTAAATTGGTTCATAACTTCCTGAAAAGTTTCATATCACGGGGGCTATTCGATGCTAAAGTAGTACGCCACAGGAAGTGTTTGTGCTTGTCAAGGGCAGTCAGGTCTGGAGTGAACCAAGGGCTATATCTGTTCCTGGTTCTAAAACTAAGCTAAGGACCCTGGGACTAAACACCTCCCTCTGCAACTGGATCTTGGACTTACTGATGACCGCCCCAGGTGGTAAGGGTAGGCAACAACACATCTGCCACTCTTATCCTCAACACGGGGGCCCCTCAGGGGTGTGTGCTTAGTCCACTCCAGTACTCCCTTTTCACCCACAACTGCGTGGCCAAGCACACCTCCAACACCATCATTAAGTTTGCTGACCACACAACAACAACGATGAGACAGCCTATAGGGATTTAAGATCACCCATGTGGTGCCAGGACAACGACCTCTCCCTCAATGTGAGCAAGACAAAGGAGATGATCGTGGACTACAGAAAAAGGGGGGCTGAACATGCCCTCATTCACATCGATGGGGTTGTAGTCGAGTGGGTTGAGAGTTTCAAGTTCCTTGGTGTCCACATCACCAACAAACTATCATGGTCTAGTCACACTAAGACATTTATGAAGAAGGCACGAAGGCATATTTTCCCCTCAGGAGACTGAACATTTTTGCATGTGTCCCCAAATCCACAAAAAGTTATACAGCCTCACCATCGAGAGCATCCTGACCGGTTGCATCACTGCCTGGTATGGCAACTGCTCATCATCCAAATGTACGGCACTACAGAGGGTAGTGTGTACGGCCCAGTACATCACTTGGGCCAAGCTTCCTGCCATCCAGGATCTATATACTAGGTGGTGTCAGAGGAAGGCCCCAAAAATTGCCAAAGACGCCAGTCATCCAAGTCATAGACTGTTCTCTCTGCTACCACACGGCAAGCGGTACCGGAGTGCAAAGTCTAGGTCCAAAAGGCTTCTTAACAGCTTCTACCCCCAAGCCATAAAACTGCTGAACAATTAATCAAATGGCCACGCGGACTATTTACACTGCTACTACTCAGTGTTTATTATCTATGCATAGTCACTTTACCACTACCTACATGTGCAAATTACCTCGACTAACCTGTACCCCCACACATTGACTCGGTACCGGAAAATATTTACAAAATAAATAATAAAATAAATAAAAAGTAACACAATAAAATAACAATACCGAGGCTATATACAGGGGGTATATAGCCTCGGTATTGTTATTTTATTGTGTTACTTTTTATTTATTTTATTATTTATTTAGTAAATATTTTCCTAACTCTATTTATTGAACTGCATTGTTGGTTAAGGGCTTTTAAATAAGCATTTCACCTGTTGTATTCGGCGCATGTGACAAATAAAATGATTTGTGTTGTGGAAAATCTACACAGGTGAGTGCCCTATGTCAAAGCTACTGTAAGCCCATTACACCCAATAATAGAGTTACCTTCATTAGAATGAAATAGAAGATCCTACGGAGCATCAGTAATTGGTCAGCACAGACTAAAAGGGAGCATTGGAGCAATTTATCAAAGAGCTGTAATAAGTGTCAAAATCAGATTTGACATTAAATTCACGTAATCAATATGTCAAGTCTATTTTCTGTATGATGGTTGTGAATGAGATCATTTTAAATGCTGCAGGATCATGTATCTATTTGACATTTCTTGACAAAATTATGTTAGCCATCCCCTGGGTGGAACACTAAAGCATTTATATCGCAGAAATGTTAGCTGTGTGGAAGAACATTTTGTCATTTGTATTTTCTACAACATTTTCAGATTTGTATATGTGTTGGAAAGACCTACCATTATGCTATTATGCTACTGTATCTTGTTAATAAATGGAGAAACGGCTTTTCTAGCCTAATTACATTTGACTGGGTTTGTTCTGGAATTCCAGTGCACCCTGTTTAAGTAGGAGTGACCAATGCAAATGAAATGACCAGCCATAATGGCCGGGCTTCTGGTTTAAAGATGTCTCCACAGTATTTCCACTATACTCTGTGCTCAAGGAAGATCTGCAAACACATAATAAAATGCTCACGCATGCTCTGTGTTTAGTGGAGATTGTTTTTGGTGCCACGTTAGCAAACTGTTGGTCAGTGTTGTGTTTGGGCTTCATGCTGGCTTTCGGGCCCATTAGCCCTATAAGCTGAACCCCACTCACTATGAGTGCTCTCTCAGCCTTGGGGGAATCGCTGCTTTAGGAAACTCCATCTCCACTGGAGGCCTGCCTTCGTTACCTGGCAACTGCCACACACAACAGGAAACAGACTGGGGGACTCTGTTACAACGCCAGAGAAAAAAGGAGCACATTGATGATGGGAGACAGGAAGGCTGAGTGGTAGGGAGGATAGAGTGTGGGTGGTGCACTTAAATGTACACAAAGAGCTAACATAAATGACATGCATATCATTCTCTACTGGGTCAAAGTAGAGGAGAGATTGACATCATCACTACTTGTCCTTGTGGTAGGCATTGACATGTTGAAAGCAACAAGCTGTCTGATTAAATGACTAGCACACAGCTCAGACACCCATGCATACCCCACAAGACATGCCAACAAGGGTCTCTTCACAGTCCCCAAAACCAGAACACATTTTCAATTGTTGTGAAGAAGGCTTCAGGGCACCCAAGAAAGTCCAGCAAGCACCAGGACCATCTCCTAAAGTTGATTCCGAAGCTGGATCGGGGCACCACCAGTACAGAGCTTGCTCAGGAAGTGAGGCAAATACTTTTGGAGGATGGCCTGGTGTCAAGAAGGGCAGGAAAGAAGCCACTTCTCTCCAGGAAAAACATCAGGGACAGACTGATATTCTGCATAAGGTACAGGGATTGGACTGCTGAGGACTGGGGTAAAGTCATTTTCTCTGATGAATCCCCTTTCCGATTGTTTGGGGCATCCGGCGCAAAAAGCTTGTCTGGAGAAGACAAGGTGAGCGCTACCATCGGTTCTGTGTCATGCCAACAGTAAAGCATCCTGAGACTGTTCAAGTGTGGGGTTGCTTCTCAGCCAAGGGAGTGGGCTCACTCACCATTTTGCCTAAGAACACAGCCATGAATAAAGAATGGTACCAACACATCTTCCCGAGAGCAACTTCTCCCAACCATCCAGGAACAGTTTGGTGACGAACAATGCCTTTTCCAGCATGATGGAGCACCTTGCCATAAGGCAAAAGTGATAACTAAGTGGCTTGGGGAACAAAACATAGATATTTTGGTTCCATGGCTAGGAAACTCCCCAGACCTTAATCCCATTGAGAACTTGTGGTCAATCCTCAAGAGGGCGGGTGGACAAACAAAAACCCACAAATTCTGACAAACTCCAAGCATTGATTAAGTAACAATGGGCTGCCATCAGTCAGGATGTGGCCCAGAAATTAATTGACAGCATGCCAGGGCTGATTGCAGAGGTCTTGAAAAAGAAGGGTCAACACAGCAAATATTGACTCTTTGCATCAACTTCATGTAATTGTCAATAAAAGCCTTTGACACGTATGAAATACTTGTAATTATACTTCAGTATTCCATAGTAACATCTGACACAAATATATAGACACTGAAGCAGCAAACTTTGTGGAAATTAATATTTGTGTCATTCTCAACACTTTTGGCCATGACTGTACACAGAGCCATTACTACATGGAACTCTATTCCACATTAAGTAACTCAGGCAAGCAGTACAATTAGATTAACCCCCCCCCCCCCCCCAGATAAAACTACACCTCATGGAACAATGCAAACTGTAAAGAGACACCCACACAGGCAGATATGTAGTGGTGTAATGATGTTATACACTCAAAAAATTAGGGGTTCAACAAGGGTTCTTCTTAGATCCTCAAAGATCTCCACGAAATATTCTTCCAAGAACCCATAGGAGGTGGAGTTCATCGAGGAACCTCGTTAGTTGGTGTGGGTACTTGCAGGAACTTCATTTCCCAACTGAAACATTTGGATTTGAAAGGACAGCAGGGGCAGGCACTTAACTGAACAATGTAAAGATCTCCTTAATTTAAGGTAAGGTTTGTCCCTTGTATGATCTACATTTATATTGTTTTCTGATGACACCATCTATCTTTTCGTATTTGTGCGAAACTTTCTAAAACACAATTCAATGGATATCATTCAACAAAGAGGTAAGAATATGTTGAAGGCTAGCTTTATTGGTGCAGATGACAGAACTGCTCACGTTTGTGTATGTGTCTGCAGGTATAAAGACAAGGAGGCATACAAATTGGTATTGGTATGTAATGCAGATCGGATTTACCATCCTCCTCCCTTACCTCGTCAGTGAATTTACCCTACCGGTCAAAAGTTTTAGAACACCTACTCATTCAAGGGTTTGAATGAAATAACACATATGGAATCATGTAGTAACCAAAAAAGGGTTAAACAAATCAAAATATATTTTATATTTGAGGTTCTTCAAAAAGCCACCCTTTGCCTCTATGATAGCTTTGCACAGTATTGGCATTCTCTCAACTAGCTTCACCTGGAATGCATTTCCAACAGTCTTGAAGGAATTCCCACATATGCTGAGCACTTGTTGGCTGCTTTTCCTTCATTATTTTTATTTTATTTATTTCACCTTTATTTAACCAGGTAGGCAAGTTGAGAACAAGTTCTCATTTACAATTGCGACCTGGCCAAGATAAAGCAAAGCAGTTCGACACATACAACGACACAGAGTTACACATGGAGTAAAACAAACATACAGTCAATAATATAGTATAAACAAGTCTATATACGATGTGAGCAAATGAGGTGAGATAAGGGAGGTAAAGGCAAAAAGGCCATGGTGGCAAAGTAGATACAATATAGCAAGTAAAACACTGGAACAGTAGATTTGTAATGGGAGAATGTGCAAAGTAGAAATAAAAATAATGGGGGTGCAAAGGAGCAAAATAAATAAATCAATTAAATACAGTAGGGAAAGAGGTAGTTGTTTGGGCTAAATTATAGGTGGGCTATGTACAGGTGCAGTAATCTGTGAGCTGCTCTGACAGTTGGTGCTTAAAGCTAGTGAGGGAGATAAGTGTTTCCAGTTTCAGAGATTTTTGTAGTTCGTTCCAGTCATTGGCAGCAGAGAACTGGAAGGAGAGGCGGCCAAAGAAAGAATTGGTTTTGGGGGTGACTAGAGAGATATACCTGCTGGAGCGTGTGCTACAGGTGGGAGATGCAATGGTGACCAGCGAGCTGAGATAAGGGGGGACTTTACCTAGCAGGGTCTTGTAGATGACATGGAGCCAGTGGGTTTGGCGACGAGTATGAAGCGAGGGCCAGCCAACGAGAGCGTACAGGTCGCAATGGTGGGTAGTATACGGGGCTTTGGTGACAAAACGGATTGCACTGTGATAGACTGCATCCAATTTGTTGAGTAGGGTATTGGAGGCTATTTTGTAAATGACATCGCCAAAGTCGAGGATTGGTAGGATGGTCAGTTTTACAAGGGTATGTTTGGCAGCATGAGTGAAGGATGCTTTGTTGCGAAATAGGAAGCCAATTCTAGATTTAACTTTGGATTGGAGATGTTTGATATGGGTCTGGAAGGAGAGTTTACAGTCTAACCAGACACCTAAGTATTTGTAGTTGTCCACGTATTCTAAGTCGGAGCCGTCCAGAGTAGTAATGTTGGACAGGCGGGTAGGTACAGGTAGCGATCGGTTGAAGAGCATGCATTTAGTTTTACTTGTATTTAAGAGCAATTGGAGGCCACGGAAGGAGAGTTGTATGGCATTGAAGCTTGCCTGGAGGGTTGTTAACACAGTGTCCAAAGAAGGGCCAGAAGTATACAGAATGGTGTCGTCTGCGTAGAGGTGGATCAGAGACTCACCAGCAGCAAGAGCGACCTCATTGATGTATACAGAGAAGAGAGTCGGTCCAAGAATTGAACCCTGTGGCACCCCCATAGAGACTGCCAGAGGTCCGGACAGCAGACCCTCCGATTTGACACACTGAACTCTATCAGAGAAGTAGTTGGTGAACCAGGCGAGGCAATCATTTGAGAAACCAAGGCTGTCGAGTCTGCCGATGAGGATGTGGTGATTGACAGAGTCGAAAGCCTTGGCCAGATCAATGAATATGGCTGCACAGTAATGTTTTTAATGGATGGCGGTTAAGATATCATTTAGGACCTTGAGCGTGGCTGAGGTGCACCCATGACCAGCTCTGAAACCAGATTGCATAGCAGAGAAGGTATGGTGAGATTCGAAATGGTCAGTAATCTGTTTGTTGACTTGGCTTTCGAAGACCTTAGAAAGGCATGGTAGGATAGATATAGGTCTGTAGCAGTTTGGGTCAAGAGTGTCACCCCCTTTGAAGAGGGGGATGACCGCAGCTGCTTTCCAATCTTTGGGAATCTCAGACGACACGAAAGAGAGGTTGAACAGGCTAGTAATAGGGGTGGCAACAATTTTGGCAGATAATTTTAGAAAGAAAGGGTCCAGATTGTCAAGCCCGGCTGATTTGTAGGGGTCCAGATTTTGCAGCTCATTCAGAACATCAGCTGAGCAGATTTGGGAGAAGGAGAAATGGTGGAGGCTTGGGCGAGTTGTTGTGGGGGGTGCAGTGCTGTTGACCGGGGTAGGAGTAGCCAGGTGGAAAGCATGGCCAGCCGTAGAAAAATGCTTATTGAATATCTCAATTATGGTGGATTTATCAGTGGTGACAGTGTTTCCTATCTTCAGTGCAGTGGGCAGCTGGGAGGAGGGGTTGTTATTCTCCATGGACTTTACAGTGTCCCAGAACTTTTTTGAGTTAGTGTTGCAGGAAGCAAATTTCTGCTTGAAAAAGCTAGCCTTGGCTTTTCTAACTGCCTGTGTATAATGGTTTCTAGCTTCCCTGAACAGCTGCATATCACGGGGGCTGTTCGATGCTAATGCAGAACGCCATAGGATGTTTTTTTGTTGGTTAAGGGCAGTCAGGTCTGGGGAGAACCAAGGGCTATATCTATTCCTGGTTCTAAATTTCTTGAATGGGGAATGTTTATTTAAGATGGTTAGGAAGGCATTTAAAAAAAATATCCAGGCATCCTCTACTGACGGGATGAGATCAATATCCTTCCAGGATACCCCGGCCAGGTCGATTAGAAAGGCCTGCTCGCTGAAGTGTTTCAGGGAGCGTTTTACAGTGATGAGTGGAGGTCGTTTGACCGCTGACCCATTACGGATGCAGACAATGAGGCAGTGATCGCTGAGATCTTGGTTGAAAACAGCAGAGGTGTATTTAGAGGGCAAGTTGGTTAAGATGATATCTATGAGGGTGCCCGTGTTTAAGGCTTTGGGGAGGTACCTGGTAGGTTCATTGATAATTTGTGTGAGGTTGAGGGCATCAAGTTTAGATTGTAGGATGGCTGGGGTGTTAAGCATGTTCCAATTTAGGTTGCCTAGCAGCACAAGCTCTGAAGATAGATGGGGGCAATCAGTTCACATATGGTGTCCAGAGCACAGCTGGGGGCAGAGGGTGGTCTATAGCAGGCGGCAACGGTGAGAGACTTGTTTTTAGAGAGGTGGATTTTTAAAAGTAGAAGTTCAAATTGTTTGGGTACAGACCTGGATAGTAGGACAGAACTCTGCAGGCTATCTTTGCAGTAGATTGCAACACTTTGGCAGTTCTATCTTGTCTGAAAATGTTGTAGTTTGGAATTAAAATGTCTGAATTTTTGGTGGTCTTCCTAAGCCAGGATTCAGACACAGCTAGAACATCCGGGTTGGCAGAGTGTGCTAAAGCAGTGAATAGAACAAACTTAGGGAGGAGGCTTCTAATGTTAACATGCATGAAACCAAGGCTATTACGGTTACAGAAGTCGTCAAAAGAGAGCGCCTGGGGAATAGGAGTGGAGCTAGGCACTGCAGGGCCTGGATTCACCTCTACATCGCTAGATGAACAGAGTAGGAGTAGAATAAGGGTGCGGCTAAAAGCAATAAGAATTGGTCGTTTAGAACGTCTGGAACAGAGAGTAAAAGGAGGTTTCTGGGGGCGATAAAATAGCATCAAGGTATAATGTACAGACAAAGGTAAGGTAGGATGTGAATACAGTGGAGGTAAACCTAGGTATTGAGTGATGAAGAGAGAGATTTTGTCTCTAGAAACATCATTGAAACCAGGAGATGTCATTGCATGTGTGGGTGGTGGAACTAATAGGTTGGACAAGGTACAATGAGTAGGACCAGAGGCTCTACAGTGAAATAAGCCAACAAACACCAACCAGAACAGCAATGGACAAGGCATATTGACATGAAGGAGAGGCATGCTCAGTCGAGTGATCAAAAGGGTCCAGTGAGTGGAGAGGTTGGTTGGGGGTCACGGCGATTTAGACAGCTAAATCGGTAGCAAGCTAGCATAGGAGCAAGCTAGCATAAGATGGAGGTCTGTTATTAGCCAACTCTTGCGTTCCGTCAGTAGATCAGTGGGTTTCCGTGTGGTAGAGGGGATGAATCCAAATCACACAACAACAACAAAAATAAAAACAATAGACATAGTTATAGAGGCCCAAGAAGAAAAATAAATAAATAAAAACAAAATAAAAATTGTCTGATTGTCTATTCAGATAGCAGCCGATAAGATAGCCAACGGCTAGCAGGCCGCAGATGGGCGGCTCGAATCATCCCAAACCATCTCAATTTGGTTGAGGTGGGTCTTCCAATCCTGTGGCAGTCCTCACGAGCGTCAGTTTCATCATAGCGCTTGATGGTTTTTGTAACTGCACTTGAAAAAACTTTCAGAGTTCTTGAAATGTTCCGTATTGACTGAACTTCATGTCTTAAACTAATGATGAACTGTAGTTTCTCTTTGCTTATTTGAGCTGTTCTTAACATAATATGGACTTGGTCTTTTGCCAAAGAGGGCTATCTTCTGTAAACCCCTCCTACCTTGTCACAACACAACTGATTGGCTCAAACACATTACAAAGGAAAGAAATTCCACAAATGAACTTTTATGAAGGCTCACCTTGTCACGCCCTGGCCATAGAGAGGCTTTTATTCTCTGTTTTGGGTATGCCAGGGTGTGACTAGGGTGGGCATTCTAGTTTCTTTATTTATATGCTTTCTATTTCTGTGTTTTAGCAGGGTATGGTTCTCAATCAGGGACAGCTGTCTATCGTTGTCTCTGACTGGGAATCACACTTAGGCAGCCTTTTTTCCTTTGTATTTTGTGGGTAGTTGACTTTGTTAGTGGCACTATAGCCCTACTAAGCTTCACGGTCGTTTCTTTGTTTCTTGTTTTGTTGGTGACATTTATATAAATTAAAGGAAAATGTATGCTCACCACACCGCACCTTGGTCCGGTCATTTCCACGACGACGTCCGTGACACACCTGTTAATTTAAATGCATTCCAGGTAACTACCTCATGAAGCTGGTTAAGAGAATGCCAAGAGTGTGCAAAGCTATCACCTAGGCAAAGGGTGGCTATTTGAAGAATCTCAAATTTAAAATATATTTAAAAAATGTAACCCTTTTTTGGTTACTACATTATTCTACATTGTAGAAAATAGTAAAAGTAAAGGAAAAACCCTTGAATGAGTAGATGTTCTAAAACGTTTGATCGGTACTGTATTTATTACATTTTTTATTAAACCTTTATTTAACTAGGCAAGTCAGATAAGAACAAATTCTTATTTACAATGATGGCCTATCCCAGCCAAACACTAACCCGGACGATGCTGAGCCAATTGTGCACCGCCCTATGAGACTCCCAGTCATGGCCAGTTGTGATACAGCCTGGAATCGAACCAGGGTCTGTAGTGACACTTCTAACACTGAGATGCAGTGCCTTAAACTGCTGCTCATCCCATAGGCTTCTACATTATTCACATTGACCACATTAACCAAGGTATGAATACTGTTGTGTGCATGTTTTGTTGATCATCTGTGTAACTACTATTTTTTTGGTTCACAGACTTCACCCTATCTACACTGAATATAACAGGAAAGCTGTTTGATCACCATGCACCCCAAAAGTCATTCTGGCTATGGATTGGGAGAACATCAACACATTAACATCAACATGTCAGAGGATATACACATTGGACTTGGGGCTCTGCTGGGTGTTTACCTCAAATTTGGTTTTTAATTCTGCTTTGCCACTAAAATCATAATAAACACTGAAAACTAAAATAGTGTGTTATTGTTATGCATATTATTATTAATAATAATAGGGGAGGGGGGGACTCCCAGTCATGGGGGGTAGTAAAAATGTTCCCCAAAAGGTTCTTCAAAAGGTTAGGTTCTTTGAGGAGCTATTAAAAGGGATTATTTGAAGAACATATATGGGTCCCCCCACAGTTTCAATTTGAAGAACCCCTAAGGATACTCCAGGAAGCTTTAATCTTTAGATTATAATTTTTTTGTAAATATGATTTTTTTGATAGGCCTTAATGTGTTTGAACCCCAGGAAGAGTAATAGGGATCCCAAAAAATACAAATACAAATGGCATATCCATTATCTGATCTTCCTTCTCATGCTCTTTACATGTAAATATTGCATTTCATTTTCCACTAGCCTGCAGCGCTCTCTGAACAGCAACTGTCGCTGCCAGCTCAGCTAATCAACCACGTGTTGAAGTAGCTGAAAACCCAGTGAGTGGAGTGAATCTCAATTAAACGTATCTGCTGGTCAGACATGGAGATGCATCACTGTCCAATGGGCGGTGCGCTTGCGCTGAAGGTGATCCCGGGTTTATATTCGCCAAGGAGCTCTCTGCAACACATGCCCAGACCAGCTAGGATCCCCTTCCACAAAATCAATCAAGTATCACAAATCAGTCGCTCAAATAATATTTACTCTCCATGGGAATCACACATTGAATCCCGTCCCTGCGTTTTATTTCTTTACTCTATCCAATTGTATCCAAAAGTGTTTCACTCTGCAGATACGATTTGTATTTTTCTACGAGTCGCTTTTAAAATAATCTACATTCATTTTTTTCTTTCTCAATTAAACAGATTTGCCATAGTTTTGAAGTTTTGTTAAAATATAGCGAGAGCGCCTCAACATCATCATTAGAGTCCTAAAGCGAAGCTTTATGGCTATTGGATAACGCAGACCTGTGGCTGTCTTCAAAGTTCGATTTCGGACGTGCGGTTTCCTTGTCTGTAGGAAAAAAATGAAATCTGCTGAAGAGGGTGAGTAGGCTCTTCCTTTTACTTTTGAATGTCAGACTGCGTTTTAGAGTAATATTGCATTCATAAACGATAATTCCATCGACATGGATGATTTTGCGTGTTGGATAGCTGCCTGTCTTGTCTAGTGCTGCACTTTCTCTTCGGGTGTCTGTGAATGGGTTTCTCCTCTGTTTCGATGGCCTACTATTATAAATGTATGACAATGTAGAAGCCTACTGAATACTGAGATGATTATACGATATGTTAACAATAATGACAGCTTAATTTACCCGATCAAAAATATAAACGCAACATACTACAATTTCAAGTTATAGTTCATATAAGTAAATCAGTCAATTGGAATAAATTCATTAGGTCCTAATCTGTGGATATCACATGACTGACAATACATTCATGTGAATTGAAATTGAATTTAAAAAATAGGTAGGAGCATGGATCAGAAAACCAGTCAGTATCTGGTGTGAACCCCATTCGTGACACGTCTCTTTCACATAGAGTTGATCAGGCTGTTGATTGTGGCCTGTGGAATGTTCACCCACTCCTCTTCAATGGTTGTGCAAAGTTGCTGGACATTGTCAGGAACTGGAACACGCTGTAGTACTCGTCGAAACAGACCATCCCAAACATGTTCAATGGGTGATATGTCTGGTGAGAATGCAGGCCATGCTGAAACATGAGGTGATAGCGGTGGATAAATGGTACAACAATGGGCCTCCAGGATCTCGTTACGGTATCTCAGTGCATTCAAATTGCCGTCAATAAAATGCAATTGTGATTGTTGTCTGTAGCTCATTCCTGCCCATAACATAACCCCACCCCCACCATTGGGCACTCTTGATAACGTTGGCATCAGCAAATTGCTGGCCCACACGACCCCATACACGCTGTCTGCCATCTGCCCGGTACAGTTGAAACCGGGGTTCATCCCTGAAGAGCACACTTCTCCAGCTTGCCAGTGGCCACTGAAGGTGAACATTTGCCCACTGAAGTGGGTTAAGACACCGAACTGCAGTCAGGTCAATACCCTGGTGAGGACAACAAGCATGCAGATGAGCTTCCCTGAGACGGTTTCTGACAGTTTGTGTGGAAATTCTTTGATTGTGCTAACCCACTGTCATCAGCTGCCTGGGTGGCTGGTCTAAGATGATCCCGCAGGTGAAGAAGCTGGATGTGGAGGTCCTTGGCTGGCATGGTTACACGTGGTCTGCGGTTATGAGGCCGGTTGGACGAACTTGGCCAAATTTTCAAAAATTAAGTTGGAGGTGGTTTATGGTAAAGAAATTAACATAACATTATCTGACAAAAGCTCTGGTGGACATACCTGCAGTCAGCATGCCAATTGCACACTCCCTCAACATCTGTTGCATTGTGTTGTGAGACTGCACATTTTAGAGTGGTGTTTTGTTGTCCGTCCCCAACACAAGGTGTACCTGTGTAATGATCATGCTGTTTAATCAGATTCTTGACAATCATCACCTGTCAGATGGATGGATTACCTTGGCAAAGGAGAAATGCTCACTAACAGGGATGTAAATAAATGTGTGCACAATTTGAGCTAAGTAATATTTTTGTGTGTGAAAAAAAATCATGGATCTTTTATTTCAGCTCATGAAACATGGGACCAACACTTCACATGTTGCGTGTATATTTTTGTTCAGTATATATCCATGGTAGCTACTTACGTTATGAAATAATTATTTGGTTTCATCAAAAGGTTTATATAGTACCCATTAAAATTGTATGTATTGAGGGGAAAAATGGTTTATACTGTACATATTGGGGATATGTTTATATTGCCTTAAGGAATGATGAACTTTGAAACACATGGGTCTTTATTATGAGAGCTACATTACATTATGAGGCACCCCTCATATGAGTAGGGAGTGGTGGGTGTGGCAGCGGTGGCACAAAAAGCTCTCATTCAGGATGGTTTACTCAAATTGGTAATCCATGCCTCTGTCTTTTCTTGCATGAGTAAACATTTGAAGAGAAATTGACCCAAAATGTACAGTGTTTCAGTGTGTAAGTCTAGATTTAATACAATTCAGTCAGAGAGCGCACACAACTACCAGTGGTTCTCTATGCAATCCAGTAAGAATTGACATGGAAACATTGCAAAGCTGTGACACCACTGTGATGTTAAGGTTGTTACATTGTGATTATGTTGTGGGAGTCATGTGGTGGTGCACTGATGTCATGTCTTTATGGTTGCCTCAGTAGTCTCTTAATTCACAGCAGACAGGAGCTCTGGCGACTGCATGCTGTCTGAGACTGGACTGGTCTTAAGAGCTGACTAGTAAGATTACTCAGGTCCGTGTACCCTTAACCACCTCTTCCCCCATTCTCCTCTGTCTGTGCCACATGGGTAGTCAGTCTGGCTCTTATTCCCTCATACCCAGTAAGGGAGCTGGCATCTTGAACCTCCCCTGTTGGGTACAGATTGCACCTTTAGTCATGCAAACTAGCCATGTGGCACCCCATCATGAGCAACACCATCACAGCAGCTTTCTTTGTAATTAACTGGCAACTACAGTATGTTTTTCAGTGTGTGAGCCAATGAGAGTATTTATGGACCCTAATTCTAACTCATTCTATGTATTTGCTTTTCAGATGCATACAGCCACACCCCCAACACCAGTCTCTCCCTGGGCAAATCCTGCCTGCCCTCCCAGTACCACAGTCTCCATTCTGGCCCCACCATCTCAGTGTCCATCAGCCAGCCTCCCAGCTACAGTGCCCAGAACAACATGAGGACAGTGGGTTACTACTCATCCCCTAGCATCCATCCAACCGAGGCCCCGGTCCTCGAGAGCCCTCGTATTGAGATCACAGCCTATGGGCAGTTTCCTGAGGAGGAGGTGGAAGAGAGCAACAACCTTCCTGTACCTAAACAGGTCAACTCCATTGTGACCCTGACGTTGCCCAACGCAGATGGCTACCGTGACCCCAGCTGCCTCAGCCCGGCCAGCAGTGTGTCGTCACGCAGCTGTCACTCCGAGGCCTCGTCCTACGAGTCGGGCTTCTCCTACAACTACGAAAACTCACCCCAGAACTCGCCCTGGCAGTCGCCCTGCGTCTCTCCCAAGGGCTCCTTCTCTCTCGCCCTGCCGGGTGAAGCTTGCACCCATGCGGGCTCCCCACATAACTCCCCCTCTACCTCCCCCCTTTCTAGTGTCATGGATGACAGCTGGATGGGCCAGCGGGGCTCCAGGCCCAACTCCCCTTGTGGTGGGAAGAGAAAATACAGCTTCAACGGAACCACAACCTCCAAGTCCCTATACTCCCCCAACCACTCCCCTGGGCCTTCCCCTCACACCTCCCCACGCCTCAGTGTCACAGACGAGTCCTGGATGCCTAACAACACCAACCAGTACACCAACTCAGCCATAGTTGCAGCCATCAATGCTCTGACCACAGACGGTGTGGCAGACCTGGGTGAGGGCATCCCTCTGAAGGCCCGGAAGACCAGCCTGGAGCCTGGGGCAGTTTGCCTGAAGGTCGAGCCTGGACGAGAGGATCTCAGCCCTGGGGAGCTTTGTCAGGATGAGTACTCCTCCTCCTGCCTGCCCTTAAAGAAGGAGAACTACTGTGGGGGGTTACTGGATGTGCCATCGCACCCATACTCATGGTCCAAGCTAAAGCAATATGTGAGGTAAGCTGAAGAAGACTTTGCCTGACTGAAATAATATTCATTATAAGGTTGACAGCTCCAGACAGCTAATGTTTATTGAGGTCAATATAAGTCAATTCAGAAATATCCATTATGAGGAAACATCCCAGCAAAGCACTGACAATCTACAGTTGTGTCTTGTTACATAGCAAACTTTAAATGTACCTTCTCCATCTTAGCCCATCTCTGCCAGCCCTTGACTGGCAGCTGCCATCCAGCTCCGGGCCATACAGCTTGCAGATCGAGGTGCAGCCCAAATCTCACCACCGTGCCCACTACGAGACTGAAGGGAGCAGAGGGGCAGTCAAGGCTCTGGCAGGAGGACACCCTGTGGTGCAGGTCTGCTATCCTCCTTATACTAACTGTACTGTAAACTAGAGTAGTCTACATGTAATACCATTAGCCCTATCACTTCTCGGGTTTACCATTTTCTCCAACTTATTTATACGATTACTTTCTCTCCAACTTATATCTCCAGCCCTTACATAGGTTAGTGGGTATGTGTTTTTTACATTTAAAAAAAATTATTACAAGTCTATAATGTTATTCGAAAGACGTCATAGTTCTGAATGAAATACCATAGGTATGCTATTAGACAGACCAGTCTGCTCAGTCAGTTCCTGTCCAGACGAGGGTGACTCAAACTTTTCCATTATGTCTCAAGTGCAGGCAGACAGTTGCAAAGCGAGGTAATGTGACCAGTAAAGCTTAGTCATGAGATTAAACCACAGTGACTTTGGTGGTCGAATCAGAAGTATTGAGTAATAGTAATTATTGGACTACAAGGCCGGTCTTCCCAATCATTTCACCACATCACTGACATGACTTCAACTTCTGAATAAACCACCGAATCTACTGTGAGAAGGGAAAGTAAGTCATCAAAGGTGTCTGCAGGCAAAGTTAGAATGTGTAGAGTGGTATCTACACAGTTGAACATCTCTCATATTCTTGTGCGGTGACACCCCAACGTTTGCGACCACCTTGAGATTCCAACCAGTAGGCTACAGTGGGGCTGAATGGGAACCTGGGTGACGTAGCTAGCTAAGTATATTGAACAATCCCATGTGTCTAAACACCAGCATGCACATCTCTGCTGGGTAGTTTTTCTCTGTGGTTAGGTGCTAATGTTTTAATGACATGGGGTCTAGGTTACTCTCATCATGAAATGGAGAGTGTGCTCTTTTGAAAACCTCCACCTCCCTCCTCTTCCCTCCCTCCCCCAGCTTCTGACCAAACACACAGACTTCCCTTTGTTTAGGAAAGTTCCCGTCTGTAATGCTGACATCATCCACAGTGGCGTCCTATGGAGACAGCCTGACGAGGCCAGGCTCAAACCACACGTTTCTGGCAGCCTGATGGAGATGTTAGAGGAAACCTCAGACAAGGCCGCTCAATCTCCCTACACTCTTAGAAAAAATGGTTCCAAAAGGGTTCTTCAGCTGTCCCCATTAGGATAACACTTTTTGGTTGCAGGTAGAACCGTTTTATGTTCCATATAGAATCCACTATGGAAAGGGTTTTTACTTGGAACCCAAACGGGTTCAGCGAGCACAGCTTTCTGTTCTTTTCGAATGCCACGGCTGCTGCTGCAAGTCACATGCGCCATTTCGCAGATGGCAGACAGAGTAATGCTCTTTTTATGGTGAAAATCATTAAGTGATGTAAAATATAGTGAGTGAAAATATCTAGAACTGGCCAAAGATAATACTGTAAATGAGGATGTGTATTGTGTAACCATCCCTTGGAGCTGGAGGGGTGGAGAGAGAAATAGAGGGTTGCCCTCTTCCCTCTCTCCTTATTTTCCTCCCTCTCTGGTGCCATGAGCGGCCAGTCTTGACATTCCTCTAGTGGGTGATAATACGATCGAGGGAGGGGAGACTGCACTGCCAGTGCCAAAACGATCTACCTCTAACTCCATCACACACTCCCTACAGCCTAAATAAACAGCATTGCTAGGCAGCAACCCATTTCCGTACACAAATATACAGAGCGTTTGCAGGCTCTTAACTTTCAAAGGGATGACATGTTTTGCTTATTGCTTTCCCAACCTAATCCTAGTTAGCGACCCTCTCCACATCCTCCAGTGATGGAGGTTTTAGGAAGGTCCATAGCTCCCTATAACATGTGGTGGTTGCAGAATCAAGGACCCCTGGAGCCCTGCTGTGATGGAGAAGCACCTGAATGCTCACACAGACAAGCCGGTTCTCATTTCCGGGCCTCTACCAACAATAGGTAATGGAACACACATTTTCCGGCAAGATAGAACTGCCAAAGGGGGCAGAGTTCTGTCTTACTATCCAGGTCTGTGCCCAAACAATTCAAGCTTCTACTTTTAAAAAGCCACCTTTCCAGAAACAAGTCTCTAACCATTGCCGCTTGCTATAGACCACCTTCTGCCCCCAGTTGTGCCCTGGACACCATATGTGAATTGATTGCCCCCCATCCATCTTCAGAGCTCATGCTGTTAGGTGACCTAAACTGAACCTACCAGGTACAACCCCAAATCTGTAAACACAGGCACCCCCATAGATATCATCCTAACCAACCTGCCCTACAAACACACCTTTGCTGTCTTTAACCAGGATCTCAGCAATCATTGCCTCATTGCTTGTGTCCGTAATGGGTCTGCGGTCAAACGACCACCCCTCATCACTGTCAAATGCTCCCTAAAACACAACAGAGAGCAGGCCTTTCTAATCGACCTGGCCCGGGTATCCTGGAAGGATATTGACCTTATTCCCTCAGTAGAGGATGCCTGGTTATTCTTTAAAAGTGCTTTCCTCACAATCTTAAATAGGCATGCCCCATTCAAATTTAGAACCAGGAACAGATACAGCCCGTGGTTCATTCCAGACCTGACTGCCCTTGACCGGCACAAAATCATCCTGTGGCGTACTGCATTAACATCGAATAACCCCCTCGATATGAAACTTTTCAGGGAAGTTAGGAATCAACATACACAGGCAGTTAGGAAAGGGAAGGCTAGCTTTTTCAAACAGAAATTTGCATCTTGCAGCACAAACTCCAAAAAGTTCTGGGACACTGTAAAGTCCATGGAGAATGAGAGCACCTCCTCCCAGCTGCTCACTGCACTGAGGCTAGGAAACACTGTCACCACCGATAACGCATTTTTCTATGAATGAACATACTTTCCACCTGGCCACCCCTGCCCTGGTCAACAGCCCTGCACCCCCCACAGCAACTTGCCCAAGCCCCCCCCATTTCTCCTTCACCCCAATCCAAATAGCTGATGTTCTGAAAGAGCTGCAAATTCTGGATCGCTACAAATCAGCAGGGCTAGAGAATCTGGACCCTCTCTTTCTAAAATTATCAGCCAAAATTGTTGCAACCCCTATTACTACCCTGTTCAACCTCATTTTTTTTTTGGATCACCTGAGATCCCCAAAGATTGGAAAGCTGCCGCAGTCATCCCCTCTTCAAAGGGGGAGACACTCTAGACCCAGACTTCCACAGACCTATATATATCCTACCCTGCCTTTCTAAGGTCTTCGAAAGCCAAGTTAACAAACAGATCACTGACCATTTTGAATCCCACCGTACCTTCTCCGCTATGCCATCTGTTTTCTGAGCTGGTCAGCCACTCTCAAGGTCCAAAACGATATCATAACCTCCATTGATCATCGATAAGAGACAGCACTGTGCAGCTGTATTCATAGACCTGGCCAAGGCTTTTTCGACTCTGTCAATCACCACATTCTTATCAGCAGACTCAACAGCCTTGGTCACTCAAATGACTGCCTCGCCTGGTTCACCAACTACTTATCAGACAGAGTTCAGTGTGACAAAATCGAAGGGCCTGTTGTCTTGACCTCTGGCAGTCTCTATGGGGGTGCCACAGGGTTAAATTCTCGGGTTGACACTTTTCGCTGTATACATCAATGATGTCACTCTTGCTGCTGGTGATTCTTTGTCCAACTCTACGCAGACGATACCATTCTGTACACCTCTGGCCCTTCTTTGGACACTGTGTTCTCCAGGCGATCTTCAATGCCATACGACGCTCCTTCCATGACCTCCAACTGCTCTTAAATGCAAGTAAAACTAAATGCATGCTCTTCAACCGATCGCTACCAGCACCTGCCCGTCCGTCCAGCATCACTACTCTGGACAGTTCTGACTTAGGTATTTATAGATGTCCACATATTCTGTCTGGTTAGACTGTAAACTCTCCTTCCAGACACATTACACATCTCCAATCCATAGTTAAATCTAGATTAGGCTTCCTATTTTGCAAAAAAAGCATCCTTCCCTCATGCTGCCAAACATACCCTTGTAAAACTGACTATCCTACCGATCCTTGACTTTGGCGATGTCATTTACAAAATAGCCTCCAACACTCTACTCAGCAAATTGCATGCAGTCTATCACCGTGCCATCTTTTTTTTGTCACCAAAGCCCCATCACTGCCCACCACTGCGACCTGTATGCTCTCGTTGGCTGGCCCCCGCTTCATATTCGTCACCAAACCCACTGGCTCCAGGTCATCTATAAGTCTTTGCTAGGTAAAGCCCCGCCTTATCTCAGCTCACTGGTCACCATAGCAGCACCCACCCGTAGCACGCGCTCCAGCAGGTAAATTTCACTGGTCACCCCCAAAGCCATTTCCTCCTTTGGCCACCTTTCCTTCCAGTTCTCTGCAGCCAATGACTAGAACGAATTGCAAAAATCACTGAAGCTGGAGACTCATATCTCCGTCACTAACTATAAGCATCAGCTGACAGAGAAGCTCACAGGTCACTGCACCTGTACATAGCCCATCTGCAAATAGCCCATCCAACTACCTCATCCCAATACTGTTTTTTTTAAATTTTTTTCTCCTTTGCACCCAGTATCTCTACTTGCACATTCATCTTCTGCACATCTATCACTCCAGTGTTTAATTGCAACATTTGACTTATATCGCCACTATGGCTTTTTTATTGCCTTACCTCCCTTTATCTTACCTCCTTTGCACACACTGTGTGTATATATATTTTTTTTACCTATTATGTTATTGAGTATGTTTTTTTTATTCCATGTGTAACTCTGTGTGTTTGTCGCTTTGCTTTATCTTGGCCAGGTCGCAGTTGTTAATGAGAACCTGTTCTCAACTAGCCTACCTTGTTAAATAAAGGTGAAATAAAAAATGAAATAAATATGGATACCCCCGCTGTTTTCAAATCAGGTAGAGGGCTTGGGCTATCACGTATAAACAAACAATTTTTTATGTCAAAGATCAACCTTCTTGATATCTGGGTGCATGAGCTTGGCTAAATAGCTCGATTTCGGATAAGGACATTGACATTGCTGATTACAACATCTTCAGGTGTGACTGACTGAACATCGGTGGCTATATATATGTGTATATGTGAAACGAACCCAACAAAAAAAGAAACATCCTCTCACTCTCAATTGCGTTTATTTTCAGCAAACTTGTGTATGAACATAAGATTCATCAACTGCGACATAAACTGAACAAGTTCCACAGACCTGTGACTAACACAAATGGGATAATGTGTCCATGAACAAAGGGGGGAGCAAAATCAAAAGTAAGTCAGTATCAGGTGTGGCCACCAGCTGCATTAAGTACTGCAGTGCATCTCCTCCTCCTGGACTGCACCGGATTTGCCCGTTCTTGCTGTGAGATGTTAACCCAGTCTTCCACCAAGGCACCTGCAAGTTCCCAGACATTTCTGTGGCGAATGGCCCTAGCCGTCACCCTCCGATCAAGCAGGTCCCAGACGTGCTCAATGGGATTGAGATCCGGGCTCTTTGCTGGCCATGGCAGAACACTGACATTCCTGTCTTGCAGGAAATCACGCACATAATGAGCAGTATGGCTGGTGGCATTGTCATGCTGGAAGGTCATGTCAGGATGAGCCTGCAGGAATGGTACCACTTGAGGGAGAAGGATGTGCTCCCAAACAGCTTACAGACTGTAGGCAACAGCGTTGATATTGCCTGAAATGATGGACCCTCCACCTCCAAATTGATCCCGCTCCAGAGTACAGGCCTCGGTGTAATGCTCATTCCTTTGACAATAAACTAATCTGACATTTCACCCCTGGTGAGACAAAACGGTGACTCGTCAGAGAAGAGCACTTTTTGCCAGTCCTGTCTGTTCCAGCGACGGTGGGTTTGTGCCCCTAGGTGACTTTGTGGCCGTTGATGTCTGGTGAGGACCTGCCTTATCACAGGCCTACAAGCCCTCAGTCCAGCCTCTCAGCCTGTTCCGGACAGTCTGAGCACTGATGGAAGGATTGTGCATTCCTGGTGTAACTCGGGCAGTGGTTGTTGCCATCCTGTACCTGTCCCGCAGGTGTGATGTTTGGATGTACCGATCCTGTTCAGGTGTTGTTACACGTGGTCTGCTCTGCGAGGACGATCGGCTGTCCATCCTGTCTCTCTATAACGCGGTCTTAAGCGTCTCACAGTACGGACATTGCAATTTATTGCCCTGGCCACATCTGCAGTCCTTATGCCTCCTTGCAGCATTCCTAAGGCACGTTCACGCAGATGAGCAGGGACCCAGGGTATCTTTTGATGTTTTTCAGAGTCACTTAGTGTCCTAAGTTTTCATAACTGTTACCTTAATTGCCTACAGTCTGTAAGCTGTTTGTGTCTTAACGACCGTTCCAATGTGCATGTTCATTAATTGTTTATAGCTCATTGAACACGCATGGGAAACCAGGGTTTAAACCCTCTTACAATGAACATCTGAAGTTATTTGGAGTTTTACTAATTATATTTGAAGGACAGGGTCCTGGACAAGGGACCTTTCATTTTTTCTGAGGTTATATAGACACCCATGGGGGGGGGTGGAATATGTGAAAGCAACACTTGTGGCATCACGTTCTCTAAATATCACCCTCCCAATTTTTTGGTTGTGCTTTTGGTTATAGAGTGCTTACATAAAGTATTCATACCTATGGACTTTGTTGTATTTCAGCCTGAATTCAAAATTGATCCGTTTCACCTGTCTTTGTGCTTGTCTCCACCCACCTCCAGGTGTTGCCCATCTTCCTAATTATCCCCAGTGTATTTATACCTGTGTTCTCTGTCTGTTGCCAGTTCATTTTGTTCATCAAGGCTACCAGTATTTTTCCCCTTGCTCCCGTCTTTGTTCTAGTTCCTGTTTTCAAGGTTTTGACAATTCTGCCTACCCTGAGTGTGCCTGCCGTTTCTGTACTTGTCACACCACCCTGGATTATTGACTTGTGCCTTCCCTGACCCCGAGACTGCCTGCCGTTCTGTACCTTTTGGACTCCCTTTTGGACTTTTGTCTGCCCACTGTTCTAGTAAATAACTTTTGTTACTTTGACACTCTCTGCATCTGGGTCTTCCCTAATATTTGAAATATAGACACACTATCTCATAATGACAAAGTAAATACATTTTTTTTTTGAAATCCTTGCATATTTTTTGTAAATGAAGTACATAACTATCTAATTTATGTAAGTATTCACAACCCTAGAAACACCTTTGGCAGCAATTAGAGCTGTGCGAATTTCTGGTTAAGTCTCTGAGCTTTGCACAATATTTGCACATTATTCTTTTAACAATTCTTCAAGCTCTGTGAAGTTGGTTGTTGATCATTGCTAGACATCCATTTTCAAGGCTTACCATAGCTTTTCAAGACGATTTGTCAGAACTGTAACTGAAAATGTACTACACCAGCTCCGACCCTCATCGGATATGGCAGGGCTTGCAAACAATTAGACTACAAAGGGAAGCACAGCCACGAGCTGCCCAGTGACACAAGCCTACCAGACGAGCAAAATTACTTCTATGCTTGCTTTGTGAGGCAAGTAACAATGAAACATGCATGAGAGCATCAGCTGTTCCGGACAACTGTGTGATCACGCTCTCCGCAGCAGATGTGAGTAAGACCTTTAAACAGGTCAACATTCACAAGGCCGCAGGGTCAGACAGATTTCTAGGACGTGTACTCCAAGCATGAGCTGACCATCTGGCAAGTGTCTTCACTGTCCTTTTCAACCACTCCCTGTCTGAGTTTGTAATACCAACATGTTTCAATCAGACCACCATAGTCCCTGTGCCCAAGAACACTAAGGTAACCTGCCTGAATGATGACCGACCTATAGCACTCATGTCTGTAGCAATGAAGTGCTTTGAAAGGCTGGTCATGGCTCACATCAGCAGCATCATCCCGGATTCCCTAGACCCATTCCAATTTGCGTACCGCCCAAACTGATCCACAGATGATGCAATCTCTATTGCGCTCCACACTGCCCTTTCACACCTGGACAAAGGGGACATCTATGTGAGAATGCTATTCATTGACAACAGCTCAGCGTTCAACACCATAGTGCCCTCAAAGCTCATCACTTAGCTAAGGACCCTGGACTAAACACCTCCCTCTGCAGCTGGACCCTGGACTTCTTGACGGGCAGCCCCCAGGGGGCAAGGGTAGGTAACAACACATCCGCCACGCTGATCCTCAACACGGGGGCCCCTCGGGTGCGTGCTCAGTCCCCTCCTGTACTCCCTGTTCACTCATGACTGCATAGCCAGGCACGACTCCAACACCATCATTAAGTTTGCCGATGACACAACCGTGGTAGGCCTGATCACCGACAATGACGAGACAGCCTATAGGGAGGAGCGGACAACAACCTCTCCCTCAACATGATCAAGACAAAGGAGATGATTGTGCACAACAGGAAAAGGAGGACCGAGCACGCCCCCATTATCATTGGCGGGGCTATAGGGGAGCAGGTTGAGAGCTTCAAGTTCTCTGGCGTCCACATCGCCAACAAACTAACATGGTCCAAGCCGATCAAGACAGTCTTGAAGAGGGCACGACAAAACCTATTTGGTGTGGGTCCTCAGATCCTCAATAGGTTCTACAGCTGCTCCATCGAGCGCATCCTGATGGGTTGCATCACATCCTAGTATGGCAACTGCTCAGCCGTCCGACCGCAAGGCAGTACTGAGGGTAATGCGTACGGGCCCATTACATCACCGGGGCCAAGCTTCCTGCCTTCCAGGACCTCTATACCAGACTGTGTCAGAGGAAGGCCCTAAAAATTGTCAAGGACTCCAGCCACCTTAGTCATAGACTGTTCTCTCTGCTACCGCAAGGCAAGCGGTACCGGAGTGCCAGTCTAGGTCCAAGAGGCTTCTAAACAGCTTCTACCACCAAGCCATAAGACTCCTGAACATCTAATAACATTGCTACCCCAGACTATTTGCATTGCCCCCCCTCACCCCTTTTACGCTGCTGCTACTCTGTTTATTATCTATGCATAGTCACTTTTACTCTAACTACATGTACATATCACCTCAATTACCTCGACTAACCAGTGCCCCACACTTTGACTCTGTACTTGTACCCCCTGTATATAGCCTCACTGTTATTTTACTGCTGCTCTTTAATTATTTGTTACTTTTATTTCGTACTTAACCAACAATGCAGTTAAAAAAAATGTTTAACCTCTTGAACCTCTGGGCGCAGTATTTCATTTTTGGATGAAAAACGCTCCCGTTTTAAGCGCAATATTTTGTCACGAAAAGATGGGCTTTACTTACAGTAAGCATTTCACTGTGAGGTCTACTACACTTGTTGTATTTGTGACGAATATGACGAATAAAATGTGTGACAAATAAAATGTGATTTGATTTTGATTAGTATTTTTGTAGACTGGCTGTATTGATACACCATTCAAAGTGTAATTAACTTCACCATGCTCAAGGATGATTTTGCGGGGCTTATTGACTCATGGCATGTCAGCTTTTTTAAATGATTTGTTAAAATTTCTTAACATAATTCCACTGAGACATTAAGGTGGTATTGTGTGTTGGCCAGTGAGACAACATGTCAATTTAATACATTTTACATGGTTTTTCCCCTCTTAAATTGCTTGTAAATATTGTGTGCTTTTATTGCGGTGTAATTGTAATATTGTGAATTTGTATGATTCTATGCAGGGCTCCTTTGAAAAAGAGGCCTTGGTCTCCATGGGATTCCCTGTTTTAAATACATTTAAATAGAATAAAGTAAATAATGAAATGAATGAATAATTAAATAAATAAAAGTAGCCCTCTATTTCCTATATACAGTAGTGCACTACTTTATTTTATTTAACCTTTATTTACCTAGACAAGTCAGTTAAGAACTAATTCTTATTTACAATGACGGCCTACCCTGGCCAAACCCGGACAACACTGGGCCAATTGTGCACCGCCCTATGGGACTCCCGATCACGGCCGGTTGTGATACAGCTCGGGATCGAAACAGGGCCTATAGTGACGCCTCTAGCACTGAGATGCAGTGCCTTAGACCACTGTGCCACTTGGGAGCCTAAAAGGGCTCTGGTCAAAAGAAGTGCACTATGTAGGGAATAGGATTCCATTTGGGACGTAAGCGTAACCTTTAGTACACTGTAACCCAGGCTTAGTCCTGTCAGTGAAATACCAGGGTTGTTTGTCTCAGCTGGTTAACTAGCTCTTGGGCAGACAGTGGGACCCTGGTGATGGAGATACTTACTGTAAGATCATGCTGTGCCTCAGCCCATCAATACAGACGGGAACTGATATTAATGGAGGAAATCTGTGAATGGGTTGTTGGCCTTGGATAAAGATTCCTCAGAAAAAATGTCAACTGTGTTTGAAAGGTATTTCTGGGTTTTTTAACCCGTTGTCAACAGTTTGTGTGTGTGTGTGTGTGGGGATACTTCGTTTTTGACTAGACATAAGTACTGGAGGAACAAATTCCTATCAACCATTGTTGATTGGCAATACATTTTTTAAATGTAATTATATGTCTTCCTTCCAGCTCCACGGCTACATGGAGACCAAGCCCCTGATCTTGCAGCTATTCATTGGCACGGCAGACGATCGTCTCTTGCGGCCCCATGCCTTCTACCAGGTCCACCGCATCACTGGCAAGACTGTCTCCACCCCCAGCCATGAGACCCTGCAGTCTAACACCAAGGTGCTGGAGATTCCACTGCTGCCCGAGAACAACATGCGCGCCATGTGAGTACTGTGTGTGTGTGTATTTCTTTAGCCTTTGTCTGTTTTTTTGTTGTGCAGTCAGTTAGACATTTAAGCTCCTCCTCAAGCAACTCAAATGATGAGTGAACATCTGTAGAGTTTTGGCCATGACGGCTGATCAGTACCAGCTGGATAGTGTGTGTGTGTGTGTAAGGCACCAATGCTGACATCTTAATTTGACTCAATTAGAGATCCATTCAACATGTGACAGCCCTCTTCCAATGTTTTTGTTACCAATGAGCAAATACACTCAAAAGCCAAACACTCTTTTTCTCCTGAGATTTGCATTGTGTTGATCCCTTGGCACAGCTGACTGAGACTTTATCTGTGTCCCAAATGGCATCCTAGTCCCTATATAGTGCACTACTTTTGACCAGAGCCTGGAGAGAGGGCTAACCAGCTGGGAATCCTTAGCCTCAAAACCTGATTGCCTCACCAGCGGCACATCCCCCAGTGTCTGACAAAGACATTTCGGGAGTGTTCAGTTAGTGAAACAATTGACATTAACTCCTTTATAAGCAATGCAGCGTCGAGGAGCACAGCCATGGAAAAACTTTGGTTGGAAAGGCTAATGCCATAAAAGTCTGACATGTTAGAAGTGAGTGCACAGCATAGATGGTAGGGGGTGAGAAATTAGATATTTATAAAGTCTGACGAAGACTCTGTAAAAAGCATAGTTACAGCCAATAGGTTGGCTGGTAGAGCCGTAGAGGGATCAAGGCTAGACCAGTATCCCATGGGTGTTCTCTTTTGGTCCATTTAAAAAGCTATTTATGAAACTAACATTCACAGCATTTGAGCTGCTGGATGGTTGGGATTAGACCTGTAAGCAGTAGTTGAGTACACAGGAAACCTTTCATTGGGGATACGTGTGATAATCTTCTGCTGAAATACTGTTGTCTGATGACTAGTCATTCTATACTGAAATCCCTTTGTGGTGCTAGAGAGAACTTAATAAGCTGAGTGTCTATGTATGTGGTAACTGTCACAGGGATAATGATTTGAGATCTCAATAATGATGGTGTCTATCGAATGTGTTTGTCTATGAGCCTCTCTAAGGTTTAACTAAGTTTCTTCTGTTTAATGTAGAATTGACTGCTCCGGCATCCTGAAACTTCGCAACTCGGACATCGAGCTGCGGAAGGGCGAGACAGACATCGGGCGTAAAAACACACGTGTGAGGATGGTGTTCCGGGTTCACATCAACCAGTCCACAGGTAGAACATTGTCCCTGCAGACTGCAACCAACCCCATGGAGTGCTGTGAGTACACCTTCACTATCAGGCGTGGGGGTGGTTTAACATGGCAGATCATTTTGACTTTGGTAGATAAGCACACATTGCACCAAAGCGCTAGATAGAAATCTGAGCAGATCTGCTAATTTAATGGGTTTCTGGCTGGAATCACACCACAAAGATCAAGTGCTATGAGGAAAATGAGCAATGTGGTTAAACCATGATCTCAGCTCTTAAGAATAGATCATTGTTGGTCGCTGATACACTGCCACAAAACTGTTATTGACCAAGCCTCTTTTTTTTCATTGTCAGAAACATTCTTTGCCAGATCTATTTTTCATTTGTAAACATCTGAGTTTTATTAAAGAATATCACACACTTTACGGCGGTTGACGTTAACCAGGAGGTGATAGCCAAGAATGATATTTTGTAAAAACAATAATTTGAGAAAATTATACAATAACAAATACTGAATGGATCCATTCCCTCACCGTTAGGTCAGAGGAATAATATGTCTCTAGAGCTAATGGCTCTTGGCATTGTTAGTGGTGAGGATTCTTTAAGAGTTGTCAAGCTCGTGAAAATGACTTTGTCTGGATGGTCGGGGCTGAAGGGAGAGTGGGTTTGTAATGATTCTGTAGTGAAGACAGTGCTGTCCCCCTCCTGCAGCCCAGAGATCAGCCCAGGAGTTGCCCCTAGTGGATAAGCAGACTCTGCAGACGTGCCCTGCTGCTGGGGGAGAGAAGATGCTCCTCAGCGGACACAACTTCCAGCACGACTCCAAAGTGGTGTTCATGGAGAAAGCCCAAGGTAGGAGCTGAAGCCAGAGCTGGAGCTGGATGCAGATGTGTGTGGCTTAGTGTACATATTTATGTGCGTGTGTGTGTTTGGTTTTACTATCCTTGTGGGGCCCAGAAGTCCTCACAAGGATAGTAAAACAAGGAAAAAGGCTATTTTAGGCTTAGGGATTCAATTTAGGGTTACAATTACGGTTAGAGCTAGATTCAGGTTAAGGGTTAGGGAAAATAGGATTTTGAATCAATTATTTTGATCCCCACAAGGATAGGAAAACGAGTGTGTGGGTGTGTGTGTTTGTGCTCTAACTTTCTCTCCCTCTTTGCCCCCCTGGGTTTGAGAAACCCCAGGGCTACTCCCTCCCTCCACTTCCCCAGCCATCAAAATATCCCCCATCCTGCCAGAGTGCCACATGTGGTGCACATTAATGCGCTGTATTTTTAACCCAGCAGATTTACATTTGCAGAAGTTTCCATTGCCTGTTCAGAATAGGAATGGATCACAAATGCACTATGTGCCATGTAGGCTGCTGTGCTGTCCCTCACAGTTCAGTATTTGTTTCCTCTCTTCTCTCTAAGCCCTCTCAGTTGGGAAGGAGGGAGGAACTGCTCCCAGATGTTGATGCTTAGGGTTTACTAACAGCAATTTCCTTGATTAGCTTTAGAAAAGCAACATGAGGTATGGTTTGGGCCAAGGTTGTGCAATGTAAACACATCTGATCATATGGTTCATGAGTCACTCAGATCAGAGGGGAACCTGTTGCCATTGTGTGAGGAGAGGAATTCTACGTGGGTTGGGTGGGGGCTCAAGCACCATTATCATACAATAGTAGTGTGAGAGCTATGCTATATCTCTTTCTACATCTCTTGATTTCTCCTAATCTCTATTGCTATCAATTTATGTATGTGAAATTCTAATTATTTTCAATATTTACCTTGCCCATAATTCTAGATAACTCTCTTTTTGGTTTATAGTTTTGTGTGGCGCAGCGGTCTAAGACACTGCGTCTCAGTCCAAGAGGTGTCACACTGCAGTCCCTGGTTCGAATCCAGGCTGCATCACATCTGTCCATGTTTGGGAGTCCCATGGGGCGGTGCACAACTTGGCCCATTGTTGTCCTGGTTTGTTCGGGGTAGGCCGTCATTATAAATAAGAATTTGTTCTTAACTGACTTGCCTAGTTAAATAAAGGTTAAATGTAAAAAAATATATATTTTTAAATTTGTGTCAGTTTGAAGAAGATCAGTAGCCCCCTCAGATCTGTTGAAGCTAAGAAGACTGTCTTTAGGTCCTGGCGCAGCTTCTGGGGTGGTGTTGATGCTCCCATGGAAACACCCTTCAGCCAGCCTTAAGAAATGACGGAGCAATTTCTGCCTAGTGCATCTTTAATTGTAATGTTTTTTTTATTATTGTTTTGTCCATGCCAAGGCCGAGGTCTAAAAACGGTTTAACAATCCTTCTCATAAATCTTGAATAGGGGATTCTGTTGCCACAGAAGGTTTACCCATTTTACCAATGGATAATTTTCCAAAAAACAACTCCCAGATTTTTGAGGCTCCTACACTTGAGAATAACTAGACTATATCGTGTGGGTCATGTGTGCAAGTGTGTGTGTATAACTTTGTGTATGTCAGTACGCATGTGTGTGCACACATTCGTGTGTGTGTGTGTGTGTGTGTGTGTGTACACAGGGGTAAGAGAGTGTTGTACTCAGTGACTCATAGCCTCCAACACTCTACTCAGCAAACTGGATGTAGTCTATCACAGTGCCATCCGTTTTGTCACCAAAGCCCCATATACTACCCACCACTGCGACCTGTATGCTCTCGTTGGCTGGCCCTCACTACATATTCGTCGCCAAACACACTGGCTCCAGGTCATCTATAAGTCTTTGCTAGATAAAGCCCGGCCTTATCTCAGCTCACTGGTCACCCCAAAATAAAAAAAAAACTCATACAGGAGGAATCCCTGTGTCCCTGTAGTGATGTACACTGACATTCACCTGCTTCTCAGAACCAGTCCAGCCCCATAAGCAGCACCTCATTATGACGACATAGTCCTGCCTCAGATCTCCTGTCCAGTTTGTTGCAGCACAGTTAGAGGGAGCAGAGAGAACATCAATGCAGTTGTCACCCGTGGTTACAGTGTAGAGCAGTGATGTTCAATGTTGGCATTCGTGGGGGAACTGCTGTGGGGTCGCCAATTAAATTATATCTTTTTTATTTTGGGGGGGAGAGGAAACAAAAAAATGAGGAGTACCGATTATGGTATGGGACAATATACAAATGTTTTTGAGAAAGATCATTTGACAAAGAAAAATGTATTGAGTAAATGTATTCAGATACAAATTCAATGAATTTAAAGTTTTGTTTGACTGATTTAAGGTTGTGCCATTAGATTTGGGTTGGGGTGGGGTCACAATAAATTCTTAGGGAAAAAATGGGGTCCTCTCTGAAAAAGTTTGAATACCGCTGGTGTAGAGCATGGAGATCCTTATAGGAGATTACACTACAGCCCTTAGATCTCCCAGACATCAGGCTGTAATCTGAAACTGCCTCAATCTGACCTTGCTTTCCATTCTCTCCAGCCTCAGCCTGCCCAGTGATGGGCTCTTTGATAAACCTCAGTACGTCTTAGAGAAATTATGAATCGCTTAGCCGTCACTTTGTCAAGGTTTTGCCCCTGAATTTGTTTTCAAATTGATGTTGGCGGCTGAAGTTTGTTGACTCCAAACACAACATTTATGTAAAGGTGTGAAAAATTGAGATTGCTTTTGTTTGGATTTGGATCTCCAGACCAACATTGATAGATTAAGGTTAGTCATCATTTGCACTTCTGACATTTTAATAAGTCATGCAGAATATTATCCTTCAAAATGGTAAAACCTTTTTTTTTTAAGCATGTGGAGTTGTGTGTCAAGTTGTGCTTGTGTTCACATTACAGTAAGACTATCTGCATGGTGTGTGTCTGTCTGCACATAAATTCCCAGACACCATGAGTTAAGGCTGAGCGAGAGTGAGAGCAAAGGAGCTTTTGAAGGAATCCTCCTAGCAGAAAAGAGACGTGGATAGAAAGTCCCTTTATAAAAAAAGAGTGCTTTCACATCTGGGACTGGCTGGCTGCCTAGTTTACTGTAGGCAGGCTAGCAGTAACCATGGATAATTTGTCACTGTGTCAGAGTCAGACACCCACAGACCTCCAGTTTCACCAGTTTCCCCTGCCTGAACCGACCGACTACTTTGTGACCCATGACCCAAAGTTCACCGTCTCCCTATGAGTCAGAGCCAATGAGGAGAGTCAGTCCAACCAGGTACTGTACAGACCTAGACAGGCCTGGTTGTTCTTGGCCAGAGGTGTCTATTATGTCTACAGTATGATTGAGGACCTCCAAATAGAATTTTGTGAGAATTATCAAACTTCAAGAACCTTGCCAGGTGGTGTCTGGAATTACCCAAGAAAATTATAGATAACCATCCGTCTATAGAGGGGAAATCTGAAAGTGCCCGAGGAGGCTGAAAGTGGAGTGAATCGTGTTTCTTTCGACAGAGATTAATTGTATTTTTTTTGGTTAGCGGTTTAAGGGGTCTTTCTCCGAGTAACAGTTAGCCGTGGGAGGGGTGCTCTACTCTGTTACATGACTGGTCAGTGCTTCTGGATCCAATTCATTGCATTTACAAAATAATGACTTTAACTTTGAAACCGTTCAGCAGTTTGGCCGGCCTCGAAAATTTCGGAGAACTGTGGCTGTTTTCATAAACAAATCAATTACGTGCACATGAACAGGGAGTTTACATTTTATAAATTACAGCGTACTGTTCATAAAAACATATTTGAGGAAAACCAGAAAACTGATGATGGCACAGAGTGTAAAGTGATATATTGTAATGTAAACTCAGCAAAAAATGAAACGTCATTTTTTCAGGACCCTGTCTTTCCTGTCTTTCAAAGATAATTGGTAAAAATCCAAATATCTTCACAGATCTTCATTGTAAACACTGTTTCCCATTCTTGTTCAATGAACCATAAACAATTAATGAACATGCACATGTGGAACGGTCGTTATGACACTAACAGCTTACAGACGGTAGGCAATTAAGATCAATGTTATGAAAACTTAGGACACTAAAGAGGCCTTTCTACTTACTGAACAACACCAAAAGAAGGAACACCAGGGTCCCTACTCATCTGCGTGAATGTGCCCTAGGCATGCTGCAAGGAGACATAAGAACTGCAGATGTGGCCAGGGCAATAAATTGCACTGTGAGACGCCTAAGACAGCGCTACAGGGAGAGAGGGTGATCATCTTCGCAGTGGCAGACCACGTGTAACAACACCTGAACAGGATTGGTACATCCGAACATCACACCTGCGAGACAGGTACAGGATGGAAACAACAACTGCCCGAGTTAGACCAGAGAGGCTGGACTGAGGTCTTGTAGGCCTGTTGTAAGGCAGGTCCTCACCAGATATCACCGGCAACAATGTCGCCTATGGGCACAAACCCACCGTCGCTGGACCAGACATGACTGCCAAAATGTGCTCTTCACTGATGAGTCACGGTTTTGTCTCACCATGGGTGATGATCAGATTTGTGTTTATCGTTGAAGGAATGACCGTTACACTGAGGCCTGTACTCTGGAGCGGGAACGATTTGGAGTTGGAGGGTCCATCATGGTCTGGGGTGGTGTGTCACAGCATCATCGGACTGAACTTGTTGTCATTGCAGGCAATATCAACGCTGTGCGTTACAGGGAACACATCCTTCTCCCTCATGTGGTACCCTTCCTGCAGGCTCATCATGACATGACCCTCCAGCATGACAATGCCACCAGCCTTACTGCTCATTATGTGCGTCATTTCCTGCAAGACAGGAATGTCAGTGTTCTGCCATGGCCAGCGAAGAGGCTGGATCTCAATCACATTGAGCACGTCTGGAACCTGTTGGATCGGAGGGTGAGGGCTAGGGCCATTCCCCCCAGAAATGTCCGGGAACTTGCAGGTGCCTTGGTGGAAGAGTGGGGAGATCTCACAGCAAGATCTGGCAAATCCGGTGCAGTCTATGAGGAGGAGATTCACTGCAGTACTTAATGCAGCTGGTGGCCACACCTGATACTGATTACTTTTGATTTTGAACCCCCCCCCCCACCCCCCCCCCCCCCTTTGTTCATTGACACATTATTCAATTTCTGTTAGTCACATGTCTGTGGAACTTGTTCAGTTTGTCTCAGTTGTTGAATCTTGTTATGTTCATACAAATATTTACACGTTAAGTTTGCTGAAAATAAACGCAGTTGACAGTGAGTGGGCTTTTCTTTTTTTGCTGAGTTTAGAAGACAGACGGTGTGCTGTGCTGAGATGCAGATTTCAAAACTGTGTTCTATTTAGTAGTGAACTTCACTTTAGCAGCCATTGATTGATTCAGTTTGAATAGATGGCTTGCCTCAATTACTGCCCTTCCCTGAGACAGTACGCTTGCATGCAATACCCACAATCCACGTGTTCTGGGGGTAGTGCTGGGAGGAAGAACTTAGTCATCAGACCAAGGGCAAGGGCTCTCTTTCATCATTCCACATGGGCATGGATAGCGCATGTGTTTATATTCACTGTACGTTATGCAGTACACTCTGCACAACACCTCTCACCATCAAAGTAAAGGTAAATGTGATTCTCTGTAGAAACATTTCCTGGCAGATGCTCAACAACAAATTGCTCAATTTAATGTTTTTTCTCTGCATGAATGTGTGGCCAGTGAAAAAAAATTGAGAGAGTGAGAGAGAGAGCAAGAGAAAAAAATAAAGTAGAAAAGGGGAGATGGGATCTGAAATGCAGTTTTTTTTATTTTTTTTATCTCTGGCGGCGGGTTGATGTAGCCTTCTAAGGATTCCCTTTTGGATTGGTTCCCAGAGCGAGAGAGTGGAGATGGAGCCGGAGAGGTTCCCTCCTGCCTCTAGTCTCCAGATATAATGGGAGGCATTGGGCATCAGTGTCAGCTTCAGGTTCTTCCTCTGCCACATCACAGCCCAAGCAGACCCAGGCCAAGTGTGCCCTGTCTGCAATGGGCTGTCTTCTTCCCAGCCTGTGTTTGTGTCTACCTCTCAGTTTCAATTCACAAGACCAGACAGACAGCCTTCAAGATAACCTGTCATAATATAGACCTAATCAAGAGTGCTTCTATATGTGATGTTAAAGCTGCAATCCTTAATGGTGAAACTGCCACGTCCGTTTGCAATATTACAACAACAACAAAAGTTACTGCAAGCAACGAACGCAGTTTTTTCCCCTCGGACACCATTACACATGCAATAGAAGAGCGCAATATGTACAGTGGTTGCTCCACGAAAAGTTTTGCGATTTATAAACGTAAATAGAACCTGATAATTGTGCATGACTTCAGTATTACTTACTAAAACTGTTGTTACACTTAGGTTTCTGTTATTTTATTTTGTTAGAATTATTTTGCTCTTACTGTAGCTCACTCCCGACCGTCATGTTGTACTGAGTGGTGCAAGACACTGCATAGCAGTTCAAACCGTGTTGCTACAGATGCTGGTTCAATACCTGTGCCGGCCTCGACTGGGAGACCCATGAGATGACTGTAGGTTTTTGGTTTCTCTCCCTCTAAAAACAGAAATAAATTATTATAAATAACAAACTGGCTTTATTTACAAATTAGTAACAATATCTCACCCCATGTTCAATAATTACCTTTTTTCTCACTCATTTTACGTTATTTGAAAATCTTCAAAATATTGTTATTTTTTAAACAAAGCTTTTTTTAATTATTGTTATTATTAATTTAGAAATATATTAAAGCCTGTTGGATATTGTCATATTATTAACCCTGTTATTAGCAGGACAATATATATTGGTCATGGCTCCCGAGTGGCACACAATGCAGTTCTCCAGCTGTATCCACTGAAAGCACACGAGGTTCAAGGCACAAGGGCAGGCGGCACGGGATGAGTCACAGAGCCTCGCACACAACACAGACCTAGCCCGTGGGGAAGGAAGGAGGAGGAAGGGGGGTGGACCCCCACCCCGCCACACTGGGTAGCACAGAGCAACACTTTAAGGGGCATTGCACTAACAATGACGCTGACTAGGGAAACGTTCCCACTGTTCTTGGTGCCAGTCTGCACGTTCAAACTAAAACAATGTAACTAATAATGCCATCTTTATGCTTTCGTTAATAAAATAATGATAAAAATACTCTTTCAAAATGCCAACGTTTATTTAGTTATGGAGCCATAACTGATTACTATGGGAATAAATGTCACTGAATTACAGAAATATCCTCCAATCCTCTATATGTAATTATTGGCGGAGAGTCACATCGTGTTTTTCAATTTGCTGTAGGCCTACCGTAGACGACATGAATCTCACTAGTGTTGAGTAATGTGCTGTTAAAAGTGGTGTGTCTTGTTTATTTAAAGAGCATATTGAAGTTAGAAGCAATAGGATTTGAAGCAATAGCCTACAACTATTTTAGCACTGTTTTACACTGCTCTGAGACGAGCATAGGGACTGGTCTTGATAAATCAATTAGATTTTTATTTTCACTGAATCTCCGTTTGGGTATTGGTTAGACTACAATTAGGGTGTAGAAATGTTATGCTCTTAGTGTAAACTTAATTTAACTAGGCAAGTCAGTTTAGAACAAATTATTATATACAAGGACAGCCTACTCCTTCCTCCCCGTCGGGGAATTGATTGGTTTCACAGATCTCAGCTTTAAGAATGGTCAGAATTGTTAGCATGGCACTTCTTAGAAAGTTGAATTCTCACCAATAATTTTTTTTATGTGATTTCATTTCTATTTCAGGTTTTGTTAACGAGTCATTGGTGTAAGAGAAAATAGTGCGGTGCTTACCCTTTTTCTTATAAACTATGTGAAAATTACTTTTTGTTGATGTCTCATAGAAGAATAGCAAAATAGGATATTTTTTAGGACCCATGTTTTCAACAGCTGTGATGCCCTATTTTATTGCCTGATGGGTAGCCAGTTTGTTACGACAACTTAAAATAAGTGCATTAACAGAATATAAAACATTTAATAATACTTTAATAAGCATGACAAAAGGGCCGATATTTAAATATGAGCTATTTGAAAAGACTGACGGTGGCTTAGGGAGGGAGACTATGCCAAGGCTTCACTTTCCAGTTATTCACAGCCCACGGGTTAAAGGAACCCCGGATTTTTAACTTTATTAACAAGCCCGCGAGTCACAATTGGTCATTACATTTGGGATTCCACAAAGGAATGAAGTCAGGGTTTCTCTCATCGACCAAAGACGTTACTCATCCCTTTGGTATGGCCTATGGATTGGGTCTCGGAGTTGCATCAGATCGGCCCCCTCGGCCTGAGTGGGTTAGCCTAGACTGAGACTGAATATATGAGCTCATCATCAGACTCAACTGATGTTGGTGAAAACCTTGGTTCTGTTGCAGCTGTTTTATAGATCACTGATGTCAGACAGAGCTAACAATAACACTGTTAACAGCATCATGGCTAATGATGTCAACATTGACATGAATGGGGATCTCATTAGTCTAGCGATTTATGGTGGTTACTCATTTGTGCAAGTCTGAATACTGGTACTTTTCTCACATAATTTTTTCACATGATCACCCTCACTCTTCTCTACTCTCCCTTCTATAGATGGTCATCATCTATGGGAGACAGAGGCCAAGGTTGACAAGGACTCCTCCAAATCTGTAAGTCTTATAAGCATGACATTCTGCATTTTTATAGGTATTTCACAGCAATGTTTTATTAGTTGGAAGACACTCTGTTGTGTCTCTCTCTCTCTCTCTCTTGACCGGGTGAGTCACCAAGAGCACTCTGTTCTTCTGGGTAACTGGGTCTGAGACTGGGGGATTAGAGAGTATTTATATGTGAGGTACTGCACCTGCTCCCCATATCCTCCCCTGCACATACACACACAGATGCGCACACACACAGATGCAAGCACACATGTGCGCACACACTCTTACTCTCTCTTTCTGACACACACACTCGTACACACAAACACTACCGTTCAAAAGTTTGGGTTCACTTAGAAATGTCCTTGTTTTTGAAATAAAAGCAAATTTTTGGTCCATTTAAAATACATAAAATTGATCAGAAATACAGTGTTAATGTTGTATATGACTATTGTAGCTGGAAACGGCCGATTTTTAATGGAAGGGATATTTATTCCTTATATGTGAATGTATGAAACCTATGCCGGTGGAAAAATATTTAGATGTTGGGCGCATGGCATGTTTTCGCTATAATAGCTACTGTAAATCGGACAGTGCAGTTAGACTAACATGAATTTAAACAGCCGATATAAGACACTTTCAGTTGAAGACGGAAGTTTACATACACCTTAGCCAAGTACATTTAAGCTCAGTTTTTCACAATTCCTGACATTTAATCCTAGTAGCAATTCCCTGTCTTAGGTCAGTTAGGATCACCAATTTATTTTAAGAATGTGAAATGTCAGAATAATAGTAGAGAGAATGATTAATTTCAGTTTTTATTTCTTTCATCACATTCTCAGTGGGTCAAAAGTTTACATACACTCAATTAGTATTTGGCAGCATTGCCTTAAACAATTTAAACTTGGGTCAAACGTTTCAAGTAGCCTTCCACAAGCTTCCCACAATAAGTTGGGTGAATTTTGGCCCATTCCTCCTGACAGAGCTGGTATAACTGAGTCAGGTTTGTAGGCCTCCTTGCTTCCACATGCTTTTTCAGTTCTGCCCACAAATTTTCTATACGATTTGAGGTCAGAGCTTTGTGATGGCCACTCCAATACCTTGACTTTATTGTCCTTAAGCCATTTTGCCTCAACTTTGGAAGTTTGCTTGGGGTCATTGTTCATTTGTAAGACCCATTTGCAACCAAGCTTTAACTTCTTGATGGATGTCTTGAGATGTTGCTTCAATATATCCACATAATTTTCCTCCCTCATGATGACATTTATTTTGTGGTGTGCTCCAGTCCCTCTTGCAGCAAAGCAAATCCACAACATGATGCTGCCACCCCCGTGCTTCACGGTTGGGATGGTGTTCTTCGGCTTGCAAGCCTTCCCCTTTTTCCTCCAAACATAACAATGCTCGTTATGTCCAAACAGTTCTATTTTTGTTTCATCAGACCTGAGGACATTTCTCCAAAAAGTACAATCTTTGTCCCCATGTGCAGTTGCAAACCGTAGCCTGGCCTTTTTTTTGGCGGTTTTGAGCAGTGTTGTCTTCCTTGCTAAGCGTCCTTTCAGGTTATGTCGATATAGGACTTGTTTTACTGTGGATATAGATACTTTTGTACCTGTTTCCTCCAGCATCTTCACAAGGTCCTTTGCGGTTGTTCTGGGATTGATTTGCAGTTTTCGCACCAAAGTACGTTCATCTCTAGGAGACAGAACGCGTCTCCTTCCTGAGTGGTCCCATGGTGTTTATACTTGCGTACTATTGTATGTACAGATTAATGTGGCACCTTCAGGCGTTTGGAAACTGCTCCCAAGGATGTCCAGACTTTGTGGGAGGTCTACAATTTTTTTCTGAGGTCTTGGCGGATATTTTTTAGATTTTCCCATGATGTCAATCAAAGAAGGTAGGCCTTGAATACATCCACAGGTACACCTTAAATCGACTCCAATGATGTCAATTAGCCTATCAGAAGCTTCTAAAGGTTTCACAGTCCACTTATTGTATGTAAATGTCTGACCCACTGGAATTGTGATACAGTGAATTATAAGTGAAATAATCTGTCTGTAAACAATTGTTGTAAAAATTACTTGTCAAGCAAGTAGATGTCCTAACCGACTTGCCAAAACTATAGTTTGTTAACAAGAAATTTGTGGAGTGGTTGAAAAACAAGTTTTAATGACTCCTACCTAAGTGTATGTAAACTTCTGACTTCAAATATATGTGTACCTAAATGTTTAAAATCAAAAAATATTATAATTTTTTTGAATTGTGCCTTCTCCAGTTTCACCGAAAGTTGTCCCGCTAGCGGGACCCCGATGTAATGTGAAGGTACCTGTGTGTACCTTTGACCTTTTTGTACCCTAGGGAACAACACTGTACCCTAATTTTGAGATTGTATGATATACTGTATGTTATTGGTAATAAAGAGTACCTGGTGGCACTGCTGAAACATTCATGCACATCTGCCCAAAAGCTTGCAAGTTCAAATCCCGAAAGCATTTATTTACTTTTAATTAATCAAGGAATTAACATTGAGACCAGTGTCTCTTTTACAAGGGAGCCCTGCATATACAATTTCATAAAATACTTAAAAAATACAATATAAACTGTATCAAATGCAACACATATTGCACAGACAAACATAAATATACACAAAACAGTCAACTAAAACAAACACATTCTTCATTATAAAAAATCCTCTGTTTGTTGACTGAACTGTCCTAGGGACACACCCATCTATTCTAAATGTATTGTGGAGGTCATCCCAAACGTGTGGAGTATGAAAACAAAATGCTGAATTTCCTAACTCTGTAGACACCAAAGGATTCTCCAGAGTTAACCAACCCTGTGATGTGGTTTGATAACTTGTAATTTTAAATCTTAACAGTGAAGTTAGGTAACTCAGAAGCTTGTGGAGCAGGGATTTATAAACAAAAAAAGCGTAATGATGTGATCAACGTGACTTCAAAGTGGTCCAGCCATAAAACTGTCTCCTGTGATAAAACGAAGGGCGCTATGAAAAACGGCTTCCAGTGATTTAAGAGTAGATGCAGCTGCACTTTGATAAATAGTATCACTGTTATGTGCCTCCTAAGAGGAGGGAGGTGCAGGAGAGCAAAGAAGTCCCAGTAGCAAAATAATTTATGAGAAGTCCCAAACTACACTACACAACAGGTGGAGGAACACGCCCAAACGAAGTCGCCACACACAGGGAAAAGACGCAACACACGAAGGAGAAACCTCTGCTCCTAAACAGTCCAAAACGGTACACCGACCGTGAGAAAAAAAACCTGTGGTGCAAAAACGCACTTCTAACCGCAACAATAGCAAATAATCCCGCAAAAGAATAGCAGGCAGCGGAGGTTACTAAACCCACTGAATTAAACTAATAGGACACAGGTGTAAAGAAAAACCAGACATACACAAACGAAAAGGAAAAATGGATTGGTGGCAGCTAGTCGGCCGGCGACAACGACCGCCGAGCACCGCCCGAACAGGGAGAGGAGCCATCTTCGGTGGAAGTTGTGACAGTGACATCGCACTGTGTACGCCGGGGCCCCTTCGATGTCCATGGGGGGCAGAGGGACCTCCAATACCTCAGCTTCTTGAAGCGGACCAGCTACCACCGGCCTGAGGAGAGACCCATGAAACGAGGGGTTAATACGGTAATAAGGGGGAGCTGTAACCTATAACACACCTTGTTTATTCTCCTGAGGACTTTAAATGGCCCCACAAACCGCGGACCCAGCTTCCGGCAGGGCAGGCGGAGGGGCAGGTTTCGGGTTGAGAGCCAGACCCGGTGCGAACACGGCCCGTTTCAGGTGCCTGTGGACGGCCTCCCAGGTCTCTCTCTCGAGCGCTTCACCCATTCCTCCACCACCGGAGCCTCGGTCTGGCTCTGATGCCACAATACCAGGACCGGCTGATACCCCAATACGCACTGAAAGGGCGAAAGGTTAGTTGAGGAGTGGCGGAGTGAGTTCAAACCCTAAAAACCGCTGTACCTCCTTTACCGTGGTGGGAGTCGGCCAATTACGCAATGGCTGCAATGCGGTCACACTCCATCACCAACCCTGATGTGGAAATGCGATACCCCAGGAAGGAGACAGCCTTTTGAGAGAACAAGCATTTCTCAGCCTTGACGTATAGGTCATGCTCCAACAGTTGCCCAAGTACCCTGCGCACCAGAGACACATGCGCGGGCACGTGTGGCGGAATATATCAGAATGTCATCATTATAAGCCACCACACCCTGCCCTGAGAATCTCATCTACAAAGGATTGGAAGATGGCTGGATCATTCTTCAACCCATACGGCATGACGAGGTACTCATAATGGCCAATTGTGGTACTAAACGCCGTCTTCCACTCATCTCCCTCCCGGATACGCACCAAGTTATACGCGCTCCTGAGATCCAGTTTTGTGAAGAAGCGTGCTCCGTGAAATGACTCAATCGCCGAATGTAATTTAGACCTCTATAGTCAATGCACGGATGCAGACCTCCCTCCTTCTTCACAAAAAATAAACTCTAGGAGGCGGGTGACATGGAGGGCCGAATGTACCCCTGCCTCAGAGATTCAGAGACATATGTTTCCATAGCCACCGTCTCCTCCTGTGACGGGATACACGTGACTCCTGGGAAGTGCAGCGTACACCAGGATGTTTATCGCACAATCCCCTCGTCGATGAGGTGGTAATTGGGTCGCCCTCTTTTTACAGAAGGCGATAGCCAAATTGGCATATTTTGGGGGAATGCACACGGTGGAGATTTGGTCTGGACTCTCCACCGTCGTTGCACCGATGGAGACTCCCACACACCTACCTGAGCACTCCTCTGACCACCCCTTTTAGAGCCCTCTGATGCCACGAAATAGTGGGGTTGTGAAAGGCCAACCAGGGAATCCCCAGTACCACCGGAAACGCAGGAGAATAAAGGAGGAAGAGACCAATTCTCTCCTCATGACCCCCCTGCGTAACCATGTCCAGTGGAGCCGTGGCCTCCCTGACCACCCCTGACCCTAATGGTTGACTATCTAGGGAGTGCACACAGAAGGGTTTGTCCATCTGAACCAGGGGAATCCCTAATCTATGCGTGAAACCGCTGTCCATAAAATTCCCCGCTGCGCCTGAATCTACTAGCGCGTTATGCTGGGAATGAGGGGAAAACTCAGGGAAAGAAATCAACACATACATGTGACCAACAGGGGGCTCTGTGTGAGCCTGGTGCTGACTCACCTAGGGTGTCCGAACAATGCTCGGCCTGCCGTCTCGACTCCCAGACGAGCTCCTCCAGCAACGGTCGTCAGTGTGCCCTCTCTGACCACACCTAGTTAAGGAAGAGGCTCCTCCTATCGCCCTCGCTGCAGCACCCCTTATCTCCATGGGGGTTGGAGCGGAGGCGCTGGGAGGTGGAACCAACAGGACCTGATCCGGGTGCCCGTGCATAGCCAGCAAGTTGTCCAACCTTATGGACCCTCCAGGGTGAGGGTAGCGTCTCTGCATGCTAGCTCCCTGCGGACGTCCTCACATAAACTGCACTGATAGTGGTCAATCAGTGTCCTGTAATTCCACCCAGCACCGGCTGCCAAGGTGCTGAACTCCAGAGCGAAGTCTTGTGCACTCCTCGTCTCCTGCCGTAAATGGAATAGACGTTCACCCGCCGCTCGACCCTCGGGTGGATGGTCGAACACGGCCCGGAAGCGGTGCGTGAACTCTGGATAGTGGTCCCTCGCCGAGTCTGGTCCAACCCAGACCGCGTTGGCCCACTCCAGAGCTTACCTGACAGGCAGGAGACAAGGCCGTTCACGCTCTCACCTCCCGAAGGAGCCGGTGAACGGTTGCCAGGTAAAACTCCAGCTGAAGCAGGAACCCCTTGCACCCGGCAGCCGTCCCATCATACTTTCTAAGGAGCGCGAGCTGAATACCGCTGGGGCTGGACGACACCGGAGAAAGTGGTGGTGCTGGTTTGAGTGTGGCTGGTGGGGAGGGGTAGGGAGGCCACCCATCTCTCCATCGTCGCCATCACTAGATCCATGGCGGTCCCCGGACGGTGGAGAACGGTGGTGTGGTGTTGCATGCGCTCCTCCATGGAAGTGGAGAGCGTGTCAGCTCCTGCTGACTCCATTTTGCGGTGCGGGATTCTGTTATAAGCCTCCTAAGAGGAGGTGCAGGAGTCAGGATCATAATCATTTATTAGAAGTCCCAAACTACAGAACAACAGGTGTAGGAACACCCCAAATGAAGTCGCCACACACAGGGAATAAATGCAACACACGGAGGAGAAACCGCTACTCCTAAACAGTCCAAAACGGTACAACGACCGTGAGGGAAAAAAACCTGTGGCGCAAACACACACCTCTATCCGCAACAGCAAATAATCCCGCACAAAGAATAGCAGGCAGCGGAGGTTAATAAACCCACCGAATTAAACTAATAGGACACAGGTGTGAAGAAAAACCAGACAGACACAAACGAAAAGGAAAAATGGATCTGTGGCAGCTAGTCGGCCGGCGATGACGACCACCGCCCGAACAGGGAGAGGAGCCACCTTCGATGGAAGTCGCGACAATCACGATAATCAAAAACAGGTAGAAAGGTTGACTGCAAAATCTGCTTCCTGCTGACTAGAGAGAGACAAGATCTGTTTCTGTAAAAAAAAAAGCCCACTTTAAAATCTTAGTTTCTTAAACAACCTTTTATGTTTTTTAAACTTTAAATCACTATAAATCAAAATACAAAGGTATTTGTACGCAGGGACTTGTTCTATGATAGAACCATCCAATGAGCGAAGATGTAATCCATCTGAAACAATCTTACAAGAACTTGAAAACAACATTTTATTTAGTTTGCCGTATTAAGCACAAGTTTTAAATCAGTAAAGGTTTCCTGCACAACTACAAAATCAGACTATCCAGCCAGGTCAGCACTTGTTTACATAATAGTATCATCCACATAGTATATGTTAAATATTTTTTTCAACAGATTGACCAATAGCATGTAAATAAATAATGAAAAAAAACAGGTCTAAGTATCGACACCTGCAGAACATCTTTGTATTTCAACAAATTCAGACTTAACCCCATCAATCACGGTGGCCTGAGTTCGGTCACTAGGATAATCATGAACTATCAAAATAAAGAAAGTCGCACACTCATATACAGTATATAACTCCCAGCAATTTAATGGGTATTTACCAACGTTTCGGCATCACTGTGCCTTCCTCAGGGTCAGTGATGCCGAAATGTTGGTAAATACCCATTCAATTGCTGGGAGTTTATATATAGAGTATGCAACTTTATTTATTTTGATAGTTTATTCGCCGTTAATCAGCACCTCCACACAAACACATTTTTCTGGGTGTGCTCCAGCTCATGTTTTTTAATCTACTAAAATAATCATGAAAACAAGAGCAGATGTAAGAGCCCAGACCAATCGAGGACAACTAGTTCAATAAAATAGCATGATCAAACGCTTTTGACAGGTCCAAAAACAAGGCAGCACAATAAATTTTATCATCTAAAGCATTGACAATATCATTAACAACCAATACGGTTGCTGTGCCCTGGCCTAAGCCCAGATTGATTTATATAAAAAAATGAAGATAATAAAAAAGCGATGTTGCTTATTTACCAAAATTTTGAGAATCTTGGCTAGACATGGAAGCCTGGAGATGGAACGATGTGTTTTGAAGGGGGCACGGTTATCTACAATAGTATTGAAGACATTACAAAAAACCTTAAAGCTAAATCACATTCCGAGACGGCTAAGATATAATCAATATAAAGATCATGTAAAAAAGCTTGTTCACTAAAGTTCCTCTTAGTGATGACATGACGCTTAGATGTATGCATTTTCACATCGCTGACACTGACAACTGGGCAGTGGTTACTAAAATTCAGTGGGAAAAACCCCACTCGCAATGTATTTGTCAACATAAAATCAGTAGATTTCGATGGATATTTAGGATTCAGACGTGTTGGCTCAGCTGAGACAGGTTTAGTTTAGAGCAAATATCTTTCAGTGTATCACTAGCGGCATGCCTGATAGGGCCTAAAATAATTTCCGGCCATGTTCACTGGCTTCCTCCAATCAATATTAAAATCGCCCTTAATAAATAGTTCAGATTTACCAGACTTAGTAATTTACCAGACTTAGATAGTAATTCAGATAAATTGTTACGTGCATATGAGGGAGCAGAAGGAGAGTGATACACTCCTTCTAGTCTCAGCTGGTTATTATGACCAAGGCCCACATTAAGAACGCTTTACATCAAGTGTCCCTGAGCACTGCAATTTTTTATGTTGGTGTTGTCAGATAATCTGACAATTATTTACTTGATTCTGGGCAACTTTTAGCAAAGTGTAGACATTTATTTTTACCATTAAATCTGTGGCCAATCTCTGTTATGCCCACAGACCTGGTGGCGTAGGAGGACATTCAGGACATTAGCAACCAAGAGGTTTTGAATTCAAATCCTAAGTGAGGTATAGTTTCAAGTAACCAGCATTCAGCGGCATACTGCCTTTTACAGAAATAACACATGAATTCAGCTGTAAAAATTCAGTAATGTGTTTTCCATACTTTCACTGTAACCAAATAGCCTGTGGTATACCCTAAAAATACAGGAATGTTTTAAGTGTAGCATTTTATTGTATAAAAGGAAAACATAGAGGAGAGGGAAAGCACAGGATGGTTCTTCACAACCATCAAAGCAGTAAAGAACCTTTACTGAAATGCAAATAAAAAATTGTTACACATATCACCCTCACCCCTGACCAGGACCCCTCAATAACCTTTTATTTGTGTTAATTTTTTTTATGCTAAGTGTATGCTTTTCCAGCATGGTCTGGTCAAACTGGTCTGCAAAACCACGCCCATTATTATCGTATTTCTCAGCACGCTCTATTGAAGTTTGACTTTTAGAATTGTTTATGTCAATATCTATGTTTTGGCATGTACATTGATTGATTAATTCATCAATGAATATCTTATGCCACAAAAAGATAGATAACATACATTTTTCTAAACTAATCCAATCTGTTAGTTGCTTCCGTTACTGAAATGTTTTTTCCAGTTTAGATGGTTTAGCTAGTCTCATTAATTTATCTGTCGAACCCTGGCAATCATTCTGATTGCAACTTGCCAGTGGTTTCTTTGAATGCGCTAGAGGAATTTGAGCGCAGTTGTTCTTGTGAGGAGAAAGATGATGAAGTAGATTCTGAATCTAATGGTGGTAGAATCAAGGAGAATTAGAATATTGTCCAAAAGAATGGAAAACAGAGAAAAGTAGTGTACAATGTCCCTTCGTATCTTGTAGGAGTATTTTTTTTAATGAGGAACATCTGATCGGATTACCAATACTAACGAATCCATTTGAGATATCCAAACTGGTGGAGCGAGTGCTGGGTAAAGTGAAGGCTGTGAGGATCACGAGAGGCGGGCTTGTTTAGATATTTTGTGCTTCTGCAGATCAGAAGGAACGTGTGTTGCGTCTCACCTGATTTGATATGTTTGAAGTGTTGTGTGTGTGTCTCTTTGAAGCAGAGCACCCACCAATGGACTTATATCTGGCATCTCGCGGGAAGTTGATGTTGAAGAAATTATACATATTCCTAGAGTGATTGACGCAAGTTGGATGAATCGTGTGGTGAATGAAGACAAAGTGAAGTCTATCTGTCTCTCCCTACTCAAGTGCAGTTGAGGTATATAAATTACAGATTCAGAGCATTTATCCTAAGACCAATACAGTGTGATCATTGTAAAGCTTTTGATCATGTTTCAAGTGTTTGCAGAAGGGAGAAGCCGAGACATTTTAAAGGGTAAGAAGGTGGACTTTGTGGCCTTTATAGCTATAGTGATTAATGGCACTGCCAAGGTGGAGAGAAGGTCCAGGAAGATGGATGTCATTGTGGATGCGGCGGAGCGGTTCCTGGGACTGAAAGATTTCTCAGCTGAGGAGTTAGAGCCTGAGACCCTTGTTGATGCGGCGGAGCGGTTCCTGGGACTGAAAGATTTCTCAGCTGAGGAGTTAGAGCCTGAGACCCTAGAGCCCTTAGAGCCTGAGGCCCTAGAGCCTGAGAAGGGAGATATGGAGATTTGAAAGAAGGAAGAAGTGAGTTTTGGTTCGGTTTTTTCAATGTACTATTTTTATTTGGGTGTATTAAGTTCGTTTCCCTATCACGTATGGGTTTTTTTTTTTTCAACCCATCCAGTTGGTGGCGGCAATATACCTTTTTGGGTTGTAGTCAGCCATAAAACCCACCGAAGAAGAATAATCATTCTGATTGTAGATTGTCGGTGAATAAATGTTCCAATTGTTGAATATTTCCACTCAGGCTTGATTCAAATAGGAATTAGCCATCACTTTGCAAGCCAGTGTTGTGCTGTATGTTAGTTTGTTTTTGTACTATATCTGATTTAGATTTGATGTTATCTTGTGAAATGTATGGGCAGGGCTCCCTTCTGAAAATGGTGACTCCGTTAAATAAAGGGAAAAATGATAATTATGTGACTTGATGCTGGTTTTGCAGGTGAAGGCTGGTCTCCAGCTAAAACATAATGAAGGCTGGTCACCAGAGAAAACACAGTGAAGTCTTGTCACCAGCCTATGCTTGTTTATGCAGTTTTTTTCAGTAGGGCACACACTCACTGTTGCTGTTGGGACACATCTGTGTGAATCTCAAATAAACAAGTGTATTTCGTTACAGGCCAAACTGCTGGATCAGTCCCATTCTAAACATCGACAAACCCCTGGCCAGGTTTAACCTAGCCTATTGTGCTACGAAATGGCACATTCAGCACTGAGGAATTTTAAACACGGTGACGCATCAGTCGATGTCCTGCCTTCCCCCTAAGGAAAGACTCAAAGAGGAGAATAAACCATAATTTAGACGTGTTACTTGTGATTAATTGTATGATCAGGCCTATTTTAACTTCTCCAACTCAGCTATATCACTGTTTAGTCTAGGGTTAGTCATATAGACAATTTTCTTTTGTGACGGGAGTTACACAAATTAGGTATAAGGTGTGCAATTGAACATGTCATTGCAGATTAACTCAAAAGTTTTTTGACAAATGGAAAAGTAGTGGTTGTAGCACAATAGCAATCTGGTAGGAATTAAAAAAATATGAATTAATGTGTATGTTTTTGTTTCTCTCAATACCTACCTCCCTGTTAACTTTCTTATTGTTTTCCCCCCTCACTATAATAGAAATGTTGTCCACGGTCCCTAGCATCCCAGACACAGTTCACGACTGAAAGTATGATAGATTAAAACAGTAAACTCTGTTTTGAACCTTTTTCATTAACTAATCCTCTGATGTATTATCAGGGTGGACCAGGCTAGAGTGGAGTGAAGCCGGAGCATGCTATGCAACACCTCACCTGAACCTGTCAGGGCCAGCCTTCCTCCAAAGCCTAATGCCAAGATAAATAACTTCCAGTCTGGCTATTGCTCAGCACCTCCATCAGTCTGCAATAGATTGAGTTAAACTCCAGACATGGGTTCAAATTATATTCAAAATTAATTTCAAATACTTGAGCTGGGCTTGACTGAGCTTTCCTGGTGCAATAGATCCAATAAAATAGTCTCAAAACTGCACCAGCACGAGTCCCACCCATTAGGCATTCCAGGCAGGTTAAAGTGAACACAAAGTATTTTAATGATTCCAAATAGTATTTGAACCCAGGTCTGTAAAACTCCATGCAGCGCAGCACTGTTGTCTCGTCACAGACTGAGCTGAACCCAATCACACACGTTCAGTTCTGGCCTGCATTCACTTCGTAGACAGCAGGAAGCAGTGTTGGGGGAAATTAAACATCTGGATACTCCCTGGATGAATTTATAGTTACTCACCATAAAAACAACCGTGGTTTACTGTATAAGCTTACCTCACCTACGGGCTGCCACAGTATTCCCCATCTGGACTGGAGTATCACATGCACTCCATGAATGGCATATAAAATGACATGGCAGAATAAAGTGGCTGTTGTGCCAACACAAATAAAAGCATGATTTAAAGACAGATACCTGATGGCTATCCTGTGACATATCTCAGATGTGTCCTTGGTTCACCAAATACATCTTTTAAAATATTTGATAATTTTTGTGTGTCTGAATGTATGTGTAACTAACAGTCTCTGTTTGCATCTCTGTGCATGTGTATGGGTCTCAGTTGTGTCTCACTATGGCTGGCATTGCCCTTGACTTTGCATTGCAGACATCTCTTCGCATTGAAATCCCTCCTTATCGGAACCAGAGGATATCCAGTCCTGTTCAGGTGAACTTCTATGTGAGCAATGGCAAGAGGAAAAGGAGCCAGTACCAGGGATTCACCTATGTACCTGCAAATGGTAAACTCTCATTCATTCCCTCTGTCTCCGTCTCTCTCGCTCTGTCTCTACCCATCACCCTATCACCTACTCCTCTTTTGTCTATCCTTGTTCTTTCATATCCCAGACCAATAATAAAACTTTAAGCACAATTTTTACATCTGAAGAAAAGAACACAAACATTCTGTATTCCCTCTTTGTCTGGTGGTGTTCAAGGGTGGAACAAAGCGATGGTTTGATTGATTCTCATTGTAAAAAGGCACCTCAATAAAATCTATTATTGTCCATACCTGTAGCTATAAGAACACATGGAGTGGACTGCACCAGGGTGGAGAAGGGATATGGGAACGCTGTGTTATTTGACTAGCCAACCTGTTGCCAGACTAAATGAAAAAAGCCACACCAGCTCAAATGTAAAAAAAAAATAACAATAAAACACTTGGAGCTAGCTATCATCCAGTGGGTGGTTCAAAGCTCTGATTTAACTGCGGAACCAGCCCTGTATGTGGGCACTGATGTGGCTCAGTCTCTGTCCCCTCTGAAAGTGCAACATTGTCCTCAGCCTCCCGTGAGAGTCATAGAGGGGAGAGAGAGGTGACATTGGGCCTGGTCAGTATCTCTTAAAGGGTTAGACTCTAGAGTCTCTTCACGACACAAGCAGTGTGGTCTGTCACGTTTGAAGGAGCACAGCACTATGTTGTATATTGAGTAAAAATGTTTTTGTGTGTTTTTGAGAGCGCAGTCATTTATTTCAAGTTGTAGATCTTAGTGAGGTACAGTATGAAGCTTCTGCAGCAGCAACATATTTCATAATGCACATTTGTGCAGCTGTACACAGCCCATCTGTAAATATCCCATCCAACTACCTACCTATTCCCCATATTGTTTTTATTTACTTTTTTTGCACACCAGTATTTCTACTTGCACATCCTCATCTGCACATCTATCACTCCAGTGTTAATTTGCTAAATTGAAATTACTTTTCTACTATTGGCCTATTTATTGCCTTACCTCCTTTCTCCATTTGCACACAGTGTGTATAGATTTTTCTATTGTGTTATTGACTGTACTTTTGTTTATCCCATGTGTAACTCTGTTGTTTTTGTCACACTGCTTTGCTTTATCTTGGACAGGTCGCAGTTGTAAATGAGAACTTGTTCTCACAACTGGCCTACCTGGTTGAATAAACGTGAAATAAAATGTTTAAAAATATATCTTTAAACTAATGGCAACCATGGCATCCGTAACAGAAAGGGAGTAGCATATTCAATGTTTAGCTAGCTAGCTACCTACTTGTCTTAACAAAAGACTCCACTATGCAAGTAACCATTTCAATAGAATGTTCATGATGTCACTTGGACAACTGTTGATAGCCAGAGCAAATTTACCAGCTACGTCTATCTACTCTGATTTCAAAACCCTCTTGTCTGAATGTGCCAGAGCACAGAATAACTGACAAATTTACGAATGCTCAACGTCCGTTGAATATAGCCAGTGTGAATAAACTTTGGCAAAAAGCATAATTCAATTGTTGCCAGCAGCACAGTTGCAGTCACCAATGCTCTGGATAATGTAGAAAACAGCATAACCAGCTCTGCTAGTGTGAGTAAAATGGTCAGAGTGAGCTGTTCTCTCATTTGTGTCTGGAAGTAGCTAGCAAGCTAGCCAACATTAGCCAGTTAGCTTGGGTGATTGACTGCTGTTGTTAGGACAGAATGCTCAGATCAACCCTACTCCTCAGCCAGAGCGTCCGACAGCGAAATGCTCTAAATTTACAAACGGACAATCTGACAACGCTGTGATACGAATGTCCAGAGCACACTCGGACACTTCAGATTAAATTTACGAACACACCCGTAGACTGTGGTGATTTTAGCATGTAAATCTCGCTGGGGCAAATATTTTTAAATGTGGGATGCATACCAGCAAATTCACTACACAACACTAAACAATACATTGATTGCACTATACCACTGCTACACCTGGCTATCAGCAGAGCCGTCTGGCAGCGAAACTGTTCATTCAGTCTTGTTTACTGCCTTTTCAAAAAAACATAGTTGATATGTCTGACTTGCTTAAATAAATGTGGTTTCTAATGACAATTGAGATGTACAAACTTTGGCATAAGAGGACGACAAGCGGGTAAGTGGCAATCCGTAATTAAGATTATTATTATTAAGATTATCGATTAAGACGTTAATGAGCGAGCTAGGACGGAAGTAGTCATTAACTATTTATTCAGCGCATTTGAAATGTACAGAGACAGAATTCAGAACATGGGTCGTTCTTAGTGTTCTGCCTGTACACCAAGTCAGAACCGCAGAATAAATAAAGGGGGCATAGAAACAGACGATGAAAGCTCTTACAATATTCAATGATTACATTTCACAAAAACATGTGCACCACCAAGTCAGAACAGTAGGTGAAATTAAGAGGTAGACCAAATTATTAGGGTCGGCTACTAACAGCTTACTACACAACATACACTTAGTGTTACTTTCTTAGCTACAGTATACATATCTCCCTGGCATATTACATTTATGCAGCAGCATTTTTTAACTCATCCTGTTGTGCTCTGCTCACTTGAAGGTTGCGCGGCGGTCCTTCGTGGGCAAACTTTGTCATCAAAGTCTGGCATTCTTTGGATGTATGGTACTTTCAAGACAACTGAAAAAAGGTTGAATCATGATGTTGTCAGTGATCTTCAGGTCGTACCTCTAGAAAGAGGCAAGAGGTCCCAGTTGTCTTGAACTCACTAAAGTCCGATATTGCAGTTCCGAGTTAACAGTTGTTTTGAGCACGGCACAAATCATGCTCATTGACAATGGCCAATGTTGAATGCTTATAATTTTAAACTAGGAAAAGAGACCCTTAATCTTAGACTTGGGACCACACAGCATCTCCACTGAATAGCAGGTTAATAATTGCTTTGCAAAGCTTGCAATTAGCCACTGATTCCTTCCAAATCAGTCAGTTGAATTTGCAATTTCCAACTTGTTGTGTAATGTTGATGTCCAATGGATGATGAGCACCAATACGTTGTATCTATAATTTCTCTTCATTATGTCTCTTCATATGACAAGGATTAACAAGGATTTGCCAGTAGATTGTCAACTTGATTCATGATGACGACTGCTATAACGGTAGCTACCGTGATTTGACGTAATTGATCTGTGACCAATGACCTTGAGCCTTCTTGGATGGGCACTTCTATTTTAACTCTATGGCAGCACCCAAGGGGCTTGAATTTTCAAGCTCTACCCGTTAGACTTGGCGGAGATGTAGTGTCCCTATGAGTGACAGAACACTGAGCCTGCTGACTTGCCCTACCACCACAGAAAGCACTGAGGTAGGCTGAAACACCTGTATTTTAGAACTGCCTTACTCAACAAAAAAAAGAGACTATGTTTGTATGAGGCTTTATTAACTCAGTGATATATATATATATATATATATATTGTTTGCAAACTGATATGTGATCTGTATTAATGCCAAAATAACATGCAAAACAGGCAAGCCCATTTCTTGCAAAAAATGTGGGGCTCAAAATTGTTGGGGCTCTGCCCCACCTACCCGGAATGACGGGTCGCCACTGCCGTAGTGTAAACCAGCCTTTAGTCTTGAAATCTTTGGTTGTTTAGTATATGTCATCACATCTGAATCCTTAAAGGGAGCGTTAGAGATTAAGCGGGTGTGAACGATGCTGAATAGGCGTAGACAAAGTGGAGCTCTCCATTAGGTTTACCAAAACATTCTTTGGCCATTTTTTCAAAATTGATGTTACTTGAGTTTATTAACATTCAAAGCAAAATTACTTTCCTATTGTTCCTCAACTGTACTGTATGATATACAATGTTCTAGCTCTGACTATATTTTTATCCAATGTAAAAAAAAACACAATTTCAAATTTTGCTACATAATACCGAATCAAGCCGATCGGTCACATTTACAGGATAGTAGTGCTTGGGTCAGATCCAAGGAAAATAGGCCTTTTTATTATAGAACCAGCTTGGAAGCCTCTTGTGGTGATGATTCATCCCTTTTTTCTCTTTTTAAAATATTTTCAGCAGGGTGGGAGTGCTTAGGCCCAGACACAGAGTCTCATTGATGAGAGTGTTTGTTTGTCTGTGGGTATCCTAGCCACAAACCCACTCACTCACTCACTGACACTTGCTCACTCTCTCACCCGCTCACACTCGACAGGAGATCGAACCACATGTTTATACATTTTTCTCCTTTTCTTCTAATTTTTCTCATTTGTTCAGTTCCAATGATAAAAATGGAGCCACATGATGACTGCGACCCCCCTCAGGTATGTCCCAAGCATTGTTCTGGCCTGGCGCTACACCCCAAGCCCTACTACACTCCACAGGTGATGACCTCCATGATACCCACAGAACTCCGACCGTGGATGGGGGGTGCCTACCCCGCTTGCCAACAGAGACTGGGAGGGAAGCCTTCCTCACTGTCCTGCTCATCCTCCCCCAGCACCAGTCCCAAACTGCATGACCTGTCACCCACCACGCCCTTCTCCATGTGCCTGCCAGCAGGCCCATCCCAGTCTCCGATCCCACATGTCTCCATTATACAGGAGACTCCTGGACGCTACCAGCCACAATCTGTCCTCTGCCCACCCAGTAGTGCCTCATCCTCCCCAGGCTCGCAGCCCTCCACCCCTGGCACCAGCGGCCCAGAAGCCCCATTCTCCCCCACCCACTGCCTGACGCCGCCCCAGCCCATCAGTGGCAGCTCTAGCCCAGTGACCGAACAGTTACCCAAAGTGCCAGAGAGAGGCGGCCGCTCGTCGAGCCCCACGCTGGCTAACAACATCAAACAGGAGCCACAGGAACTGGACCAGATGTACCTAGATGATGGTGAGTTATTAATCATACACCTCTCCAGATGATCCTATTGCATTGTGGATCACTGTGACAATCAAAGCCACCATTGAAACATACAGTAAGTCATATTCTTGTCATATGGTAAATTATTTATTGTATAGCCAGGTGCTTAGAAGTTACCTAAATGCACACTTGATATACAATACTATGTTATTCTACTCTCTGTCACTATTTACAGTAATTGCCTTCTCATGAACTTGGTGAGGCAGTATTTTATGATTAACACCCTCTGGTCCTTGTCCTCCCACTGCTATCAGCTGACTAAAACAGGGATTTACAGTTAAATCATAGAACCCTGGTAGGTCTGTGGTGGAAATATTGTACTTTGAAGCCCATGAATAATGGCCAGGCCTTTTAAAAGCCCTGATAAAATAAACATATCTCCTCCTCCACCTCTTGTATTCCTCCCAATTAGACTGCAAGCTGGGGATTTTTAGAAACCCAGTATTATAATCTCACTGGTCTAGGATTCCAGCATTCACCACCTCTAAGGGTTCTGGGCTGTGTGCTGCTGATTTGAAATAAATGGGATACATTCTCTACCCTGGGGTTAGCTAGACAACAGTGCTGCCTGTCCCAATATCAATCACAAGGAGGAAACCATCCTTCAGAGCTGGAGATGTGAAGTCGCTAACCAGCAGCGATCAGCAGCATTGAAATTAGAGTTCTTTGACCAGACCCCAACCCACACTGAACTGAGCTCAAATTTTGGGGTGGGGCTTCCTGGCCCTGGATTGGTTATTATGCTGGCACTACGGTCCAACCATTCTCATGGTCCCCTTCCTGCTAACAGTCTGGATAAATAACACACTGACTGAAGCTCTGTTAGGCTGCTGTCTGGGGGAAATCAAGCAGCAGAGCTCATGCTGTGGTAGGTTATTTACATTGCTCATCTAATATTTTTTTATATTTTTTTTATTTGACCTTTATTTAATTAGGCAAGTCAGTTAAGAACAAATTCTTATTTTCAATGACGGCCTAGGAACAGTGGGTTAACTGCCTGTTCAGGGGCATAACGACAGATTTGTACCTTGTCAGCTCGGGGATTTGAACTTGCAACCTTCCGGTTACTACTTGGACAGGATGTGAGAACAGGATGTGAGTTTCTGAGGAGAACGGCCTCCCAATTACACAGTGTATTTTGGCAAATAGGATTTTTAGAAACACTAGGCGTTCCAATCAAATGTGACTTCTCACTTCAGTAAATGTTTTTGGCACGGTTACATGTGGATTTGTATTTTATAGATTCACTCAGGTGTGGTGTTATGTTAATTAATTGTCAACCATACATGTTAAAGCCCACATAAACAAATAGAAAGTGTTTTATTTTGTGCAAAGAATCCTACTGTCCAATGGTTTGTAACTTATTCGATTCAGCACTAAGAGGAAATTTGATTTGTGAAAATTCTCATTAGGGTTGGCTGCTGAAGTCATGCTTCCTGGATTTGTATTAGTTTAAAATGGTGAGATACTGTAGATTAAAGCATGGGCTCTCAAGTGTTTTACTTGGGCCCCCCATCCAGCATTGGGGAACACGCACACACTGCACGTCTATTTCTATGGGCACAAGCATTGTTCCTTACACAAACTGTTCACACCCCTTTGTTGGTGGAAAGAATTTTGCAGGTTTAAAGTTTATTTCCTGTAATTATACACATTTTGTCATGGGGTACAAAGAACATCTTGCAGTTTTACAAAACATTCCGTTCTATACATTTAGCTATGTCTAATGTCTAATTTCAGCTAAATCTATGGGCTAAGTTATTATTTTTTTTTTTTTAATGTTTTTAAAGTTATTTAACTGATATGGGCTTGCTGATCTGGACATTTTTAACAGATTATAAATAGCTCTCAATGACTAACATGACGAGGAATTGATGATGCGCTACCCAATTTCGAAATTGAAACTTGTGCGTTCTAACTATTACAACTTTCAAGAGTAAGTTTAATACCGGACTGCGTGCCTTCAGAAAAAAAATATATATACACTACCAGACAAATGTTTTAGAACACCTACTCATTCAAGGGTTTTTCTTTATTTTTACTATTTTCTACATTGTATAATAATAGTGAAGACATCAAAACTATGAAATAACCCATACGGAATCATGTAGTAACCAAAAAGTGTTAAACAAATCAACATATATTTTATGTTTGAGATTCTTCAAATAGCCACCTTTTGCCTTGATGACTGCTTTGCACAATCTTGGCATTCTCTCAACCAGCTTCCCCTGGAATGCTTTTCCAACAGTCTTGAAGGAGTACGCCTATGTAGATATTTCATAAAAATTCAGCCATTTCCAGCTACAATAGTCCTTTATTTCTGATCTATTTTATGTTATTTTAATGGACAAAACAGGCTTTTCTTTAAAAAACAAGGACATTTCTAAGTGACCCCAAACTTCTGAATGGTAGTGTATATATGAAAAAAATGTGGGGGTGGGGGGGCCCGTGCCGACCCCTTGTTCCCCCACTGGGTTAGAGTATGTTTGTGAATATATTAATGGAATGCCCATACATTCAACTTTAGTCTGAAGGAAAGATGTATACCATAGAGCTCTGATATTTGGACCTCCATACTTGCTTAATATCTGTCATACCACACCATTAAGAGGTATCCCTGTCTTCCATCATCCCAGTATCTCCCTCACCGTGCTTCCTTCTAACATGCAGTCCCCCGTCTGTTTACTATTTATCATGGAAACTCTGAGTGACTAGACTAGTCTGGCCCAGTGCCTGGGCTATAGGTCTACTCTTCCAGAGACTGTGTGATAGAGGGACCCCACCGGCTATAAAAGCTGCTGACTGGAGATAGAGCGGTCTGGATGCTGCATGAGCCTGCTGGCACTGTGGCCCTGAGGAGTAGAGGACCAGGGCGAACAGTGTACTGTTACTGTAAAGTCACGCCTGAGAGGCAGGTGTAGTAGATGAAAGAGACCTGAGATGGAAAGGAAGGAAGGAAGGGAGGGAGATTAGGTTTTTACCTTGAGATTGTGCTTCCCTCAACCTTTTCTAGATATTCTTAACTTAATGAAGGAGACAAAACCTACTTTACAGTTTTGGTTAGGAGGTGTGATGTGGTCACAAAGTGCTTTTGGATTACCATGATCCAATATTGAATGCCTATACATTTTAGAGCATCTGGAAGTTGAAATCAAGATATATTTAATTTTTCCATTGGCAATTATTGACTTTGCATGTCTTGTGCAATGCTGGATAGCTATTTAAGTGCAAGAAATGCATCAACCCATACGCTGACAAGTATTACATAACATATTTGTCACACATGAAAGTATTCAGACACCTAGACTTTATTTCACATTTTGTCAGGTTATAGCCTTATTCCAAAATTGATTAAATTGTTTTTTCCCCTCATCAATCTACAAACAATACCCCATAATGACAAAGCAAAAACAGATTTATTGAAATTTTGGCAAATTTATAAAAATATGAAACTGAAATATTACCTTTACATAAGTATTCAGACCCTTTACTCAGTACTTTGTTGAAGCACATTTGGCAATGATTACATTATAGAGTCTTCTTGGGTTCTGCTTTTCTTTTCTTAATCAACTTTGTGTTCTTTTTCTTTGTGTTCTTGAACGTAGCCCTGTTACTTTGTGTTCTGGAACGTAGCCCTGTCTTTCATTTTTGTTCATTGATTTCACCTGTGTTCGTTTCTCACCTGGTCTCATCAGCTCCCTATTTAGTTCAGTTCCTTCTGTTTGTATGGTTGTGAGGTATTGTTTGATTTTGACTGCTACCTGTGTTTGACCATTGCCTGCATGTTACCACGATTCCTGCATTCTGCGAAGGCTTAATAAACATCTGCGCTTGAATCTCCACCTTTTTCTCCCTGAGTATTCATTACAGGTATGACGCTATAAGCTTGGCGCACCGGTATTTGGGGAGTTTCTCCCATTCTTTTCTGCAGATCCTCTCAAGCTCTGTCAGGTTGGATGGGGAGAGTTGTTGCACAGCTATTTTCAGGTCTCTCCAGAGATGTTCGATCAGGTTTAAGCTCTGGCTGTGCCACTCGAGGACAATTAGAGACTTGTCCCGAAGCCACACCTGCATTGTCTTGGCTATGTGCTTAGGGTCGTTGTCCTGTTAGAAGGTGAACCTTCACCCCAGTCTGAGGTCCTGAGATCTCTGGAGCAGATTTTCATCAAGGATCTCACTGTACTTTGTTCCGTTCATCTTTGCCTCTGGTCTCCCAGTTGCTGCCGCTCTGCCACCACCATGTTTCATGTTTTAAGTTCCTCAGTGTGCGTATCAGCGTCAAATTGAAATGGTCCACTCACACAGACAGTGTGGTGAAAAAATGTGGCTTGTCACCAAAAACCCTCACTAACTTTTACAGGTGCACAATCGAGAGCATCCTGTCGGGCTGTATCACCGCCTGGTACGGCAACTGCACTGCCCACAACCAAAGGGCTCTCCAGAGGGTGGTGTGGTCTGCACAATGCATCACTGGTGGCAAACTACCTGCCCTCCAGGGCACCTACAACACCCGATGTCACAGGAAGGCAAAAAAGATCATCAAAGACAATAACCACCTGAGCATGTTCACACCGCTTCCATCCAGAAGGTGAGGTCAGTACAGGTGCATCAGAGCTGGGACAGACAGAAAAACAGCTTCTATCTCAAGGCCATCAGATTGTTAAACAGCCACCACTAGCATAGAGAGGTGGCTGCCAACCTACAGACTTGATATCATTGGCCACTTTAATAAATGGAACACTAGTCACTTTAATAATGCCACTTTAAGAATGTTTACATATCTCGCATTACTCATCTCATATGTATATACTGTATCCTTCACTATCTATTCTTTACTATCTATTGCATCTTAGCCTCTCTGTCACTGCTCATCCATGTATTTTATACTTATATATTCTCATCCCATTCCTTTACTAGATTGTGTGTATTAGGTTTTGTGGTGGAATTTGTTAGATATTAGGTTTTCCTATGCTATATTGTGTATGTATTAGGTTTTGTTGTGGAATTGTTAGATATTACCTGTTAGATACTGCTGCACTGTTGGATCTAGAAGCATAAGCATTTCGCTACACTCGCATAACATCTGCTAACCATGTGTGACCAATACATTTTTTATTTTATTTTATAGGGATGGTGCCAGGTTTCCTCCAGACGTGATGCTTGGCATTCAGGCCAAAGACTTCAATCTTGGTTTCATCAGACCAGAGAATCTTGTTTCTCACGCATTTAGAATAGTGTGTCATGCTTTATAAAGGGTTCATAAATGTGGCATAACTGTGTGACATAACCACAAATGTAAAATGTGACATAACCCACTCTTTTGAATATGATATTAACATGTGCTTCATAAAGGGTGACTTGTTGTGCTGAAGGATTGGTTAAGCATAAAGGCTTGTGCTCCTTTTTTTCGTGTTGCGCTGTTGGCGGTAGGTGCACTTGATTTGTAAACCCTGCGCAGCCGGGTAGGCAAAGGGTTTTCATTTTGAACCATTTCATTTGTTTGAAAGACAAACTCCGCTTAGCCGGGAGATCTGTGGCTAAATCGAGTGCTCTTACTGAGCTGGCCAATCTGATAGCTAAAATCACTGTGCCTCCCTACAGCTTCCACGACCCCAGTCAGAGCAAAGTTTGATACTAGCCTACGTGAGATTTCATAACTTTTAAAACCATAGATACACTATCATGACCAGAGATACACTATCAGAGAATACAGCAAAAACCTGATGCTTCTCTCTACTTCCACTCTCACTGCAGCTGCAATTAATGAGTAGCCAACTGTATCGATAGCCCTGCATTTTTTATTATTATTAGCAGCTCATCTGGTCTATTTTAACATCGAGAAGTATTTCACTTTCTCTGGTCATAGGAACAACATGAATTTGTTCCAGAGGCAGATGAAATGAAACTTTGTCACGTGTAGACCTTACCGTGAAATGCTTACTTACAAGCCCTTAACTAACAGTCAGTGTGCGGGGTACAGGTTAGTTGAAGTAATTTGTACATGTAGGTAGGGGTGAAGTGACAAATGGGGGGGGTGTCAATGTAAATAGTCCGGTGGCCATTTGATTCATTGTTCAGCAGTCTTATGGCTTTGGGGTAGAAGCTGTTAAGGAGCCTTTTGGTCCTAGAAAAGAGTCTATGACTTGGGTGACTGAAGTCTCTGACAATTGTATGGACTTTTCTATGACACTGCATATTATAAGGTCCTGGATGGCAGGACGCTCGGGAACCAGATGCGGTGCGACTTGAGTTTCGCCATTAGGTTCCCTCAGCAGGGACAGTCTTCCACATCCCTCCCTCCACTAAGACTAATGCCATGTCCAAAACAACTGGGAACTCGTAAATTTCCGACTTCAGTGCGTTCAAGATAATTGGGAACTATATCAGTCTGGGGAAAATCATTGTCAAAGGCAATCCAACTCAGAAACTCAGGCATCTTTCTAAAGTTTAGACCTCCGTACCTAAAGTTCACTGACGTCCTTATTTGACCTCGTTTTTTCCGAGTTCCCACTTGTCTTGGTCAGCACCAGTACCATCAATCCAGTAAAATATTAAATACAATTTTTATTTCAATTTATGCTCAGCTGTGCCTCGCAAGTGCTACACCAACTGATCTATGCTGAACAGAAATATAAATGCAACATGCAACAATTTAAAAGATTTTACTGAGTTACAATTCATAGAAGGAAATCTGTCAATTGGCTGACCCACTGGGGAGCCAGGCCCAGCCAATCGGAAATAGTTATTCACTTCAATAGGGCTTTATTCCACCCAGACTATGCCGCAGGTGAAGATGCCAGATGTGGAGGTCCTGGGCTAGTGTGATTACAAGTAGTTTGCTGTTGTGAGGCCGGTTGGATGTACTACCAAATTCTCTAAAACAACGTTTGAAGTGGCTTATGGTAGAGAAATTAATATTCAACTCTCTGTCAACAGCTTTGTTGGACATTCCTGCAGTCAGTAGGCCAATTGCACGCTCCCTCAATACTTGAGACATCTGTAGCATTGTGTGACAAAACTACACATTTTAGAGTGGCCTTTCATTGTCCACAGCACTAGGTGCACCCGTGTAATGATCATGCTGTTTAATCAGCTTCTTGATGTGCCACACCTGTCAACTAGATGGATTATCTTGGCAAATGAGAAATGCTCACTAGCAGGGATGTAAACAAATTTATGTTCAACATTTGAGAAATAATATTTTTGTGCCTATGGAACATTTCTGGGATCTTTTATTTCAGCTCATGAACATTGGACTAGCACTTAACATGTTGCATTTATATTTTTGTTCAGTATATTTAGTTATCAAAACTCGAGTTTTGAAATACAATATAGTCTGAAAAGGACAATATTGTCAGGCCAGGCATATAGCCAATATTCTGTGATAATATGCAGTGGTTCGTCTTTTAAAAGTTGCAGCGTACTGCGGCACAGCTTGCATAGTGCTGCAGAATTGTATGGCACAGTTATTTAAGTGTGAACCACTGATACCATTAATGCTAGTTTGATCACAAGAGGGCATCTTTGAGAAGCATTTGATAGCTTTTAATAGTGGCTGTACTAAAGTATTTAAAACCTTTTTTTGGAAGAACGTAGTATATGGGACTGATTTTAAGAAATGTTGCTTAATTAATTTGATTCATTTTATGGTGTTTCTATTCCAAGAAAAACAAAACACCCTCTGGGTTTCCGTAAGGATGGAACGAAAAATATGGCGCAGTACAACATGACCGTCGGGAGTACAGTACTGGGCTATTTAGCTAAAGTATTCCCATGTCGTGTGGGCATGCGGAGGCCAGGGTTCAATTCCCCGATGGGGAGGAAGGAGTAGGCTGTCCTTGTAAATAAGAATTTGTTCTTAGCTGACTTGCCTAGTTAAATATAGGTTTCACTAAGAGCATAACATTTCTACACCCTAATTGTGTAATTGTAGTCTAACCAATACCCAAACAGAGATTCAGTCAAATTAAAAATCTCATTGATTTATCAAGACCAGTCCCAATGCTTGTCTCAGAGCAGTACGAAATGGTGCTATAATAGTTGTAGGCTATTGCATCAAATCCTATTGCTTCTAACTTCAATATACTCTTTAAATAAATAAGACCTACACCGCTTTTAACAGCACATTACTCAACACTAGTGAGTCTCATGTTGCCTACAGTATATCGAAAAATATGACGTGACTTTCCGGCAATAATTGCATATAGAGGATTGGAGGATATTTCTGTAATTCAGTGATAGTGATTCGTTATGAATTCATAACTAAATAAACATCAGCATTTTGAAAGAGTATTTTTATCTTTATTTTATTAACGAAAGCATAAAGATGCCAATATTAGTTACATTGTTTTAGTTTGAACGTGCAGACTGGCACTAAGAACAGAACAGCGGGAACGTTACCCTGGTCAGTGCCATTATTAGTGCAATGCCACTTAGTGTTGCTCTGTGCTACCCAGTGTAGTGGGGTGGGGGTCCACCCCCCTTCCTCCTCCTGCCTTTTCCATGGGCTAGGTCTATCTTCTGTGCACGGCTCTGCGGCTCATCCCGTGCCCCCTGCCCTCGTGCCTTGAACTTGCGCGCTTTCAGTGGATACAGCTGGAGAATTGCAAGGCAATTCCATTGTGCGCCACTCGGGAGCCATGACCAATATATATTGTCCTGCTAATATCAGGGTTAATAATATATCTGTGAGAACATCCAATGGGCTTTTATATAATACTAAATTAACAATAACAATAATTCTAATAATCATCGCTTTGTTTAAAAAATAACATTTTGGAGTTGATTTTGTTTTCAAATAGCGTAAAATTAGCAAGGAAAAAGTCAAGACCAGCACAGGTATTGAACCAGCATCTGTAGCAACACAGCTTGCACTACTATCCAGTATCTTAGACCATTGCACCACTCAGACGCTGTACAATGTGAGTGGTCGGGAGTGGGCTACAGTTCTACTGTAAGAGCAAAATAATCCTGACACAATTAAATAATAAAAACCTTAGTGTAACAACACTTTTAGTAAGTAATACTGAAGTAAATTATCAGTTTCTATTTAGGTAGGACCCAAAAGCATTGTCACGTTCTGACCATAGTTCTTTTGTGTTTTCCTTGTTTTAGTGTTGATCAGAACGTGAGCTGGGTGGGCATTCTATGTTGTGTGTCTAGTTTGGCCGTTTCTATGTATGGCCTGATATAGTTCTCAATCAGAGGCAGGTGTTAGTAATTGTCTCTGATTGGGAACCATATTTAGGTAGCTTGTTTTGTGTTGGGGTTTGTGGGTGGTTGTTTCCGTGTCTGTGTTTTTCACCACACGGTACTGTTTCGGTTTTGTCATTTCACGTATTCGTTTATTGTTTTTGTATTTCATAGTGTTCAGTGTTTTTGTTATTAAAAACGATATGGACACTTACCACGCCGCAGATTGGTCCTCCGATCCTTCTCGCCTCTCCTCTTCAGACGAAGAGGAAGAAAACCATTACAGAACCACCCACCACAACAGGACCAAGCAGTGTGGTGACAGGCAGCGGCAGCAGGAGCAGCGCAAGGAGGAATGGACATGGGAGGACGAGTTTGACGGAAAAGGACCCTGGGCTCAGCCTGGAGAATATTGCCGCCCCAAAGAAGAGCTGGAGGCAGCGAAGGCGGAGAGGCGGTGGTATGAGGAGGCAGCACGGCGGCGCGGATGGAAGCCCGAGAGTCAGCCCCAAAAATGTTTTGGGGGAAGGCACACAGGGAGTGTGGCGAAGCCAGGTAGGAGACCTGCGCCAACTTCCTGTGCTTTACCGGAGGGCGAGAGAGACCGGGCAGGCACCATGTAATGCTGTGGAGCGCACGGTGTCCCCAGTGCGGGTGCATAGCCCGGTGCGGTACATACCAGCTCCTCATATCGGCCGGGCTAGAGTGGGCATCGAGCCAGGTGCCATGAAGCCGGGTCTATGCATCTGGTCTCCAGTGCGTCTCCTTGGGCCGGCGTACATGGCACCAGCCTTTTCTGAGCCAAGATCACTTTCGCAGTCAAAAAGAAAACCAAGATCTACCGCTCAGATTTTTTTTTTAAATGACTTAAAAATAACATTAACCTATTAAAAACTGTTCTGTAGGAATGAGGTTTGTGCATTAGGCCCAATAAAGTGGTTGCTCCACTAAAAGTTGTGTGATTATGCTGCGGGATTTAGAGGTAATTTGTGGTTTAGTACAGTACACTGCGTCACCACTTCATTGCTCCAGACTAGCGCAATGGGGAGCTAGAGCACAGATTATGCTTGTAACGGCTGATTTCCTCCTCTTCGTCTGAAGAGCATGTTGTCCCCGGTTCGCCTGCACAGCCCAGTGCGGGCTATTCCACCTCGCCGCACTGGCAGGGCGACCGGGAGCAACCTGCCCAACCAGGTAAGGTTGGGCAGGTTCGGTGACCAAGGATCAAAAGTTAGTCATGTTAATCACTTTACACCTAATCTCGTTCCCAGACACTTCCGCCCAAATGGGTGGAAGGTCTGGCGGACCAACGCAACAACTTGGCCTTCTAGGTTTCTCCCATAAAATTATATCGTCACACCAACTAAAGCCAACTTTCAATGGTTAATATCCCAGGCTTAGATGTGCTGTGTGCGTAATAGCCGGGGGGCGACATTACACCAAGAAATACTTACCTTGATAAAAGCCCCCAACATAAGGAGATTGAAAGTGGCTTTCTTTTGGAAGTTACATGTTCCTCAGTAAACACACACACACACACACAACAACAAAAATAACGAGCTATACCGTGCGGTGCTGGCTCCACCCACTTCCCTGCTGAAAATATTAATATTCATGAAATCACAAGTGAAATATAGCGAAACACAGCCTAGCCTTTTGTTAATCACCCTGTCGTCTCAGATTTTGAAGTTATGCTTTACAACAAAAGCAATACAAGCGTTTGTGTACGTTTATCGATAGCATAACAAAACAATAAGTACACCTAGCATCAGGTAACTTGGTAACGAAAATCAGAAAAGCATTCAAATTAATCGTTTACCTTTGATGATCTTCGGATGTTTTCACTCACGAGACTCCCAGTTAGACAACAAATGTTCCTTTTGTTCCATAAAGATATTTTTAATATCCAAATACCTCTGTTAGTTTGGTGCGTTATGACCAGGAATCCACCGGAAAGAGCGGTCATGACAACGCAGACAAAAATTCCAAATTATATCCATAATGTACACGGAAACATGTCAAACATTTTTTATAATCAATCCTCAAGGTGTTTTTCAAATATCTATTCGATAATATATCAACCGGGGCAGTTGGCTTTTCACTCGGACTGGGAGTAACAATGGCCGCCTCTCTCTTTTGCGCACAAATCACTCAGAGCCCCCACCTGTACACTTACGCAATGTGGTCGTTCATGCTCATTCTTCAAAATAAAAGCCTGAAACTATGTCTAAAGGCTGTTGACACCTTTGGGAAGCTATAGAAAAGGAATCTGGTTGATGTCCCTTTCAATGGGCAATAGGGATGCATAGAAACACAGGGTTTCAAAATAAGAGTCACTTCCTGATTGGATTTTTCTCAGGCTTTCGCCTGCAATATCAATTCTGTTATACTCACAGACAATATTTTTTACAGTTTTGGAAACTTTAGAGTGTTTTCTATCCTAAGCTGTCAATTATATGCATATTCTAGCATCTGATCCTGAGAAATAGGCTGTTTACTTTGTGGAGGTTATTTTTCCAAACATAAAAATAGTGCCCCCTAGCTTAAAAAAAATAGATAAGTTAAAAATAGCAAATAGTTAAAGAGCAGCAGTAAAATAACAGTAGCAAGGCAAGATACAGAGGGTACCGGCACAGGAGTCAATGTGCGTGGGCACAGGTTAGTCAAAATAATTGAGGTAATATGTACAGTCGTGGGCAAAAGTTTTGAGAATGGCACAAATATTAATTTCCACAACGTTTGCTGCTTCAGTGTCTTTAGATATGTTTGTCAGATGTTACTATGGAATACTGAAGTATACAAGCATTTCATAAGTGTCAAAGGCTTTTATTGACAATTACATGAAGTTGATGCAAAGAGGCAATATTTGCAGTGTTGACACTTCGTTTTCAAGACCTCTGCAATCCGCCATGGCACGCTGTCAATGAACTTCTGGGCCACATCCTGACTGATGGCAGCAAATTCTTGCATAATCAATGCTTGGAGTTTGTCAGAATTTGTGGGGTTTTGTTTGTCCACCTGCCTCTTGAGGATTGACCAAAAGTTCTCAATAGGATTAAGGTCTGGGGAGTTTCCTGCCCATGGACCCAAAATATCGATGTTTTGCTCCCCGAGCCATTTAGTTATCACTTTTGCCTTATGGCAAGGTGCTCCATCAAGGCAAAATGTTCCTGGGTGGTTGGGAAAAGTTGCTCTTGGAGGATGTTTTGGTACCATTCTTTATTCATGGATGTGTTCTTAGGCAAAATTGTGAGTGAGCCCACTCCCTTGGCTGAGAAGCAACCCCACACATGAATGGTCTCAGGATGCTTTACTGTTGGCATGACACAGGACTGATGGTAGCGCTCACCTTGTCTTCTCCAGACAAGCTTTTTTCCGGATGCCCCAAACAATTGGAAAGGGGGGTAAAGTAATCAGAGAAAATTACTTTACCCCAGTCCTCAGCAGTCCAATCTCTGTACCTTTTGCAGAATATCAGTCCCGGATGTTTCACAGTGGAATCAGCTTTAGGAGACGTTCCTGGCTCTTGCTGGACTTACTTGGGCGCCCTCAAGCCTTCTTCACAACAATTTAACTGCTCTCCTTGAATTTCTTGATGATCCGATAAATGGTTGATTTAGGTGCAATCTTACTGGCAGCAATATCCTTGCCTATGAAGCCCTTTTTGTGCAAAGCAATGATGATGGCACGTGTTTCCTTGCAGGTAACCATGGTTGACAGAGGAATACCAATGATTCCAAGCACCACCCTCCTTTTGAAGCTTCCAGTCTGTTATTCGAATTCAATCAGCATGACAGAGTGCTGACACTCACACCTGTGTTAACGAGAGAATCACTGACATGGTGTCAGCTGGTCCTTTTGTGGCAGGGCTGAAATACAGTAGAAATGTTTTTTTTATGATTCAGTTCAAAGAGGGACTTTGCAATTAATTGCATTTCCTCTGATCACTCTTCATAACATTCTGGAGTATATGCTAATTGCCATCAAACAAATTGAGGCAGCAGACTTTGTGAAAATTAATATTTGTGTCATTCTCAAAACGTTTGGCCACGATTGTACATGTAGGTAGAGTTAAAGTGACTATGCACAGATAATAACCAGAGTAGTAGCAGCAGCGTAAAAGAGGGTATCGGGGGGAGGGGACAATGCAAATAGTTTGGGCAGCCATTTGATTAGCTGTTCGGGAGTCTTATGGCTTGGGGGTAGAAGCTGTTAATAAGAATAGTTTTGGACCTAGACTTGGCGCCCCGGTACCGCTTCCCATGCGGTAGCAGAGAGAATTTTGGACAATTTTTAGGGCCTTCTTCTGACACCGCCTGTTATAGAGGTCCTGGATGGCAGGGAGCTTGGCCCCAGTGATATTCTGTGCAGTACGCATTACCCTCTGTAGTGCCTTGCGGTCGGAGGCCAAGCAGTTTCTGTACCAGGCAGTGATGCAACCAGTTAGGATGCTCTCAATGGTGCAGCTGGAGAACCTTTTGAGGATCTGAGGACCCATGCCATATATTTTCGGTCTCTTGATGGGGAATAGGTTTTGTCATGCCCTCTTCACGACTGTCTTGGATTGTTTGGACCATGGTAGTTTGTTGGTGATGTGGACACCAAGGATCTTGAAGCTCTCAACCTGCTCCACTACAGCTCCGTCAATGAGAATGGGGCGTGCTTGGTCCTCCTTTCCCTGTAGTCCACAATCATATCCTTTGTCTTGATTACGTTGAGGAAGTTTGTTGTCCTGGCACCACACGGCCAGGTCTCTGACCTCCTCCCTATAGTCTGTCTCATCGTTGTCGGCTGTACTTGGTATAAGTCAGACACCTTTGTTCATTCATAACCTTTACATAAACACCTTTTATCATATGCTGCTGTACTTACTATAAAGTCAGACACCTTTAGTCATTCATAACACATACATAAAGGCTTAATGATGTGAACACAAATGTATTAACACTTAATTAAGGAATGATCACTAACAGCTAAAACAAATTAACATTAAAGACATGTTTAAACCATTTCATTTTTGTTTTAACATTTTTAAAACAATACACATACAAATTCAGTTGAAAAAAGTATAGTAATGCAATTACATTGTACTGTAGCTTGTCCCTGAGCTGGCGGATCAATGATAGATCAACATAGAAAGTAGGAAATTCCTTTGTCATACAATCTGGATAAGGGCATTCCTGTGCTGCGTCAGAAATACTCTAAATGGGGAATTGGGAAACTCTGTTTGATTTGTATTATTACATTCCTCTTTCATTTACAAATATTATGACGTGACTATGAGATGTGACTGTATCTAGAGGGATTTATATTTAGATGAGCCTGCTAACTAGCTAAATTTCTTTATTTCTGTGAAGTCACAAATTATTTCAAATAAGGATTGAGGTAACTATGTAATCTAACTCAACTATTTCAAATTAATATAAATTACAATAAATAAAGGTTCAGTTGTTTTTCACTTTCCAGTGACACATCAAGTGGGCATTTGAGTTGCGAACTCATCCTGTTTGCTTACTGCATTACAGAAACACAGCTAATCAAACAACAGTGCAGGGCATGCTGAATTAAAGGGCAACTACACAAAAAATCCAAGTTTCTTAGATTTTTCCAAGAACTTTAAAGTCCTCCCCTGATGTGGTTTAAGCGTTGTTGTGGACACGGAAAATGTATTTCTGTTTTTTTTTCTATAACAAATTTGCGACAAATATGTGGGAAATCCAGAAAAAATTGGGGGAAATCCGAAGCAACGAAAAAACTGAATTTAGGAAAACTGAATTACGAAGATTTTAAAATGCCTTCCAATTTGGGGAAAGCTGAGGTCAGGTCCAATATGGACTATGCACCCAAGAGGGAAAGAGGTTGCATCATCCTAGAAATGTTTTAGAGTAGTATAATATATACAATTTAGCAGATGCTTTCATCCAAAGCGTCATATGTGCATACATTTCTACATATGGGTGGTCCCGACAATTGAAACCACTGTCCTGGCGTTCCAAAATGCTTTGTGAAGCCTCAATTTAATATGATTTATAAAGCCTTTATTAAGCATTGCTTATGCCACCCTTTTATATAGCACAGGTTTATTATATTTGAAATAGTGGGTTATGTCACTGTCACACCCTGACCTTAGTTATCTTTGTTTTCTTTATTATTTTTGTTAGGTCAGGGTGTGACGAGGGTGGTATTTTGTATTTCTATGGGGTTTTGGTATTGTCTAGGTAATGTAGGTCTATGGTGGCCTGAATTGGTTCCCAATCAGAGACAGCTGTTTATCGTTGTCTCTGATTGGGGATCGTATTTAGGTTGCCATTTTCCATTTTGGTTTTGTGGGTTATTGTCTATGTGTAGTTGCATGTCAGCACTCGTGCTTCACGTTAGTTTTGTTTGTTTAGTGTTTGTGTAATAAAAGAAGAATGTATTCTTATCACGCTGCGCCTTGGTCTCCTCGTTATGACGAATGTGACAGTCACACAGTTATGCCACATTTCTGAACTCTTTATAGTGCATAACATACGGTTATAGATGATTTGTGACACTTATGTAGTGTTTGAAGCCTTTAAACGCTGCACGTCATTTAAGGTGGCCCTTCATATTAAATTGTCAAACATTGTGTCGTCTTGATAATGTTGTCTTGAAAATGCATTGGGGCCTGTTAAACAAGACTGAAAACATTCATACATGTTTCTATGATTTGGTGTTTCACATTGTGTAAGGATCGACGTTGGAGATGAGAAGCAGGTACAGGGAGTGAACATTTAATGACCACGGACAGGAACAGAATACGGACAGCGTCTGAACAGGGGAAACGGAAACAACAATAATGCTGACACGGGGATGAAACAGAGGAAACAGATAGATATAGGGAAGGCAATCAAACCATGAAGGAGTCCAGGTGAGTCCAATGAGCGCTGATGCGCATAATGATGGCGACAGGTGTGCTTAATGAAAGGCAGCCTGGCGCCCTCGAGCACCAAGGAGGGAGAGCGGGAGTAGGCATGACAGTATACTCCCTCCCCTAGGTGAGCCTGGGCGGGCTTGATGGGCCGGCCCAGGCATGGGCACTGGACAAGCCGACTGGGGCGTAGAAGCCCGACAGGCTGGCTGGGATGTGGGAGCCTGACGAGCTGACTGAGGCATGGGAGCCTGACGATCCCGTTGAGGCGTGGGAGCTCGACAGGCCGGCTGAGGCGTGGGTGGCTGATGAGCCGGCTGAGGGATGACATGGGATGGGAGTCCGCTGATGCGTAGTAGCCTGACGAGCCGGCTAAGACATGACGTGGGATGGGAGCCTGCTGACCCAACCGGGGAAAGGAAAGTTCTCGAGCCAGCTAAGGCGTGAAAGCCCGACGAGCCAGTTAAGGCACCATTTGCGGCGGCAGCACCCGGACCCGACGTCACCAACAAAACAAAAACCTCCCTGATGCTTCGTATAGTGGTGTCAGCATTCTGTAAGGATCGACACTGGAGACGAGAAGCAGGTTCAGGGAGTGAACATTTAATAACCAAAATAATCCAAACGTGAAAGAGTCCAATTGAGTCCAATGATCGCTGATGCGCGTAATGATGGTGACAGCTGTGCGTAATGAAAGGCAGCCTGGCGCGCCCTTGAGCTTCAGAGAGGTAGAGCAGGAGCAGGTGTGACAAATTGTGAATAGTGTGACTGACTTAGTTTCTCTAGCCATGCAGAGTCATCGTTTTGCACCATTCCTTCAATAGTGGTCCTTGCCATTCACACAATAAGTTCCCATCTGGGGTGTTTGGACAACACATTGTTTTTCTAAATGTCTCTATCGCCAGATTCTGTATTGAACATCATCAAAGTAATCAGATCCACATGCTACTGATGTTTGTTTTACGAGAGGCAATTTTTTGTGTTATGCTGAGCCTGAGTCATCCGTAAACATACACAGATCAATGGCTAGCGTTTTTTAATTAGATCCCTCACATGAAATGTGGCAACAGAATGAAATGTAGTCCATGGCAACGTACAGTGCCTTGCGAAAGTATTCGGCCCCCTTGAACTTTACGACCTTTTGCCACATTTCAGGCTTCAAACATAAAGATATAAAACTGTATTTTTTTGTGAAGAATCAACAACAAGTGGGACACAATCATGAAGTGGAATGACATTTATTGGATATTTCAAACTTTTTTAACAAATCAAAAACTGAAAAATTGGGCGTGCAAAATTATTCAGCCCCTTTACTTTCAGTGCAGCAAACTCTCTCCAGAAGTTCAGTGAGGATCTCTGAATGATCCAATGTTGACCTAAATTACTAATGATGATAAATACAATCCACCTGTGTGTAATCAAGTCTCTGTATAAATGCACCTGCACTGTGATAGTCTCAGAGGTCCGTTAAAAGCGCAGAGAGCATCATGAAGAACAAGGAACACACCAGGCAGGTCCGAGATACTGTTGTGAAGAAGTTTAAAGCCGGGTTTGGATACAAAAATATTTCCCAAGCTTTAAACATCCCAAGGAGCACTGTGCAAGCGATAATATTGAAATGGAAGGAGTATCAGACCACTGCAAATCTACCAAGACCTGGCCGTCCCTCTAAACTTCCAGCTCATACAAGGAGAAGACTGATCAGAGATGCAGCCAAGAGGCCCATGATCACTCTGGATGAACTGCAGAGATCTACAGCTGAGGTGGGAGACTCTGTCCATAGGACAACAATCAGTCGTATATTGCACAAATCTGGCCTTTATGGAAGAGTGGCAAGAAGAAAGCCATTTCTTAAAGATCTCCATAAAAAGTGTAGTTTAAAGTTTGCCACAAGCCACCTGGGAGACACACCAAACATGTGGAAGAAGGTGCTCTGGTCAGATGAAACCAAAATTGAACTTTTTGGCAGCAATGCAAGACGTTATGTTTGGTGTAAAAGCAACACAGCTCATCACCCTGAACACACCATACCCACTGTCAAACATGGTGGTGGCAGCATCATGGTTTGGGCCTGCTTTTCTTCAGCAGGGACAGGGAAGATGGTTAAAATTGATGGGAAGATGGATGGAGCCAAATACAGGACCATTCTGGAAGTTAACCTGATGGAGTCTGCAAAAGACCTGAGACTGGGACGGAGATTTGTCTTCCAACAAGACAATGATCCAAAACATAAAGCAAAATCTACAATGGAATGGTTCAAAAATAAACATATCCAGGTGTTAGAATGGCCAAGTCAAAGTCCAGACCTGAATCCAATCGAGAATCTGTGGAAAGAACTGAAAACTGCTGTTCACAAATGCTCTCCATCCAACCTCACTGAGCTCGAGCTGTTTTGCAAGGAGGAATGGGAAAAAATGTCAGTCTCTCGATGTGCAAAACTGATAGAGACATACCCCAAGCGACTTACAGCTGTAATCGCAGCAAAAGGTGGCGCTACAAAGTATTAACTTAAGGGGGCTGAATAATTTTGCACTCCCAATTTTTCAGTTTTTGATTTGTTAAAAAAGTTTGAAATATCCAATAAATGTCGTTCCACTTCATGATTGTGTCCCACTTGTTGTTGATTCTTCACAAAAAAATACAGTTTTATATCTTTATGTTTGAAGCCTGAAATGTGGCAAAAGGTCGCAAAGTTCAAGGGGGCCGAATACTTTCGCAAGGCACTGTAAGTAAATAGACAACATTATGGGCTCACTGGGGGTAACCAATGTTTTCTGCTTGTAGTCAGTAGGTCAGCTTGATTTTGCAGGGAAGGGGACATTGTACTTGCTACAGCACTGTAGAGTGTTAGTGTTAAACTCAACACTTACTCTTAAATAATCAATCCCAGATTTTGATTCATGTAAACTTTTGTCAATGTGTCTTTACAGATTTAATCAACTTTCTTTCTACACTGAACAAAAATATAATGTAATGTGTTGGTCCCATTTTTCATTAGCTGAAATACAAAATCCCAGAAATGTCCATATGCCCAAAAAACATATTTCTCCCAAATGTTGTGAACAAATTTGTTTGCATCCGTGTAAGTGAGCATTTCTCCTTTGCCAAGATAATCCATCCACCTGATAGGTGTGGCATATCATTAAACAGCATGATCATCACAAAGGTGCACCTTGTGCTGGGGACACCTTTCTTGCTGACAAAGACTAAGAAACTTAATGTGGTGCTCTCAATTTAAGATTATGCTAAAAGTAAACTATGCACCTTGTATGTATCAGAAAATGCCATGATGTATATTGTACCTATACCTCAATAGAGTTAGATGTTAATCAAATTGAAGCTGAGTCCTAATATGGTACATTATCCACACTGAAGCACAGAGCTTCAATCTTATTGATTTGGAATACTCCAAGGTCTCTTTCATCAGACAGTCTTCACAAAAGCCCCAGCTCTCATAGCACATACCTTATTCATATCTGAAAGATGGGCTTGGACACCGTCTGTTGGTGATGTACTGTATTACACAGATTAAACTGTAGCACTGAGGTGAACCTTTGGAAACTGAATAGCCATCCATTTTTTTCTAAATACCCTATTATGACAGATCAAGAAAAGGTGATTTAATGCAGCTGAATATAAATATTATAACTCTAATGACAAGTATCTGCTCTTGCCAAGTTACTCATGAAGTCGTATCACATTGAAATACACCCCTGTCCTCAAAGACACATTATAGGTTCAGTGTGTCTGTGTTTCTATGACACACACGTGTGAGAACTCTACTCCTTCATTTAGCCAACACTCAGATCCTATTTCTTTATTAATAGCAGTCAATCAGCTGGCCAAACACATTAACTTTGTCTCGACAACTTAATGGCTCAGATTCAGAGGGAAGTTTGGTACTGTACTCTAGCCAAAATAAAATAGCTTCACTATTTTCAAAATTCTAGTGATTTGTCTTCGAGATCCCTGTACATGTTATGGAATACCTCTTTAGTTATTTAGTTTAGTTTATTGGTTGCTTATGTGGAATGAAGTTTTAATGTTTCACATTCAGCTGTGGCGACCACTTCAAATTAGTTGGACCTGCACATGATTTGGACCACAAAGACTTCCATGTTAACACCTCCGGGGTTTGTCCTCTGAGACCAGCCAAACACTGCAAGGCACACCCAGTCACTCTTCTTTTGGAGGGAACTGAAGGAAAAACACTGAGTGGAAGTGACTGTGTCAGTGCTCGTTCACACAGGGAAGGGTTGCACCGCACAACCTCAAATGAACAAGCACCACTCCATTGTTTGGAGGAAATCTCACATTTCCAGGTTGCTTTTCCAGGCCCCAGCTCCTGGCTGTGGCGGGAGCGAGCTAACACCGCAGATCCAGTGTTCGGTCAGAGGGAATTCCTCTGTAAGATTGTGTGCTTGGCTTCCGCTGCCAGGCTCCAGGGGTCTACCCCTCACCCATTTCCTATATGGCTGATCTCTGGTGGAGCAGTGAGACATCCTGGGCCTGTTGCTAGATCTGAGTCATGGAGGACCCGCTGCCCAGGCAGTTAGATGCTTAGTACCAAATATTACCCTATTCCCAATATAGTGTAATACTTTTGACCAGGGCCCCAAAAAATAAATCAAGACATTTTAGAGCTCCTCAATCAGCCGTCTGTCTAAATTTAAAAAGTGCCTTGTACCATTGACCCATTACCCTATCATCGTCATAGGAAAATAATGTATTGTTTTTATTCAGATACTGAAGCTATAACTATAACACAGATGAAGGAATGTGGTCTTATAAGTAATAAAGGGGAATTGCTTATTATAATACAAAGGAGACCCTTTCTTACTACAAACTCTTGGTTTTTCCGATGTTACCAAATTGTGAAATATTGCCAGACTCCTCTATAGAGCTGATGAGGCTTGCCAAAAAACAGCACTGTAAGGGTGAGCGGTTCATGGTGGACTCCTCAATCCCGATGGCTGCCTTTGCCATCTTCTTCTTGATCAGAAGGCCCACACTGGCACATTATTGTTTATTTATCTCCAGTTAGTCCCTTTGGTGTTTGGTCACTTCCTCCCATCAGCCAAAGAACACAGCTGATTAAAGGGGACAGGGCTCTTCAAGTGTGGGAACACTGAAAGAGTGGCAGTAGGCAGGAAAAGGGGAGAGAAGTGCATTTAGATCTTTTGTAGAGGGCAAGAAGCTGTATCCCCTCCAAACCAAACAGTCTGAGACTGCTGTTCATCTGTGTTAACATGGCTCCATTTATTTTCCGCTGTTTGAACAAATGACTTTTTCACACTGAAAGTATTATGACGTATTACCTGTTAAAACACATAGCTCTCAAATACTATGAACTCTACCGGAGATGCTTTGATGTAGATTGTGAGATATTGACATCTTCCTTCTCCTTTCTTCACAGTTAATGAGATCATCAGGAACGATCTCTCAAGCATCTCTGTCCACAGTCATGCGTAACACTATTTCATTAAGGACACAGAAGGACTGAGGGGGAAGAAAGAGGAAAATACCATACCAATAATTTTTACAACATCTGCATGCAGTCTGCCCAAAAAAAATGTGGAACATACAAGAGATTCAGCATCCTGAAGATCAGAATCCAATGTGTGCCTTTCAGAAGGTTCCGTTTCAGAGGATTTTCCAATGTACAGAAATGGAAAATTAAATTAAATGGCTGACCTCTAAGAAAAAAATGTATGTAGCACCACCCCTTCCAGGCTCAATCCCAAGAAGTATGCTTTTCAGTTGACCAAGGAGTGTTTTTTAACTTCTGTCTGCAGATATTGTAAATTATTGAATGCCTAAGTGTTTGTTTTGTGTACAGAGCTTCAGATTGCATTCTTGGCTTTACAATGAGATAATTTCAAACAAAAGAAGTGCCTTTGACTGGAAATAAATAAGAGTATAGGGAAACTAACCAAATTTGAGGTCACGATTTTTCATTCATGGTGAGAATTAAACACTCATTCACACTCACCACTGATAGCTTTACTTGCATGTTACATTTGACTTTGGATCTGTTTTGTACCGCTTTGTATGTTTGTGACTTGAGTCATCTCTTCAAGTGGCCTAAGGACTGAGAAATGGCATCTACATTGAGTCCTTGAGTATAGTGAATTAAAAGCACATGCCTTGAAAAGAGACCTCAATCTGTGCAGCTGTATATTTATTTTAAGGAAATAAAACTATGGAAATGCGTTGCTAAGACGATTTTGAAGATATTCAACCAAGCTAGTGCCTTTTGGAAAGCCACAATTTCATCTAAAGTACCAGTGCTGCCTCTGTCCTGTTAGAACAATGGAATGTTTGCATTTCATATTCTTGATTAGCTAATGGTCAGTTTGTGATTGCAACACTGTTGCTTACAGGCTAATGCTTGATTTGCAGAATGTATTGCCTTTACATAGTTGTTACATAGTTCTGTAGTTATTGTCTACAAGATACTAAAAATAATTATGCTTGAAAAATAAGTGAATGGGAAAGAGCAACTGCAGCAGGTTTTCTCCACCCTGAAACTCGGTTTTGTTAGGTTTGTTTTGCTTGTACAGACAGTGGGGGGAGCTGATAATACGTACATTAGCAATAATGATTTTTCATTGATATGAACGGAAGGAATCATCACACTTTGGTTAAATTGTCAATTAAATTGTCAATAAAATAATACCTTGATACCTATGCAATATGCAGGTATAGTGTTTATCTCTCAAAGAATGTATGCATTTAAGATTGTAATAGGAAAAGCTTTGTCTCTTCTGCACAACTATTTAATCCAAAGAATAGGTAACAATTGTGAAAAACAATACATTCTCATGTTGGAGATCAAAAACCTCCAAGATGAATGTATGTATTTATTCTTATAGAATGTACTCTGTTTATTCAAGTGTGTCATGTTGCTCCTCATATAACTAAATGGTTAACTGTATAATACACTACAATACCAATATTCTGTTTGTAGAATGCTAGACTTCCTTTTTTGCTTTATACTTCCAGCTTTGATTGTATCTTTAGCTAGCAGAAGTTCCCTTATTAGAACTGCATATGTTTATGTGTATTTATTTTAAGTCTTAATCCACAAACTTAAAAGCCATGTTTACTGAAAAATGACTATTATATTGTTCAGATATGTAGATTCATTGTTCAAAGCTTTTTTTGTGGGCTCCTATTCTGCTTCATGTACTGTCAATAAATAGTATTTTTTTTAATTATACGACTATAGACTCAATTATTTGCATCAAATAATGTGCATTCGTGTAGTTTAGCTTTTACAAAGTTATATTTAGTTAATTCATTATGCACTCATAGTCATATTTAGTATAGAGTACCAGTCAAAGGTGTGGACACACCTACTCATTCAAGGGTTGTTCTTTATTTGTACTTTTTTCTACATTGTAGAATAATAATGAAGACATCAAACCTATGCAATAACACATATGGAATCATGTAGTAACCAAAAAAGTCTTAAATATTGGCAGCTTCCTTAAATTGTACCTGCAAAACACAAGTCTCAATTTCAACAGTGAAGAGGCGACTCCGGGATGCTGGCCTTCTTGGCAGAGTTCCTCTGTCCGGTGTCTGTGTTCTTTTGCCCATCTTAATCTTTTATTTTTATTGGCCAGTCTGAGATATGTATTTTTCTTTGCAACTTTACCTAGAAGGCCAGCATCCCGGAGTCGCCTCTTCACTGTTGACGTTGAGACTGGTGTTTTGCATGTACTATTTAATGAAGCTGCCAGTTGAGGACAGTTGAGGGCATCTGTTTCTCAAACTAAACACTCCAGTGTACTTGTCCTCTTGCTCAATTGTGCAACGGGGCCTCCCACTCCTCTTTCTATACTACACAATGTTGCACAAGATCTTCAGTTTCTTGGAAATTTCTCACATGTAAATAGCCTTCATTTCTCAAAACAAGAATAGACTGATGATTTTCAGAAGAAAGTTATTTATTTCTGGCCAATTTGAGCCTGAACCCACAAATGCTGATGCTCCAGATATTCTAAAGAATGCCAGTTTTATTGCTTCTTTAATCAGAACAAAAGTTTTCAGCTGTTTTAACATAATTGCAAAAAGATTTTCTAATGATTAATTAGTCTTTTTTAAATTATACACTTTGATTAGCTAACACAACAGGGAGTAATGGTTGCTGATAATGGGCATTTGTATGCCTTTGTATAGTAGATATCCCATAAAAATCTGATGTTTCGAGCTACAATAGTAATTTAAAACATTAACAATGGCTACACTGTATTTCTGATCAATTTGCTGTTGTTTAAATGTAGATTTATTTTGCCTTTCTTAAAAAATAAGGATATTTCTAAGTGACACCAAACTTTTAAACAGCAGTCAAAAGTTTGGACATCCATTGCCTTGATGACAGCTTTGCACACTATTGGAATTCTCTCAACCAGATTTTCCAATAGTCTTGAATGAGTTCCCACATATGCTGAGCACTTGTTGGCTGTTGGCTGCTTTTCTTTCACTCTGCGGTCCAAGTCATCCCAAACCATCTCAATTGGGTTGAGGTCAGGTGATTGTGGAGGCCAGGTCATCTCATCCAGCACTCCACTCTCCTTGGTCAAATAGCCCTTACACAGCCTGGAGGTGTGTTTTGGTTCATTGTCCTGTTGAAAAACAAATGATAGTCCAACTAAGTGCAAACCAGATGGGATGGCGTATCGCTGCAGAATGCTGTGTTAGCCATGCTGTTTAAGTGTGCCTTGAATTCAAAATAAATCACTTACAGTGTCACCAACAAAGCACCCCCACACTTTCACACCTCCTCCTTCATGCTTCATGGTGTGAACCACACATGCGAAGATCATCCATTCACCTACTCTGCGTCTCACAAAGACACGGCCGTTGGAACCAAAGATCTCAAATTCAGGCTCCAAAGGACAGATGGTCCTCATAAGAGTCAGTTTCATCATAGCACTTGATGTTTTTTGCCACTGCACTTGAAGAAACTTTAAAAGCTCCTGAATTGTTCCGTATTGACTGACCTTCGTGTCTCAAAGTAATGATGGACTGTCGTTTCTCTTTGCTTATTTGAGCTGTTCTTGCCATAATAAGGACTTAGCCCTATTTGGTAAAAGACAATCTTCTGTGTACCATCCAGTGGCGTAAAGTACTTAAAAATACTTTGAAGTACTACTTAAGTAGTTTTTTGTGGCAGCTCTACTTTACTATTTAGATATTTTTATTTTACTCCGCTACATTCCTGAAGAAAATACATTTCGAGTGCTTATTAGGACAGGAAAATAGTAATTCACACACTTATCAAGAGAGCACCCCTGTTCATCCCTACTGGCTCTGATCTGGCGGACTCACTAAACACAAATGCTTCGCTTGGAAATTAGTCTGGATTGCATATAAGGAATGAGAAAGTGTTTATATTTGTACTTTTACTATACTGTATTGACTGACCTTCATGTCTTAAAGGGACCTTCATGACTGTTGTGTCTCTTTGCTCATTTGAGCTGTTCTTGACAGAATATGGACTTGGTCTTTTACCAAATAGGGCTATTTCTTGTACATACCCCTAGCTTGTCGCAACACAACATATTGGCTCAAAAGCTTTAAGGAGGAAAGAAATTCCACAAATTAGCACATGCATTTCAAGGTGTCCTTCCAAGTGACTACCACATGAATCTGTTTGAGAGGATGTCAAGAGTGTGCAAAGCTGTCAAGGCAGTTTAATATTTTTTGGGTTACTACATGATTCCATATGTATTATTTCATAGTTTTGATGTATTCACTATTATTTTACAATGTAGAAAATATTTAAAATATATAAAAACCATTGTGTCCAAAGTTGACTGGTACTGCATATAATATGTAGGCTATATTATCATGACACAAGGCGAGACCCAGATGCAGACACAGGAGGCAGATGGTTAGTCTTACAATATTTATTAATCCAATAGGGTAAAGCAAGAGAATGGTTGTAGACAGGCAAAAGTGTCAAAACCAGTACAGATTCAAAAGGTACCGAAGGGCAGGGAGAATCAAGGTCAGAGTAGGCAGGATGATCAGGCAGGCAGGAAAGTAGTTCAGAGTCAGGCAGGGGTCAAAACTGGGAATTCTATCAAAAAGAGAACAGCAAAAGGAGTATGGGAAAAACACACTGGTTGACTTGACTAACATACAAGACGAACTGGCACAGAGAAGGGAAAAATACACTGGGGAAAATAAGCGACACCTGGAGGGGTGGAGACAATCAAAGGAACAGGGGAAACAGATCAGGGCGTGACATACCTTAAGGGAACATTTTGACATTTCGTGTATGGTTAGTGAGAAAGTCCATATTGCAAATGTACGGTCCCTTACTAGATGTCCGAAAACATTTGTAAAATTTGTGGTCGGCGTCGGGCCGTGCGGTAGGGCCGGACCTACCGGGAAGTCATCGAATGAACTTTGTCGGACATTCGGTTTCCGTTTTATAAAATAAACAAGTTTTGGACCATTTTTCCGCTATCCCGGAAATTCCCACAAGAGGGCATAAGGAATCATATGGCAATTTGGCAAAACATCACGAATCACGACGGGGCCTTATCTCGAAAACTGAAAATATTTTGAAGCCGAAACTTGGTGAGCGTAGGTTTGGCATAATGGGCAGTTGGCCCCGAACAAGATGGCGTCTAGGCCTCAACGGTTTTTGAGTTATGGCCATTTTTCTGGGATTAAAGGTCCAAAATGGAAATAGAGAAATTATTTTTCCACTTCAGGTCAAAGTCAAGGAGCCTCCGGTGTCAATAAAAAAAGAACCAGCCATTTATCTATCGTCATTTAAGAGAAACGGAACAATGACAAATTGGTGATGTTCACAAATAGGCGGTTTTTTTTTTCAACGGTTACAGATCCAGTTGCAGGGTGTTCATACGAATCGTTTTAAAGTGTGCTGCGGAGCTCTGCGAGATTTCTGTGATTTTCTATGATTTTCTGAAATAACACACACATACTAAACCCTCCGTAATTAACTCAGTTCTTAACGTAATGACTTAAAACTCAGGATTATGTAAAGGCATACCCCAATCAGGATATGAGTTTATTTATAGCTTCCTGTGCCAACCAGAAGTGCCTTAAATGGTGTCATAGTGGCTGTTTCCAAGGGTTAAAAAGGTCAGATCTTTTCAAAACTTCATATGTGTGATTAGGCAATCCCCCATAAACTGTAAGTCAGTCATTTCTCCCAACAGATGTCAAAGAAAAGCTCTCACACACACACACACAGCAAGGATGGAGTGACAAAGTGCGGTGCTTAAAGACACAGAAAGCAGGCATTACCATAATCCCTAGGCCGTGCCGAGTTCAACGAGATATCCCGCTTGACCGTAGCTCGCTCGGTCTAGGCGCAGCGTCCATTAGAATAGTAGGCCCAAAATGAAGCCTGCCCCACAATGTCATTTGGTTTTGGGTGACAGTGAAAGAACCGTTAGGGTGAGAAGAAAAATTCCACCACAGGAATGTTCCTAAGGTCCTCCCGATCTGTACAAGCCTAACCTTGACCGTGTGGCATTAACCCTTAACAGTAAAACAGGGTTTTTTGATCTCACAGATTACAGTGACATCTCTCCCCATAGGAATACATTGCCTGCACCCCTAAATTCAACCTGAAGCCTATATGGGTTATGAATGCCGTATGAACCTGTCTTCGGTACCAGTCCATCAGGCCACTATGAGGTCTACCTGTGTTGATTCTAAGCTTCCTGGACCAACCGGAAGTGGTTAAAAACAACCTAAAAGTGTATATCCATACCCTGCCTGCAGTTTGACAGACATAGTGCATTCGACCCTGTGTAAATCAGTCAATTCTTAACGTAAAGACTTAAAACTCAGGATTCTGTAAAAGCATACCCCAATGAGGATATGTGCTGACTTATAGCTTCCTGTGCCAACCGGAAGTGCCATAATTGGTGTCTCAGGGGCTGTTTCGAAGGGTTAAAAAAGTCAGATCCGTCCAAAACTTCATATATGTGATTAGGCAACCCCCATGAACTGTAAATCAGTCATTTTTCCCCAAAAAATTAAAAGGAAAAAAAAATCACACTAAAACACAACTTGGAAGGAGGGACGTATTGGGGTGCGTAGAGACAGACAGTGGCTGCAATAGTTAGCTTTGTTCGAGCTAAAAAAGAACCGTCAGACCTAGAGTTCCGAAACATTAGAAACCTGTTCTAGACCTCCGGTCGATGGTGCGTGGTGAGTTACGTGGCTCTAGAAGGTTCTCCGACCGAGAAACAGCCTCGTACATTTGTAATACCTTCAATTCATTTTGACCATTACGAAAATGACGACGTTTAGAGACTCAGACTCAGACTCAGACTCAGACTTTAGAGAGCTCAGAGACGCAAGGCGCTGAAACCGGCTCGGCCCATAGAGACGGACCCCAATGTTTCTGTCCGATAGCTCGTTCAAGGACCCCGTAGCAAGGCATGGAAAAAAGTGGATTTTCAGCACCAATTAGGGTTTTGCTCGGACACCAAATGACCTATCGAGCCGAAACTCGGGACTCAGCGCCTCACATAGGCCTTCACATAATGTCCGAACTGGACCCGCAGCTAGAACGTAACTATGTGTTTTACCTTTTTATCATGTTTTAAACTGAAGGCGCTGTGAATTATGAGCCTGCTCTGACATATGTGATAGTTGGCTTCTAAATGAGTAGGAAAAAGTGGGTTTGGTGTCAATTGATATCAGTTTGGTGTCATAATGACATCTAATTGACTGATGGACACTGACTTGCTAGACTGACTTGTGCATTTGCAATATGTTTAAACGGAGAGGGACCATCACCAAAATGGCATTCTGAAATCAACACAAAAAATGGCATCACCATAGTCTCCAGACTGTGCCGAGTTCAACGAGACGCCCCGCTTGACCGTAGCTCGTTCTGAGTGCAGCGAACTTGAAAAAAAGAAGGCTAAAACACAACTTAGGGTTTTTCTCGGACACCAAATGACCTATCGAGCCGAAACTTGGGATTCGCGGGCGCCTCAGCTAGGCCAACACATAACATAAGAAATGGACCCGCAGCTAGAACGTAACTACGTGTTTTATGTTTTTTTTTATGGTTTGAACCGAAGGCGTTGTGAATTTTGGGCCAGCTCTGAAGTATGTAATAGTTGGCTACTAAACGAGTTGGAAAAAGTGGGTTTGGTGTCAGTTTGTATCAGTTTGGTGTCAGAATGATATCTAATTGACTGATGGACTCTTGTCCACTTGACTCTTGTCCATTTGCAATATGTTTAAACAGTGAGGTACCATCACCAAAAGCGACATTCTGAAATCTACCCTAACGAGCGATTGAGATGAACCAGAATCACTGCAAAGCCATCCCGAGTTCATCGGGCAAGTCAATTTCACATTCCTGCAGGATTTTTATAGCATGACAAATTCGTGATGGTACCTGCCCATTAAAACATATTGCAAATGCACAGTGACTTTGAAAAAGTAAGTAAACATAAACAAATGGACATAAGGAAATCACCATATTTTTATTTTTGGGTTACCAGTTGCACATTTCAGATCACCAGTTGCACGGAGGAAAATCACAATCTGCGACGGCCCCCATGGATAGAGGGCCGTAGTAGGGTACTCCCATAGCGGGCATGGACAATAGGAGTCCCGGCAAATGCATTTACAACCATATTTTTTATTTTTGGGTTACCAGTTGCACAACAATGCACGTGCAATTGCAATATGATTCTATAGTGAAAAAACATCACCAAAGTGACATTCTGAAATCAACCCTAACGAACGATTGAGATGAACCAGAATCACTGCAAAGAGTTCATCGGGCCAGTCAATTTCACATTCCTGCAGGATTTTTATAGCATGACAAATTCGTGATGGTAAATGCCCATTGAAACATATTGCAAATGCACGTGCATTTGCAATGTGATTCTATAGTGAAAAAACATCACCAAATGGACATGATGAAATCAACACAACGAGTGATGGAAATGAACAACTATCACTGCCCGGCCATCCCGAGTTCATCAGTTCAGTCAATTTTGTCCCTAAAAAAATTGACTTTTGACTTTGACTTTTGACTTCCTATGAAATCATATTGCAAATGGACAAATCATGTTCCTTATGCACAAGTTTTAAAAAAAATTATGATAATAACATTTTACAAAAGTATATTCATACAGTTCTTACACATGATTGTTACACATGATTACACATGATTAAAGTTTTTTTTTAAAAACACATTTTCGACTTTTGCCTTCCTATTAAATCATATTGCAAATGGACAAAACATATGCCTTATGCACAAGTAAAAAAAATTATAATAATAATGATAATAAAATACGAATAAAGTATGTTGATACAGTTCTTAAACGTGTGTAATTGACACAAAATTCGAAAGAATTTTGAAAAACGGTCCAGAAAGCACTTTTTTAAGGGTGTGTGAAGTTTTTTATAAAATTTTGACATTTTTGACTTTTTACTTCCTATGAAATCATATTCCAAATAGAGAAAACATATGCCTTATGCACATTTAAAAAAAAATAATATATATGATAATAAAGTATGACTAAAGTATGTTGAAAAAGTTCTTATACATGTGTAATTGACACAAAAATCGAAAGAATTTTGAAAAACGGTCCAGAAAGCACTTTTTTAAGGATGTGTGAAGTTTTTTACCAAATTTTGACATTTTTGACTTTTGACTTTTGACTTCCTATGAAATCATATTGCAAATGGACAAAACATATGCCTTATGCGCATGTAATTTTAAAAAAAACAAACAATTATGATAACAAAATTGGACAAAAGTATATTCATACAGTTCTTACACATGTGTAATTGACACAAAATTCGAAAGAATTTTGAAAAACGGTCCAGAAAGCACTTTTTTAAGGGGTGATAAGTTTTTGACAAAAAAATAATTTTTTCAAAATGTTGCTTTTGGATGTTGACTTGGGTTGCATTTCCAATATGAAAAACCCCGGTGGAGCGCACTGTTGGATTTTTGAAGTGTTACAACTGGCAATTGCCATATGGCATTTGCAATATACTTTGCATGAATCAACGCCACATTGGGTGGTATTGGACATCGTGTATATGGTTTGTCCAATGCCAATATGTTGCCATTCATTTTTGTCCATTTCAGGGGGGTATTCCCTTACATATATAGATATACAATTGAAGTCAAAAGTGACCATACACTTAGGTTGGAGTCATTAACTTCTTGATGCTACCCATCCCTTAAACGGGATAATTGTCATCAGCAACCGCTGAATAGCATAGCGCGTCAGTCAAATGATATTACTAAAAATATTCATATTTATGAAATCACAAGTGCAATATTGCAAAACACAGCTTAGCCTTTTGTTAATCCACCCTGTCGTCTCAGATATTGAAATGATGCTTTACAGCGAAAGCAATCCAAGCGTTTGTGTAAGTTTATCGATCGCATAACAAAACATTAAGTACACTTAGCATCAGGTAGCTTGGTCACGAAAATCAGAAAAGCAATCAAATTAATCGTTTACCTTTGATGATCTTCGGATGTTTTCACTCACGAGACTCCCAGTTACACAACAAATGTTCCTTTTGTTCCATAAAGATTATTTTTATATCCAAAATACCTCCGTTTGTTTGGCGCATTATGTTCAGAAATCCACAGGAAGAGCGGTCACGACAACGCAGACAAATTCCAAATAATATCCGTAATGTCCACAGAAACATGTCACATTTTTTTTATAATCAATCCTCAGGTTGTTTTTAAAATATATAATAGATAATATATCAACCGCAAATGTCTTTCACAGTAGGAGAGGGAAAAGCGATGCCTATCCAAACTCTGTTGCGCAAGCAAAACTCATGTGACCACTTGACGGGATGTTATCGTTCTGGCTCATTTTTCAAAATAAAAGCCTGAAACTATGTCTGAAGACTGTTGACACCTTGAGGAAGCGATAGGAAAAGGAATCTTTAGTGCTTTAGTGGAAATCACTTTGAAATCATGCTTCTAATACCGAAAGACATGCCCAAAATACTTTGTGGCTTAAAAGGATCCGTCCCTTTTTTTACATTTCGCCTGAAAATACATATCCAAATCTAACTGCCTGTAGCTCAGGACCTAAAGCAAGGATATGTATATTATTGATACCATTTGAAAGGAAATGTTAAATTAATATAGAAAAATATAACACATTTGATCTGGTAAAAGATAATACAAAGGAAAAAATTGTGTTTTGTTGTATTTGTTTGTACAATCATCTTTGAAATGCAAGAGATAGGCCATAACGTATTATTCCAGCCCAGGCACAATTTAGATTTTGGCCACTAGATGGCAGCAGTGTATGTCTACAATTGTAGACTGAACCAATGAACCATTGCATTTCTGTTCAAAATGTTGTATCAAGACTGCCCAAATGTGCCGAATTGGTTTATTAACACATTTTCAAGTTCATAACTGTGCACTCATGGTATTCTTTTACTGTAATAGCTACTGGAAATTGGACAGTGCAGTTAGATTAACAAGAATTTAAGCTTTCTGCCATTATCAGATATGTCTATGTCCTTGGAAATGTTCTTGTTACTTTCAACCTCATGCTAATCACATTAGCCAATGTTAGCTCAACCGTCCCACGGGGGACCCACCAAGCCTGTAGAGGTTCAAGTTAATTGTACACTGTCAGGGTTGCATTTCCTTACTTTACTTAAAATGTCACCATGAAGCAGCCAAAAGACAACATTGGTTACTTATATAAGTATTGTATAACTACTAGGAAACATCTTAGCAGGATATTGTTCTGATCTGGTACAAAACAACATTTATGGAAAACAATAGGAAATTCTACTCAAAAGTACAAAAAAACTACATCACACATATCGAATACGTAAAAGGACTTGACCATATGCATATATCATAATCCAAAATAAAAATATGTATTTCTAAATATATTCCATCTCTTTGAATTATATTTCACGCCTTTGCATTGTGCTCAAAATAAATCATAAGAAAATAGATTGTGCACTTATTTTTAAAAATTAACAGTAAGAAGAGGAAAGCATGCATCTGTGCACATAGATGCATGCTGTGCACATAGACAGCAGGGAGTTCAGTCAGAGGTTCAGCAGAGCAGAGACGCCAAAGTCCTATGTATGAGTCTTGCGGTGAGGGATTATTCTGAGGGAACCTGGGGATTATAGCCCCATTCCTTGATGGGTGTGCAATTGATAACCAACCAAGGCACATATTTCATCCACAGTGAATATGCACATTTGCGGACATCACATGTAATTATTCACAAGAATCACACCACCAACAATTTAAATGTTTCATTTCAACTTGTTATAGCTCAATCAACACATTCTTGTATGTAAACATCTCTGTAATTCTATCTAAGGAGCTAAAGGGGACTAGCTAAACTGGAAGACGGACATTTAGTTTTGTTTTTCCATATACACAAACAAATTCCATTCATTTCTCCAGAGCTCAAATTCGTTTTTTAAGTGGTTTGATCTTTAACTTTTGTTGAGGTAATACTGAATTACTTTACTCATTTCACTTTTTCTTTAGTTCACAAACTGCTTTGCAGAGGAAGTTTAATTGGTGATGGATCTTGAAATGTAATTCATAAACACGTGAAAAATGTACCAAATCAATAAAGCAAGCCAGGCAGTGCTTTAACTTTATCTATATAGCGCTATCTCCTGGAATGTTGACTAAACTACACTAAGGACTAGGCAAAACTTTTCTGAATGTAGTAACAAAAGATCTAGAAAAAACAAATTCTTAGGAAAACATTATACATAGTGAATGACTCAAAGAAATATCATTAAGGCAAAAATACCATCCTGCTTAACTTGCACATGCAACATTTCATTCATATGATATCTTGATAACAACTCTTCTGTAACATTTCCTAAGAATGCATAGCAACAACATAGTGAGACCTGTGCTTCGCATTAGGGCTTTGTTCATTCATGTCTAAGAAACAACAATGCAACTTTAGATCATAGAAGGAAACTCCTGTGGTGAGGAGTAATAATGAGTCTCAAGAGGCAACAGAAAGCCTGCTACCTCCACCCTTCCTGTCATCTGAGCCAAGTAATAACTACCATGCCAGATGGTCAAAGCTTACAAAACAAGTAGCTACCGTAATTTCCGGACTATAAGCCGCTACTTTTTTTCCACGCTTTGAACCTCGCGGTTAATTTATGGATTTTTCCCGCTTTCACAAGATTCATGCCGACAAAAAACTGAGCACCATCACATAATGTGACGTAAATCGACCGCGCTTAAACTTCCCATCATTCTGATTACGGTAGTCATTTGGCAAAAACGTTACGTTTATTGTTTTGTATTGTTTTGTATTGTTTGTGTTTATCGTTTATTAAAGATGTATCGAAATAACCACGCTGCATTTTGGTCCTCCTCTCCTTTGACAAAAGAAAACCTTAACAAGAATTCAAAATTACAATGCTTGTCTTTCATAATCATAAATTGGCCAGGTATATTTTGATGTGTAGTGTCATCATTTGTTGCTGGCATAACATGCCTAAGTTTGCTAATCTTGCATATTAAAGAAAAACTTTAAATTAGTTGGCAATATCAGTCGGCTTTGTGATGAATGAGCCATGTGATTGATGGAGCCTTTTTTCCAAAAATGTAATTTAAGGTGCTTCAAAGTTTTTACGTAATTTATCTTTGTTTCATAGTGTAGTTTCTTCTTTTTATTAAGTTTAGTCACATGATTTCTCAATTTGCAATATGTTTGCCAATCGGTTGTGTAACCAGACTTATTTGCCATTCCTTTTGCCTCATCCCTCTCAACCACACAATTTTTCATCAATTTTCTCATCAATCCACGGGGATTTAATATACTTTGACATATGACAATGTTATGAGGTTGACTTAGAAATAATATTTTAATGAAATATCTCCTACTGTAGATGTACATGTGGTGTCAGTAGACGCAAGTTACTTCCCAAGTCACTTAAGGACGTTGAAATGAAGGGGGCCTCTGAATGTCTAATGACATAAGACATGTCATTTAATCTACCCTGAACGTATCATGTCGGTAGGTGTCCACTGACAAAGTATACAAAATTCCAGACAATAATTTTTTATTTTTTTTTATTTTTAGAAACTATCACAATAGATAGGGAAACAAAATCACAGCAATAAGCTAACAAAACAAGTCAGTAAAAACATCAACACTGCACTCCAATCAAGAAGTGTAAAACTGCTTGAAGCTAAAAGTTAACTATGTAATGTTTATTCAGGCGCTGCTGCTGCTCCGTCCTCATCCACAGTCGCTTCCTCGAATCGCACCCGGAAGTCACAAAAGCACAAATTGTTCATTATTTTCAGTAAACAAATTATCAAAATGCCGGTTTAACATACTGCATTCCTTTTGTACCAGCACAATAATTTAGCTATACTGACCGACTGAATTAAAGTGAAGTAAAAAAATGTATAATCTTATTTTTAATCATACTCTTGAGCCGAGCTTGTGCAAGTTTGAGAGTGTCTGCTATTTTGTCATCTAACTCTTAGTATGTAGCCTTGTGGTGTGCTTTCAGGAACGCTCCTATGTTGTGAATTGTTTTTTGACATGGTATATTCCATGTCATATCACTACTTTTCCACCTATGCTGGCTGAGACAGAGGTTAGGTATTGTCCTGCTCTTCCCTCATAGGCAGTTTTGGCCATGAGATCTCTCTCCTTTGTCCTCTCTCCGGTCTTAACAGGTGGTAGGATTTCACATTTAGTTAGTAACTGCCTTGTTACTACTTTAATTCATTTGAAATTGTAATAAGTACACATTTGACTTACCATCACTTGACCAATAATACTATGTACTAAATAATAATAAATAAACTATCTAAACCTGTGCATTTACTTACTTTGATGGTTCGTCGCAGGGCATAGCAGGTGTCTTCAGTGACATTTTCAACATGTGCCTGATTGAGTCTGTAATACCAACATGTTTCAAGCAGACCATCATAGTCCCTGTGCCCAAGAACACGAAGGCAACATGTCTAAATGACTAAAGACACGTAGCACTCACGTCTGTAGATTTGCCTACCGCCAAAACAGATCCACAACCGCCCAAACCACCCAAACAACCACCCAAACAGATGATGCAATCTCTATTGCACTCCACACTGCCCTTTCCCACCTGGACAAAATAAACACTTATGTGAGAATGCTATTCATTGACTACAGCTCAGCGTTCAACACCATAGTTAGTCCCCTCAAAGCTCATCACTAAGCTAAGGATCCTGGGACTAAACACCTAACCTAGCAACACATCTGCCACGCTAATCCTTAACACTGGAGCTCCCCAGGGGTGCATGCTCAGTGCCCTCCTGTACTCCCTGTTCACACACGACTGCATGGCCAGGCATTACTCCAACACCATCATTAAGTTTGCAGACGACACAACAGTGGTAGGCCTGGTCACCGACAACGACGAGACAGCCTATAGGGAGGAGGTCAAAGACCTGGCCAGGTGGTGCCAGAATAACAACCTATCCCTCAACGTAACCAAGACTATTGAGATGATTGTGGACTACAGGAAAAGGAGGACCGAGCACACCCCCATTCTCATCGATGGGACTGTAGTGGAGCAGGTTGAGAGCTTCAAGTTCCTTGGTGTCCACATCAACAACAAACTAGATTGGTCCAAACACACCAAGACAGCCGTGAAGAGGGCACAACAAAGTCTATTCCTCCTCAGGAAACAAAACTTTGGCATGGGCCCTGAGATCCTCAAAAGGTTCTACAGCTGCAACATCAAGAGGATTGTATCACTGCCTGGTATGGCAATGCTCGGCCTCTGACCGCAAGGCACTACAGAGGGTAGTGCGTACGCCCCAGTACACCACTGGGGCTTAGCTGCCTGCCATCCAGGACCTCTACACTAGGCGGTGTCAGAGGAAGGCCCTAAAAAAAACAGCCACCCCAGTCATAGACTGTTCTCTCTACTATCGCATGGCAAGCACTACCAAGTCTAGGACAAAAAGGTTTCTCAACAGTTTTTACCCCCAAGCCATAAGACTCCTGAACAGGTAATCGAATGGCTACCCGGACTATTTGCATTGTGTGCTCCCCTAACCCACCCATCCCCTCTTTTTACTCTGCTGCTACTCTCTGTTTATCATATAAGCATAGTCACTTTAACTATAGATTCATGTACATTCTATCTCAATTGGGCTGACCAACCAGTGCTCCCGCACATTGGCTAACCGGGCTATCTGCATTGTGTCCCACCCGCCAACCCCCTCTTTTACGCTACTCTGTTATATATGCATAGTCACTTTAACCACATCTACATGTACATGCTACCTTAATCAGCCTGACTAACCGTTGTACTGATAACAAGTTCAAACAGGTGCCATGAATACAGGTAATGAGTGGAGGACAGAGGAGCCTCTTACAGAGGTCTGTGAGAGTCAGAAATCTTGCTTGTAGGTGACCAAATACTTATTTTCCACCATCATTTGCAAATAAATTCATAAAAAATCCTACAATGTGATTTTCTGGATTTTTTTCCCTCATTTTATCTGTCATGGTTGAAGTGTACCTATGATGTAAATTACAGGCCTCTCTCATCTTTTTAAGTGGGAGAACTGTCACAATTGGTGGCTGACTAAATACTTTTTTGCCCCACTGTATGTGATATACAGTAGATTTAAAAACAAATACAAACATTTTAAATGGCCATCCCTACCATTTTCTTTCGATAGTGGGAGTATTTTTATAAAAAAATGTATTATTTATTTTTATTTCACCTCTATTTAACCATGTAGGGCAGTTGAGGACAAGTTCTCATTTACAACTGCAACATGGCCAAGCACAGCAGTTTGACACATACAACAACACAGAGTTACATATGGAATAAACAAACAACACACAATAGAAGAAGTCTATATACAGTGAGTGCAAATGAGGTACGATGTGGGAGGTAAGGGAATAAATAGGCCATAGAGGCAAAATGATTACAATATAGCAATTAAACACTGGAGTGATAGATGTGCAGAAGATGAATGTGCAAGTAGAGATACTGGGGTGCAAAGGAGCAAAAATAAAAATAACAGTATGAGAATGAGGTAGTTGGATGGGCTATTTACAGATGGGCTACGTACAGGTGCAGTAATATGTGAGCTGCTCTGACAGCTGGTGCTTAAAGGTAGAGAGGGAGATATGAGTCTCCAGCTTCAATGGTTTTTGCAATTTGTTCCAGTCATTGGCAGCAGAGAACTGAAAGGAAAGGCGGCCAAAAGAGGAATTTGGTTTTGGGGGTGACCAGTGAAATGTACCTACTGGAGCGCATGCTACGGGTAGTTGCTGCTATCGTGACCAGTGAGCTGAGATAAGGCGGGGCTTTACCTAGCAGAGACTTGTAAATGACCTGGAGCCAGTGGGTTTGTTGACAAATATGAAGCGAGGGCCAGTCAATGAGAGCATACAGGTCGCAGTGGTGGGTAGTATATTGGGATTTGGTGACAAAACAGATGGCACAGCATCCAATTTGCTGAGTAGAGTGTTGGAGGCTATTTTATAAATGACATCGCAGAAGTCAAGGATTGCTAGGATAGTCAGTTTTACGAGGGTATTTTTGGCAGCATGAGTGTAGGATGCTGTTGCGAAATAGGAAGCCGATTCTAGATTTAATTTTGGATTGGAGATGCTTAATGTGAGTCTGGAAAGACAGTTTACAATCTAACCAGACACCTATGTATTTGTAGTTGTCCACATATTCTAAGTCAGAACCGTCCAGAGTAATGATGCTGGATGGGCAGGCAGGTGCTGGCAGCAATCGGTTGAAGACCACACATTTAGTTTAACTTGAATTTAAGAGCCACAGAAGGAGAGTTGAATGGCATTGAAGCTCATCTTGACATTAGTTAACACAGTGTCCAAAGAAGGTCCAGGGGCGGCAGGATACCCTAGTGGTTAGAGGGTTGGACTAGTAACCGAAAGGTTGCAAGTTCAAATCCCCTAGCTGACAAGGTACAAATCTGTTGTTCTGCCCCTGAACAGGCAGTTAACCCACTGTTCCTAGGCTGTCATTGAAAATAAGAATTTGTTCTTAATTAACTGACTTGCCTAGTTAAATAATGTTTTTTTTTTAAGTATACAGAATGGTGTCGTCTGGTTTGAGGTGGATTAGAGAATCACCAGCAAAAAGAGCGACATCATTGATGTATACAGAGAGAAGAGTCGGCCCGAGAATTGAACCCTGTGGCACCCCTATATAGAGACTGCCAGAGGTCAAGACAACAGGCCCAATTTGACACACTGAACTCTGTCTGAGAAGTAGTTGGTGAACCAGCGAGGCAGTCACTTGAGAAACCAAAGCTGTTGAGTCCACCATGTGGTTGACGGAGTCAAAAGCCCTGGCCAGGTCGATGAATACAACTGCACGGTATTGTCTCTTATCGATGGCGGTTATGATATGGTTTAGGACCTTGAGCGTGCCTGAGGTGCACCCAGATTCACTGAAACCAGATTGCATAGCGGAGTAGGTACGGTTGGCTTTCGAAGACCTAGAAAGGCAGGGTAGGATAAATATAGGTCTGTAGCAGTTTGGATCTAGAGTGTCTCCCCCTTGAAGAGGGGGATGACCGCGGCAGCTTTCCAATCTTTGGGGATCTCAAACTATACGAAAGAGAGGTTGAACGGTTGTAACAATTTCGGCGGATAATTTTAGAAAGAGAAGGTTCAGATTGTATAGCCCAGCTGATTTGGAGGGATCCAGATTTGCAGCTCTTCCAGAACATCAGCTGTCTGGATTTGGGTGAATGAGAAATGGGGATGCTTGGGTAATTTGCTGTGGGGGGTGCAGGGCTGCCTGTGTATATTGGTTCCTAACTTCCCTGAAAAGTTGCATATCGCGGGGGCTATTTAATGCTAATGCAATACACCACAGGATGTATTTGTGCTGGTCAATGGCAGTCAAGTCTGGAGTGAACCAAGGGCTATATCTGTTCCTGGTTCTAAATGTTTCTTGCTTATTTAAGATGGTGAGGAAAGCACTTTTAAAGAATAACCAGGCCTCCTCTACTGACGGAATGAGGTCAATATCCTTCCAGGATACCCGGGCCAGGTCGATTAGAAAGGCCTGCTCTCTCAAGTCTTTTAGGGAGCGTTTGACAGTGATGAGGGGTGGACGTTTGACCGCGGACCCATTATGGACGCAGGCAATAAGGCAGTGATCGCTGAGATCCTGGTTGAAGACAGCAGAGGTGTATTTGGAGGGCAGGTTGGTTAGGATCATATCTATGAGGGTGCCCGTGTTTACGGGTATGGGGTTGCACCTGGTAGGTTCATTGATAATTTGTGTGAGATTGAGGGCATCTAGCTTAGATTGTAGGACTGCCGGAGTGTTAAGCATGTCCCATTTCAGGTCACCTAACAGTACGAGCTTTGATGATAGATGGGGGGCAATCAATTCACATGTGGTATCCAGGGCACAGCTGGGGGCAGAAGGTGGTCTACAGCAAGTGGAAAATGTCAGAGACTTGTTTCTGGAAAGGTGGATTTTTAAAAGTGTACACTCAAATTGTTTGGGCACACATCTGGATAGTATGAATGAACTTTTCAGGCAATCTCTGCTGTAGATTGCAACTCCGCCCCCTTTAGCAGTTCTATTTTATCTTAATCTTATCTTAATGTTATAGTTAGGGATGGAATTGTCAGGGTTTTTGGTGGCCTTCCTAAGCCAGGATTCAGACAAGGTCTAGGTCTAGGACATCCGGGTTGGCAGAGTGTTCTAAAACAGTAAATAAAACAAACTTAGGGATGAGGCTTCTCTTGTTAACATACATGAAACCAAGGTTTTTACTGTTACAGAAGTCAACAAACAAGAGCACCTGGGGAATGGGATTGGAGCTAGGTGCTGCAGGGCCTTGATTAACCTCTACATCACCAGAGGAACAGAGGAGGAGTAGGGTATTGATGGGATTGATTGGAGCAGTGGCTATTGAAGCAGTGGCTTCTTCCTTGCTGAGCGGCCTTTCAGGTTATGTCGATATAGGGCTCGTTTTACTGTGGAAATAGATACTTTTGTACCTGTTTCCTCCAGCATCTTCACAAGGTCCTTTGCTGTTGTTCTGCGATTGATTTTCACTTTTCACACCAAAGTACATTTATCTCTAGGAGACAGCACGTGTCTCCTTCCTGAGCGGCATGACGGCTGCGTGGTCCCATGGTGTCTATACTTGCGTACTATTGTTTGTACAGATGAACGTGGTACCTTCAGGTGTTTGGAAATTGCTCCCAATGATGAACCAGACTTGTGGAGGTCTACAATTTTTTTCTTGGCTGATATCTTTTGATTTTCCCATGATGTCAAGCAAAGAGGCACTGAGTTTGAAGGTTGGCCTTGAAATACATCCACAGGTACACCTCCAATTGACTCAAATGTTGTCAATTATCCTATCAGAAGCTTCTAAATCCATGACATCATTTTCTGGAATGTTCCAAGCTGTTTAAAGGCACATTCAACTTAGTGTATGTAAACTTCTGACCCACTGGAATTATGATACAGTGAAATAATCTGTCTGTTTACAATTGTTGGAAAAATGACTTGTATCATGCTTTAAGTATATGTCCTAACTGACTTGCCAAACTATAGTTTGTTAACAAGACATTTGTGGAGTGGTTGAAAATTAGTTTTAATGACTCCAACCTAAGTGTATATTACTTCCGACTTCAACTGTATATTTATTGTATTATTATTACTAATTGTATAACACTTTCTTTTTTTTTATGAAATGTATAAAATGCATATTCATCGTTACCATGTATTCAATGCAGATATTTGTATAATGTAATGTGTTTTATAATAAATTTGCATCGATTATTGAGAGTGGTGTACATCATTGGGGTTCATTACTGTGTGGAAAGATACTGATAATAAGAACGGTGGACAGACCGTGGACCGCCAACAAACACTTATTATGAACCAGCGGCCCAGTAGTTAATATGAAATTAGCAGAAGTTATTATTTTCTGTTGAAGTCTGATTGCATTTCAGGTTCTCATTATCATCAACATCCCACTGTAAACCGATAGTGCCCCAGTCCTGCCCTCATCTCCGCTCACTCAAGCTGTCATACTGTACAGGCGTGACGGAGATGGCCTTTCAGAGCCTTAGTGGCAGCTGTAGGTAACTGTATAGTATTTAACATCCACTACTCTTATGTAGGCCAAAGAGCATGTCAATAGACATGATGATGGTTCACTCACACTATAGCACACAAAAGTCCAAATACTGCACCATAGTAGGCCAGATGATGATTATTGTGTGTAGATTGTTGCAAAATCTCAATTTAATTTATATTAAATTCAGGGTGTAACCCAACAAAATGTGGAAAAATTCAAGGGCTGTGAATACTTTCTGAAGTGCCTTCAGAAATGTTTCCACATTTTGTTTTGTTATGCCTGAATTGAATATAGATTAAATTGAGATTATGTGTCACACAATATCCCATCATGTCAAAGTGCAATTTGGTTTTTAGAAATGCATAAAAATGTATACAAAATTAAAAGCCGAAATGTCTGGAGTCAATAACAATTCACAACAATACACAAATCTAAAAGTCAAAGAATAGATTTAAGAAATATATAAAAATTAGGACGAGCAATGTCAGAGTCCGGAGTATAAATATATACTAGATAGATACTGTATATCTATCTGTGATGGGATGTGTATACATTGTCTATACATAGAATATTTATTATGTCTGTAGAATACGTAGGATAGAATAGCATATATACAGCAATAGTTGAATAGGATGGCATTGACAAGAATACAGTATACAGTGCCTTCAGAAAGTAGTCAGACTTTTTGTTATGTTACAGCCTCATTCTAAAATTGATTAAATACGTTTTTTTGGCAACAATCTACACATAATACCCCATAATGACAAGGCAAAAAAAATAAACAGAAATATCTTATTTACAGACCCTTTTATTTTCAGACCCTTTGCTAGAGATTCAAAATTGAGCTCAGATTCATCCTGTTACCATTAATAATCCTTGTTTCTACAAATTGATTGGAGACCACATGTGGTATATTCAATTAATTGGACATGATTTGGAAAGGCACACACCTGTTTATATAAGGTCCCACAGTTGACAGTGCATGTCAGAGCAAAAACCAAGCCATGAGGTTCGAAGAAATTGTCCATAGAGCTCCGAGACAGGATTGTGTAGAGGTACAGATCTGGGAAAGGGTACCAAAACATATCTGCAGCATTGAAAGTCGACGAGAACAAAGGGGCCTCCATCATTCTTAAATGGAAGAAGTTTGGAACCACCAAGATTCTTCCTAGAGCTGCCGCCTAGCCAAACTGAGCAATCATGGGACTTGGGAGGTGACCAAGAACCCGAGGGTCACACTGACAGAGCTCTAGAGTTCCTCTGTGGAGATGGGAGAACCTTCCAGAAAGACAACCATCTCTGCACCAATCAGGCCTTTATGATGGAGTGTCCAGACGGAAGCCACTCCTCAGTAAAAGGCACATGACAGCCCACTTGGAGTTTGCCAAAAGGCACCTAAAGACTCTAAGACCATGAGAAACAAGATTCGCTGGTCTAATGAAACCAAGATTGAGCATTTTGGCCTGAATGCCAAGCGTCACGTCTGGAGGAAACCTGGCATAATTTCTACGGTGAAGCACGGTGGTGGCAGCATCATCATGTGGGGGTGTTCTTCAGTGGCAGGGACTGGGAGACTAGTCAGGATCAAGGCAATGATGAACGGAGCATAGTATAGAGAGCTCCTTGATGAAAACCTGCTCCAGTTCGTTCAGGACCTCAGACTGGGGCGACGGTTCACCTTCCAACAGGACAACAACCCTAAGCACATATCCAAGACAACTCAGGAGTGGCTTCGGGAAAAATCTTTGAATGTCCTTGAGTGGCCCAGCCAGAACCCGGACTTGAACCCATTCGAACGTCTTTGGAGAGACCTGAAAATAGCTGTGCAGCAACGCTCCCCATCCAACCCTACAGATCTTGAGAAGATTTAAGGTTACTATCGCTGACAAAAGATCTTCAAAAAAGTATTGAGTAAAGGGACTGAAAATGTATGGAAATTTTATTTTTAAGTTTTGTGTTATTTTTAAGATGTAAAAAAAAAAATGTTTTGCTTTGTCATTATGGGGTATATTGTGTATATTTATGAGGGGAAAAAAGATTTAATACATTGTAGAATAAACGTCAAGAGGTGTGAAAACTTTCCAAAGGCACTGTACAATATAATTGTGGATAACTTCACAACAAAATTCACTTAAAAAATGGCATTTTATTATATTCAATTCAGAATAATTCGCCAAACATCAACAAAGAAAGCATTTATATGTGATAAAATAAAGATAAAATATCTGCACATCTTTGATAACAATTTTACGAAAAATCAGTATGAGCTCATTTATTCAGAGACAGAAAGCTAAGACCAGTGTCTGGGTCCCTCACACACCTCTCCAGAAGCTGCAAGTAGGTGAGGTTCTCTTGTGTGTTGGGGTCAAAAAAGCCCTTGGTGTCATCGTCAGGGTCATTGAGGATATGGTTCATTTCCTCATCAAGGTATCCTCTCTGGTACGCCACCTCTACTGGCACTCTATGACTGTACACTGGATCAATGATTCCACCAGTTGCAATCTGTGCCTCAAGAAGGCGAATTCCATGGTCCTTGACAATTAGATCCTTTTTCAAGGCCTGGAACAAGGAAATTGTGTTTCCTGTGTAGGGATCCTTGTATCCAGTGACTGCCCTCTCTGCCGAAAGCACTTTGTTCTTCCACTCGTTCCCAACCACACCTTGAGCGGCTGCCTCTTCTACAGAGAGCTTCTTGTTCTTCACTGGGTCAATGACAAATCCAGTGGCAGCTTGAGCCTCCAGCAGAACCAGAGAGGTTCCAGGAGTTAGAAGACCTTTGGATTTGGCCTCGTAGATGCTCATGGTCTGTTTGGTGGACTGAACATATACACCTGCAATGCTATTAGTTCCCTCCAAGTACTTGTGTACTGAGTCCATTTCACTCACTTGGTTCACTGTGACTTTTCCTGTGTTGAGGTCTTCATAGAGTTTCTTGTCAATAATTTTTGAGGCAAGCAGCTCGCCAGCGGTGACATTCTTCCTGATACCATGGAAGCTTGTCTCTGTGGTTGTTGTGGTAATGGTTGTTTCCTCTGACTTGGTCTCAGGTGGTGGTGTGCATGTTGACACTGAAGATGTTGTGGTTATTGTGGTGGTAGTCTTTTGTTGAATACTTGCTAGGACAATCTCCATGAAGCGTTCAATCGTGATTGCTCCAGATTTATACTGCTGCACAAGCTCTCTCCTTCTCTCCTCTGTGATGTATTTTGAGTAGAGGAGATCCCATAGAGACACTTTCTGTCCTTGAAACTTGCCTCCGGCCTTAGTTGTTGTCATAGCCTTTAGAATGTTCTTGGTTTGCTCATCAATGAAGAAGTAAAACTCTCCTTTTTTGACAATTACGAGTAAGCTAAGGCCAGTATCTGGGTCTGTCACACACCTCTCCACAAGCTGCAGGTAGGTGAGGTTTTCTTGTGTGTTGGGGTCAAAAAAGCCCTTTGTGTCATCGTCAGGGTCATCGAGGATCTGGTTCATTTCCTCATCAAAGTATCCTCTCTGGTACGCCACCTCTACTGGCACTCTATGACTGTACACTGGATCGATGATTCCACCAGTTGCAATCTGTGCCTCAAGAAGGCGAATTCCATGGTCCTTGACAATTAGATCCTTTTTCAAGGCCTGGAACAAGGAAATTGTGTTTCCTGTGTAGGGATCCTTGTATCCAGTGACTGCCCTCTCTGCCGAAAGCAGTTTGTTCTTCCACTCGTTCCCAACCACACCTTGAGCGGCTGCCTCTTCTACAGAGAGCTTCTTGTTCTTCACTGGGTCAATGACAAATCCAGTGGCAGCTTGAGCCTCCAGCAGAACCAGAGAGGTTCCAGGAGTTAGAAGACCTTTGGATTTGGCTTCGTAGATGCTCATGGTCTGTTTGGTGGACTGAACATATACACCTGCAATGCTATTAGTTCCCTCCAAGTACTTGTGTACTGAGTCCATTTCACTCACTTGGTTCACTGTGACTTTTCCTGTGTTGAGGTCTTCATAGAGTTTCTTGTCAATAATTTTTGAGGCAAGCAGCTCGCCAGCGGTGACATTCTTCCTGATACCATGGAAGCTTGTCTCTGTGGTTGTTGTGGTAATGGTTGTTTTCTCTGACTTGGTCTCAGGTGGTGGTGTGCATGTTGACACTGAAGATGTTGTGGTTATTGTGGTGGTAGTCTTTTGTTGAATACTTGCTAGGATAATCTCCATGAAGCGTTCAATAGTGATTGCTCCAGATTTATACTGCTGCACAAGCTCTCTCCTTCTCTCCTCTGTGATGTATTTTGAGTAGAGGAGATCCCATAGAGACACTTTCTGTCCTTGAAATTTGCCTCCGGCCTTAGTTGTTGTCATAGCCTTTAGAATGTTCTTGGTTTGCTCATCAATGAAGAAGTAAAACTCTCCTTTTTTGACAATTACGAGTAAGCTAAGGCCAGTATCTGGGTCTGTCACACACCTCTCCACAAGCTGCAGGTAGGTGAGGTTTTCTTGTGTGTTGGGGTCAAAAAAGCCCTTTGTGTCATCGTCAGGGTCATCGAGGATCTGGTTCATTTCCTCATCAAAGTATCCTCTCTGGTACGCCACCTCTACTGGCACTCTATGACTGTACACTGGATCGATGATTCCACCAGTTGCAATCTGTGCCTCAAGAAGGCGAATTCCATGGTCCTTGACAATTAGATCCTTTTTCAAGGCCTGGAACAAGGAAATTGTGTTTCCTGTGTAGGGATCCTTGTATCCAGTGACTGCCCTCTCTGCCGAAAGCAGTTTGTTCTTCCACTCGTTCCCAACCACACCTTGAGCGGCTGCCTCTTCTACAGAGAGCTTCTTGTTCTTCACTGGGTCAATGACAAATCCAGTGGCAGCTTGAGCCTCCAGCAGAACCAGAGAGGTTCCAGGAGTTAGAAGACCTTTGGATTTGGCTTCGTAGATGCTCATGGTCTGTTTGGTGGACTGAACATATACACCTGCAATGCTATTAGTTCCCTCCAAGTACTTGTGTACTGAGTCCATTTCACTCACTTGGTTCACTGTGACTTTTCCTGTGTTGAGGTCTTCATAGAGTTTCTTGTCAATAATTTTTGAGGCAAGCAGCTCGCCAGCGGTGACATTCTTCCTGATACCATGGAAGCTTGTCTCTGTGGTTGTTGTGGTAATGGTTGTTTTCTCTGACTTGGTCTCAGGTGGTGGTGTGCATGTTGACACTGAAGATGTTGTGGTTATTGTGGTGGTAGTCTTTTGTTGAATACTTGCTAGGATAATCTCCATGAAGCGTTCAATAGTGATTGCTCCAGATTTATACTGCTGCACAAGCTCTCTCCTTCTCTCCTCTGTGATGTATTTTGAGTAGAGGAGATCCCATAGAGACACTTTCTGTCCTTGAAATTTGCCTCCGGCCTTAGTTGTTGTCATAGCCTTTAGAATGTTCTTGGTTTGCTCATCAATGAAGAAGTAAAACTCTCCTTTTTTGACAATTACGAGTAAGCTAAGGCCAGTATCTGGGTCTGTCACACACCTCTCCACAAGCTGCAGGTAGGTGAGGTTTTCTTGTGTGTTGGGGTCAAAAAAGCCCTTTGTGTCATCGTCAGGGTCATCGAGGATCTGGTTCATTTCCTCATCAAAGTATCCTCTCTGGTACGCCACCTCTACTGGCACTCTATGACTGTACACTGGATCGATGATTCCACCAGTTGCAATCTGTGCCTCAAGAAGGCGAATTCCATGGTCCTTGACAATTAGATCCTTTTTCAAGGCCTGGAACAAGGAAATTGTGTTTCCTGTGTAGGGATCCTTGTATCCAGTGACTGCCCTCTCTGCTGAAAGCAGTTTGTTCTTCCACTCGTTCCCAACCACACCTTGAGCGGCTGCCTCTTCTACAGAGAGCTTCTTGTTCTTCACTGGGTCAATGACAAATCCAGTGGCAGCTTGAGCCTCCAGCAGAACCAGAGAGGTTCCAGGAGTTAGAAGACCTTTGGATTTGGCCTCGTAGATGCTAATGGTCTGTTTGGTGGACTGAACATATACACCTGCAATGCTATTAGTTCCCTCCAAGTACTTGTGTACTGAGTCCATTTCACTCACTTGGTTCACTGTGACTTTTCCTGTGTTGAGGTCTTCATAGAGTTTCTTGTCAATAATTTTTGAGGCAAGCAGCTCGCCAGCGGTGACATTCTTCCTGATACCATGGAAGCTTGTCTCTGTGGTTGTTGTGGTAATGGTTGTTTTCTCTGACTTGGTCTCAGGTGGTGGTGTGCATGTTGACACTGAAGATGTTGTGGTTATTGTGGTGGTAGTCTTTTGTTGAATACTTGCTAGGATAATCTCCATGAAGCGTTCAATAGTGATTGCTCCAGATTTATACTGCTGCACAAGCTCTCTCCTTCTCTCCTCTGTGATGTATTTTGAGTAGAGGAGATCCCATAGAGACACTTTCTGTCCTTGAAATTTGCCTCCGGCCTTAGTTGTTGTCATAGCCTTTAGAATGTTCTTGGTTTGCTCATCAATGAAGAAGTAAAACTCTCCTTTTTTGACAATTACGAGTAAGCTAAGGCCAGTATCTGGGTCTGTCACACACCTCTCCACAAGCTGCAGGTAGGTGAGGTTTTCTTGTGTGTTGGGGTCAAAAAAGCCCTTTGTGTCATCGTCAGGGTCATCGAGGATCTGGTTCATTTCCTCATCAAAGTATCCTCTCTGGTACGCCACCTCTACTGGCACTCTATGACTGTACACTGGATCGATGATTCCACCAGTTGCAATCTGTGCCTCAAGAAGGCGAATTCCATGGTCCTTGACAATTAGATCCTTTTTCAAGGCCTGGAACAAGGAAATTGTGTTTCCTGTGTAGGGATCCTTGTATCCAGTGACTGCCCTCTCTGCCGAAAGCAGTTTGTTCTTCCACTCGTTCCCAACCACACCTTGAGCGGCTGCCTCTTCTACAGAGAGCTTCTTGTTCTTCACTGGGTCAATGACAAATCCAGTGGCAGCTTGAGCCTCCAGCAGAACCAGAGAGGTTCCAGGAGTTAGAAGACCTTTGGATTTGGCTTCGTAGATGCTCATGGTCTGTTTGGTGGACTGAACATATACACCTGCAATGCTATTAGTTCCCTCCAAGTACTTGTGTACTGAGTCCATTTCACTCACTTGGTTCACTGTGACTTTTCCTGTGTTGAGGTCTTCATAGAGTTTCTTGTCAATAATTTTTGAGGCAAGCAGCTCGCCAGCGGTGACATTCTTCCTGATACCATGGAAGCTTGTCTCTGTGGTTGTTGTGGTAATGGTTGTTTTCTCTGACTTGGTCTCAGGTGGTGGTGTGCATGTTGACACTGAAGATGTTGTGGTTATTGTGGTGGTAGTCTTTTGTTGAATACTTGCTAGGATAATCTCCATGAAGCGTTCAATAGTGATTGCTCCAGATTTATACTGCTGCACAAGCTCTCTCCTTCTCTCCTCTGTGATGTATTTTGAGTAGAGGAGATCCCATAGAGACACTTTCTGTCCTTGAAATTTGCCTCCGGCCTTAGTTGTTGTCATAGCCTTTAGAATGTTCTTGGTTTGCTCATCAATGAAGAAGTAAAACTCTCCTTTTTTGACAATTACGAGTAAGCTAAGGCCAGTATCTGGGTCTGTCACACACCTCTCCACAAGCTGCAGGTAGGTGAGGTTTTCTTGTGTGTTGGGGTCAAAAAAGCCCTTTGTGTCATCGTCAGGGTCATCGAGGATCTGGTTCATTTCCTCATCAAAGTATCCTCTCTGGTACGCCACCTCTACTGGCACTCTATGACTGTACACTGGATCGATGATTCCACCAGTTGCAATCTGTGCCTCAAGAAGGCGAATTCCATGGTCCTTGACAATTAGATCCTTTTTCAAGGCCTGGAACAAGGAAATTGTGTTTCCTGTGTAGGGATCCTTGTATCCAGTGACTGCCCTCTCTGCCGAAAGCAGTTTGTTCTTCCACTCGTTCCCAACCACACCTTGAGCGGCTGCCTCTTCTACAGAGAGCTTCTTGTTCTTCACTGGGTCAATGACAAATCCAGTGGCAGCTTGAGCCTCCAGCAGAACCAGAGAGGTTCCAGGAGTTAGAAGACCTTTGGATTTGGCTTCGTAGATGCTCATGGTCTGTTTGGTGGACTGAACATATACACCTGCAATGCTATTAGTTCCCTCCAAGTACTTGTGTACTGAGTCCATTTCACTCACTTGGTTCACTGTGACTTTTCCTGTGTTGAGGTCTTCATAGAGTTTCTTGTCAATAATTTTTGAGGCAAGCAGCTCGCCAGCGGTGACATTCTTCCTGATACCATGGAAGCTTGTCTCTGTGGTTGTTGTGGTAATGGTTGTTTTCTCTGACTTGGTCTCAGGTGGTGGTGTGCATGTTGACACTGAAGATGTTGTGGTTATTGTGGTGGTAGTCTTTTGTTGAATACTTGCTAGGATAATCTCCATGAAGCGTTCAATAGTGATTGCTCCAGATTTATACTGCTGCACAAGCTCTCTCCTTCTCTCCTCTGTGATGTATTTTGAGTAGAGGAGATCCCATAGAGACACTTTCTGTCCTTGAAATTTGCCTCCGGCCTTAGTTGTTGTCATAGCCTTTAGAATGTTCTTGGTTTGCTCATCAATGAAGAAGTAAAACTCTCCTTTTTTGACAATTACGAGTAAGCTAAGGCCAGTATCTGGGTCTGTCACACACCTCTCCACAAGCTGCAGGTAGGTGAGGTTTTCTTGTGTGTTGGGGTCAAAAAAGCCCTTTGTGTCATCGTCAGGGTCATCGAGGATCTGGTTCATTTCCTCATCAAAGTATCCTCTCTGGTACGCCACCTCTACTGGCACTCTATGACTGTACACTGGATCGATGATTCCACCAGTTGCAATCTGTGCCTCAAGAAGGCGAATTCCATGGTCCTTGACAATTAGATCCTTTTTCAAGGCCTGGAACAAGGAAATTGTGTTTCCTGTGTAGGGATCCTTGTATCCAGTGACTGCCCTCTCTGCCGAAAGCAGTTTGTTCTTCCACTCGTTCCCAACCACACCTTGAGCGGCTGCCTCTTCTACAGAGAGCTTCTTGTTCTTCACTGGGTCAATGACAAATCCAGTGGCAGCTTGAGCCTCCAGCAGAACCAGAGAGGTTCCAGGAGTTAGAAGACCTTTGGATTTGGCTTCGTAGATGCTCATGGTCTGTTTGGTGGACTGAACATATACACCTGCAATGCTATTAGTTCCCTCCAAGTACTTGTGTACTGAGTCCATTTCACTCACTTGGTTCACTGTGACTTTTCCTGTGTTGAGGTCTTCATAGAGTTTCTTGTCAATAATTTTTGAGGCAAGCAGCTCGCCAGCGGTGACATTCTTCCTGATACCATGGAAGCTTGTCTCTGTGGTTGTTGTGGTAATGGTTGTTTTCTCTGACTTGGTCTCAGGTGGTGGTGTGCATGTTGACACTGAAGATGTTGTGGTTATTGTGGTGGTAGTCTTTTGTTGAATACTTGCTAGGATAATCTCCATGAAGCGTTCAATAGTGATTGCTCCAGATTTATACTGCTGCACAAGCTCTCTCCTTCTCTCCTCTGTGATGTATTTTGAGTAGAGGAGATCCCATAGAGACACTTTCTGTCCTTGAAATTTGCCTCCGGCCTTAGTTGTTGTCATAGCCTTTAGAATGTTCTTGGTTTGCTCATCAATGAAGAAGTAAAACTCTCCTTTTTTGACAATTACGAGTAAGCTAAGGCCAGTATCTGGGTCTGTCACACACCTCTCCACAAGCTGCAGGTAGGTGAGGTTTTCTTGTGTGTTGGGGTCAAAAAAGCCCTTTGTGTCATCGTCAGGGTCATCGAGGATCTGGTTCATTTCCTCATCAAAGTATCCTCTCTGGTACGCCACCTCTACTGGCACTCTATGACTGTACACTGGATCGATGATTCCACCAGTTGCAATCTGTGCCTCAAGAAGGCGAATTCCATGGTCCTTGACAATTAGATCCTTTTTCAAGGCCTGGAACAAGGAAATTGTGTTTCCTGTGTAGGGATCCTTGTATCCAGTGACTGCCCTCTCTGCTGAAAGCAGTTTGTTCTTCCACTCGTTCCCAACCACACCTTGAGCGGCTGCCTCTTCTACAGAGAGCTTCTTGTTCTTCACTGGGTCAATGACAAATCCAGTGGCAGCTTGAGCCTCCAGCAGAACCAGAGAGGTTCCAGGAGTTAGAAGACCTTTGGATTTGGCTTCGTAGATGCTCATGGTCTGTTTGGTGGACTGAACATATACACCTGCAATGCTATTAGTTCCCTCCAAGTACTTGTGTACTGAGTCCATTTCACTCACTTGGTTCACTGTGACTTTTCCTGTGTTGAGGTCTTCATAGAGTTTCTTGTCAATAATTTTTGAGGCAAGCAGCTCGCCAGCGGTGACATTCTTCCTGATACCATGGAAGCTTGTCTCTGTGGTTGTTGTGGTAATGGTTGTTTTCTCTGACTTGGTCTCAGGTGGTGGTGTGCATGTTGACACTGAAGATGTTGTGGTTATTGTGGTGGTAGTCTTTTGTTGAATACTTGCTAGGATAATCTCCATGAAGCGTTCAATAGTGATTGCTCCAGATTTATACTGCTGCACAAGCTCTCTCCTTCTCTCCTCTGTGATGTATTTTGAGTAGAGGAGATCCCATAGAGACACTTTCTGTCCTTGAAACTTGCCTCCGGCCTTAGTTGTTGTCATAGCCTTTAGAATGTTCTTGGTTTGCTCATCAATGAAGAAGTAAAACTCTCCTTTTTTGACAATTACGAGTAAGCTAAGGCCAGTATCTGGGTCTGTCACACACCTCTCCACAAGCTGCAGGTAGGTGAGGTTTTCTTGTGTGTTGGGGTCAAAAAAGCCCTTTGTGTCATCATCAGGGTCATCGAGGATCTGGTTCATTTCCTCATCAAAGTATCCTCTCTGGTACGCCACCTCTACTGGCACTCTATGACTGTACACTGGATCGATGATTCCACCAGTTGCAATCTGTGCCTCAAGAAGACGAATTCCATGGTCCTTGACAATTAGATCCTTTTTCAAGGCCTGGAACAAGGAAATTGTGTTTCCTGTGTAGGGATCCTTGTATCCAGTGACTGCCCTCTCTGCCGAAAGCAGTTTGTTCTTCCACTCGTTCCCAACCACACCTTGAGCGGCTGCCTCTTCTACAGAGAGCTTCTTGTTCTTCACTGGGTCAATGACAAATCCAGTGGCAGCTTGAGCCTCCAGCAGAACCAGAGAGGTTCCAGGAGTTAGAAGACCTTTGGATTTGGCCTCGTAGATGCTCATGGTCTGTTTGGTGGACTGAACATATACACCTGCAATGCTATTAGTTCCCTCCAAGTACTTGTGTACTGAGTCCATTTCACTCACTTGGTTCACTGTGACTTTTCCTGTGTTGAGGTCTTCATAGAGTTTCTTGTCAATAATTTTTGAGGCAAGCAGCTCGCCAGCGGTGACATTCTTCCTGATACCATGGAAGCTTGTCTCTGTGGTTGTTGTGGTAATGGTTGTTTTCTCTGACTTGGTCTCAGGTGGTGGTGTGCATGTTGACACTGAAGATGTTGTGGTTATTGTGGTGGTAGTCTTTTGTTGAATACTTGCTAGGATAATCTCCATGAAGCGTTCAATAGTGATTGCTCCAGATTTATACTGCTGCACAAGCTCTCTCCTTCTCTCCTCTGTGATGTATTTTGAGTAGAGGAGATCCCATAGAGACACTTTCTGTCCTTGAAATTTGCCTCCGGCCTTAGTTGTTGTCATAGCCTTTAGAATGTTCTTGGTTTGCTCATCAATGAAGAAGTAAAACTCTCCTTTTTTGACAATTACGAGTAAGCTAAGGCCAGTATCTGGGTCTGTCACACACCTCTCCACAAGCTGCAGGTAGGTGAGGTTTTCTTGTGTGTTGGGGTCAAAAAAGCCCTTTGTGTCATCGTCAGGGTCATCGAGGATCTGGTTCATTTCCTCATCAAAGTATCCTCTCTGGTACGCCACCTCTACTGGCACTCTATGACTGTACACTGGATCGATGATTCCACCAGTTGCAATCTGTGCCTCAAGAAGGCGAATTCCATGGTCCTTGACAATTAGATCCTTTTTCAAGGCCTGGAACAAGGAAATTGTGTTTCCTGTGTAGGGATCCTTGTATCCAGTGACTGCCCTCTCTGCTGAAAGCAGTTTGTTCTTCCACTCGTTCCCAACCACACCTTGAGCGGCTGCCTCTTCTACAGAGAGCTTCTTGTTCTTCACTGGGTCAATGACAAATCCAGTGGCAGCTTGAGCCTCCAGCAGAACCAGAGAGGTTCCAGGAGTTAGAAGACCTTTGGATTTGGCTTCGTAGATGCTCATGGTCTGTTTGGTGGACTGAACATATACACCTGCAATGCTATTAGTTCCCTCCAAGTACTTGTGTACTGAGTCCATTTCACTCACTTGGTTCACTGTGACTTTTCCTGTGTTGAGGTCTTCATAGAGTTTCTTGTCAATAATTTTTGAGGCAAGCAGCTCGCCAGCGGTGACATTCTTCCTGATACCATGGAAGCTTGTCTCTGTGGTTGTTGTGGTAATGGTTGTTTTCTCTGACTTGGTCTCAGGTGGTGGTGTGCATGTTGACACTGAAGATGTTGTGGTTATTGTGGTGGTAGTCTTTTGTTGAATACTTGCTAGGATAATCTCCATGAAGCGTTCAATAGTGATTGCTCCAGATTTATACTGCTGCACAAGCTCTCTCCTTCTCTCCTCTGTGATGTATTTTGAGTAGAGGAGATCCCATAGAGACACTTTCTGTCCTTGAAACTTGCCTCCGGCCTTACTTGTTGTCATAGCCTTTAGAATGTTCTTGGTTTGCTCATCAATGAAGAAGTAAAACTCTCCTTTTTTGACAATTACGAGTAAGCTAAGGCCAGTATCTGGGTCTGTCACACACCTCTCCACAAGCTGCAGGTAGGTGAGGTTTTCTTGTGTGTTGGGGTCAAAAAAGCCCTTTGTGTCATCGTCAGGGTCATCGAGGATCTGGTTCATTTCCTCATCAAAGTATCCTCTCTGGTACGCCACCTCTACTGGCACTCTATGACTGTACACTGGATCGATGATTCCACCAGTTGCAATCTGTGCCTCAAGAAGGCGAATTCCATGGTCCTTGACAATTAGATCCTTTTTCAAGGCCTGGAACAAGGAAATTGTGTTTCCTGTGTAGGGATCCTTGTATCCAGTGACTGCCCTCTCTGCCGAAAGCAGTTTGTTCTTCCACTCGTTCCCAACCACACCTTGAGCGGCTGCCTCTTCTACAGAGAGCTTCTTGTTCTTCACTGGGTCAATGACAAATCCAGTGGCAGCTTGAGCCTCCAGCAGAACCAGAGAGGTTCCAGGAGTTAGAAGACCTTTGGATTTGGCCTCATAGATGCTCATGGTCTGTTTGGTGGACTGAACATATACACCTGCAATGCTATTAGTTCCCTCCAAGTACTTGTGTACTGAGTCCATTTCACTCACTTGGTTCACTGTGACTTTTCCTGTGTTGAGGTCTTCATAGAGTTTCTTGTCAATAATTTTTGAGGCAAGCAGCTCGCCAGCGGTGACATTCTTCCTGATACCATGGAAGCTTGTCTCTGTGGTTGTTGTGGTAATGGTTGTTTTCTCTGACTTGGTCTCAGGTGGTGGTGTGCATGTTGACACTGAAGATGTTGTGGTTATTGTGGTGGTAGTCTTTTGTTGAATACTTGCTAGGATAATCTCCATGAAGCGTTCAATAGTGATTGCTCCAGATTTATACTGCTGCACAAGCTCTCTCCTTCTCTCCTCTGTGATGTATTTTGAGTAGAGGAGATCCCATAGAGACACTTTCTGTCCTTGAAACTTGCCTCCGGCCTTACTTGTTGTCATAGCCTTTAGAATGTTCTTGGTTTGCTCATCAATGAAGAAGTAAAACTCTCCTTTTTTGACAATTACGAGTAAGCTAAGGCCAGTATCTGGGTCTGTCACACACCTCTCCACAAGCTGCAGGTAGGTGAGGTTTTCTTGTGTGTTGGGGTCAAAAAAGCCCTTTGTGTCATCGTCAGGGTCATCGAGGATCTGGTTCATTTCCTCATCAAAGTATCCTCTCTGGTACGCCACCTCTACTGGCACTCTATGACTGTACACTGGATCGATGATTCCACCAGTTGCAATCTGTGCCTCAAGAAGACGAATTCCATGGTCCTTGACAATTAGATCCTTTTTCAAGGCCTGGAACAAGGAAATTGTGTTTCCTGTGTAGGGATCCTTGTATCCAGTGACTGCCCTCTCTGCCGAAAGCAGTTTGTTCTTCCACTCGTTCCCAACCACACCTTGAGCGGCTGCCTCTTCTACAGAGAGCTTCTTGTTCTTCACTGGGTCAATGACAAATCCAGTGGCAGCTTGAGCCTCCAGCAGAACCAGAGAGGTTCCAGGAGTTAGAAGACCTTTGGATTTGGCCTCATAGATGCTCATGGTCTGTTTGGTGGACTGAACATATACACCTGCAATGCTATTAGTTCCCTCCAAGTACTTGTGTACTGAGTCCATTTCACTCACTTGGTTCACTGTGACTTTTCCTGTGTTGAGGTCTTCATAGAGTTTCTTGTCAATAATTTTTGAGGCAAGCAGCTCGCCAGCGGTGACATTCTTCCTGATACCATGGAAGCTTGTCTCTGTGGTTGTTGTGGTAATGGTTGTTTTCTCTGACTTGGTCTCAGGTGGTGGTGTGCATGTTGACACTGAAGATGTTGTGGTTATTGTGGTGGTAGTCTTTTGTTGAATACTTGCTAGGATAATCTCCATGAAGCGTTCAATAGTGATTGCTCCAGATTTATACTGCTGCACAAGCTCTCTCCTTCTCTCCTCTGTGATGTATTTTGAGTAGAGGAGATCCCATAGAGACACTTTCTGTCCTTGAAACTTGCCTCCGGCCTTACTTGTTGTCATAGCCTTTAGAATGTTCTTGGTTTGCTCATCAATGAAGAAGTAAAACTCTCCTTTTTTGACAATTACGAGTAAGCTAAGGCCAGTATCTGGGTCTGTCACACACCTCTCCACAAGCTGCAGGTAGGTGAGGTTTTCTTGTGTGTTGGGGTCAAAAAAGCCCTTTGTGTCATCGTCAGGGTCATCGAGGATCTGGTTCATTTCCTCATCAAAGTATCCTCTCTGGTACGCCACCTCTACTGGCACTCTATGACTGTACACTGGATCGATGATTCCACCAGTTGCAATCTGTGCCTCAAGAAGGCGAATTCCATGGTCCTTGACAATTAGATCCTTTTTCAAGGCCTGGAACAAGGAAATTGTGTTTCCTGTGTAGGGATCCTTGTATCCAGTGACTGCCCTCTCTGCCGAAAGCAGTTTGTTCTTCCACTCGTTCCCAACCACACCTTGAGCGGCTGCCTCTTCTACAGAGAGCTTCTTGTTCTTCACTGGGTCAATGACAAATCCAGTGGCAGCTTGAGCCTCCAGCAGAACCAGAGAGGTTCCAGGAGTTAGAAGACCTTTGGATTTGGCCTCATAGATGCTCATGGTCTGTTTGGTGGACTGAACATATACACCTGCAATGCTATTAGTTCCCTCCAAGTACTTGTGTACTGAGTCCATTTCACTCACTTGGTTCACTGTGACTTTTCCTGTGTTGAGGTCTTCATAGAGTTTCTTGTCAATAATTTTTGAGGCAAGCAGCTCGCCAGCGGTGACATTCTTCCTGATACCATGGAAGCTTGTCTCTGTGGTTGTTGTGGTAATGGTTGTTTTCTCTGACTTGGTCTCAGGTGGTGGTGTGCATGTTGACACTGAAGATGTTGTGGTTATTGTGGTGGTAGTCTTTTGTTGAATACTTGCTAGGATAATCTCCATGAAGCGTTCAATAGTGATTGCTCCAGATTTATACTGCTGCACAAGCTCTCTCCTTCTCTCCTCTGTGATGTATTTTGAGTAGAGGAGATCCCATAGAGACACTTTCTGTCCTTGAAACTTGCCTCCGGCCTTACTTGTTGTCATAGCCTTTAGAATGTTCTTGGTTTGCTCATCAATGAAGAAGTAAAACTCTCCTTTTTTGACAATTACGAGTAAGCTAAGGCCAGTATCTGGGTCTGTCACACACCTCTCCACAAGCTGCAGGTAGGTGAGGTTTTCTTGTGTGTTGGGGTCAAAAAAGCCCTTTGTGTCATCGTCAGGGTCATCGAGGATCTGGTTCATTTCCTCATCAAAGTATCCTCTCTGGTACGCCACCTCTACTGGCACTCTATGACTGTACACTGGATCGATGATTCCACCAGTTGCAATCTGTGCCTCAAGAAGGCGAATTCCATGGTCCTTGACAATTAGATCCTTTTTCAAGGCCTGGAACAAGGAAATTGTGTTTCCTGTGTAGGGATCCTTGTATCCAGTGACTGCCCTCTCTGCCGAAAGCAGTTTGTTCTTCCACTCGTTCCCAACCACACCTTGAGCGGCTGCCTCTTCTACAGAGAGCTTCTTGTTCTTCACTGGGTCAATGACAAATCCAGTGGCAGCTTGAGCCTCCAGCAGAACCAGAGAGGTTCCAGGAGTTAGAAGACCTTTGGATTTGGCCTCATAGATGCTCATGGTCTGTTTGGTGGACTGAACATATACACCTGCAATGCTATTAGTTCCCTCCAAGTACTTGTGTACTGAGTCCATTTCACTCACTTGGTTCACTGTGACTTTTCCTGTGTTGAGGTCTTCATAGAGTTTCTTGTCAATAATTTTTGAGGCAAGCAGCTCGCCAGCGGTGACATTCTTCCTGATACCATGGAAGCTTGTCTCTGTGGTTGTTGTGGTAATGGTTGTTTTCTCTGACTTGGTCTCAGGTGGTGGTGTGCATGTTGACACTGAAGATGTTGTGGTTATTGTGGTGGTAGTCTTTTGTTGAATACTTGCTAGGATAATCTCCATGAAGCGTTCAATAGTGATTGCTCCAGATTTATACTGCTGCACAAGCTCTCTCCTTCTCTCCTCTGTGATGTATTTTGAGTAGAGGAGATCCCATAGAGACACTTTCTGTCCTTGAAATTTGCCTCCGGCCTTAGTTGTTGTCATAGCCTTTAGAATGTTCTTGGTTTGCTCATCAATGAAGAAGTAAAACTCTCCTTTTTTGACAATTACGAGTAAGCTAAGGCCAGTATCTGGGTCTGTCACACACCTCTCCACAAGCTGCAGGTAGGTGAGGTTTTCTTGTGTGTTGGGGTCAAAAAAGCCCTTTGTGTCATCGTCAGGGTCATCGAGGATCTGGTTCATTTCCTCATCAAAGTATCCTCTCTGGTACGCCACCTCTACTGGCACTCTATGACTGTACACTGGATCGATGATTCCACCAGTTGCAATCTGTGCCTCAAGAAGGCGAATTCCATGGTCCTTGACAATTAGATCCTTTTTCAAGGCCTGGAACAAGGAAATTGTGTTTCCTGTGTAGGGATCCTTGTATCCAGTGACTGCCCTCTCTGCCGAAAGCAGTTTGTTCTTCCACTCGTTCCCAACCACACCTTGAGCGGCTGCCTCTTCTACAGAGAGCTTCTTGTTCTTCACTGGGTCAATGACAAATCCAGTGGCAGCTTGAGCCTCCAGCAGAACCAGAGAGGTTCCAGGAGTTAGAAGACCTTTGGATTTGGCCTCATAGATGCTCATGGTCTGTTTGGTGGACTGAACATATACACCTGCAATGCTATTAGTTCCCTCCAAGTACTTGTGTACTGAGTCCATTTCACTCACTTGGTTCACTGTGACTTTTCCTGTGTTGAGGTCTTCATAGAGTTTCTTGTCAATAATTTTTGAGGCAAGCAGCTCGCCAGCGGTGACATTCTTCCTGATACCATGGAAGCTTGTCTCTGTGGTTGTTGTGGTAATGGTTGTTTTCTCTGACTTGGTCTCAGGTGGTGGTGTGCATGTTGACACTGAAGATGTTGTGGTTATTGTGGTGGTAGTCTTTTGTTGAATACTTGCTAGGATAATCTCCATGAAGCGTTCAATAGTGATTGCTCCAGATTTATACTGCTGCACAAGCTCTCTCCTTCTCTCCTCTGTGATGTATTTTGAGTAGAGGAGATCCCATAGAGACACTTTCTGTCCTTGAAATTTGCCTCCGGCCTTAGTTGTTGTCATAGCCTTTAGAATGTTCTTGGTTTGCTCATCAATGAAGAAGTAAAACTCTCCTTTTTTGACAATTACGAGTAAGCTAAGGCCAGTATCTGGGTCTGTCACACACCTCTCCACAAGCTGCAGGTAGGTGAGGTTTTCTTGTGTGTTGGGGTCAAAAAAGCCCTTTGTGTCATCGTCAGGGTCATCGAGGATCTGGTTCATTTCCTCATCAAAGTATCCTCTCTGGTACGCCACCTCTACTGGCACTCTATGACTGTACACTGGATCGATGATTCCACCAGTTGCAATCTGTGCCTCAAGAAGGCGAATTCCATGGTCCTTGACAATTAGATCCTTTTTCAAGGCCTGGAACAAGGAAATTGTGTTTCCTGTGTAGGGATCCTTGTATCCAGTGACTGCCCTCTCTGCCGAAAGCAGTTTGTTCTTCCACTCGTTCCCAACCACACCTTGAGCGGCTGCCTCTTCTACAGAGAGCTTCTTGTTCTTCACTGGGTCAATGACAAATCCAGTGGCAGCTTGAGCCTCCAGCAGAACCAGAGAGGTTCCAGGAGTTAGAAGACCTTTGGATTTGGCCTCGTAGATGCCCATGGTCTGTTTGGTGGACTGAACATATACACCTGCAATGCTATTAGTTCCCTCCAAGTACTTGTGTACTGAGTCCATTTCACTCACTTGGTTCACTGTGACTTTTCCTGTGTTGAGGTCTTCATAGAGTTTCTTGTCAATAATTTTTGAGGCAAGCAGCTCGCCAGCGGTGACATTCTTCCTGATACCATGGAAGCTTGTCTCTGTGGTTGTTGTGGTAATGGTTGTTTTCTCTGACTTGGTCTCAGGTGGTGGTGTGCATGTTGACACTGAAGATGTTGTGGTTATTGTGGTGGTAGTCTTTTGTTGAATACTTGCTAGGACAATCTCCATGAAGCGTTCAATCGTGATTGCTCCAGATTTATACTGCTGCACAAGCTCTCTCCTTCTCTCCTCTGTGATGTATTTTGAGTAGAGGAGATCCCATAGAGACACTTTCTGTCCTTGAAACTTGCCTCCGGCCTTACTTGTTGTCATAGCCTTTAGAATGTTCTTGGTTTGCTCATCAATGAAGAAGTAAAACTCTCCTTTTTTGACAATTACGAGTAAGCTAAGGCCAGTATCTGGGTCTGTCACACACCTCTCCACAAGCTGCAGGTAGGTGAGGTTTTCTTGTGTGTTGGGGTCAAAAAAGCCCTTTGTGTCATCATCAGGGTCATCGAGGATCTGGTTCATTTCCTCATCAAAGTATCCTCTCTGGTACGCCACCTCTACTGGCACTCTATGACTGTACACTGGATCGATGATTCCACCAGTTGCAATCTGTGCCTCAAGAAGACGAATTCCATGGTCCTTGACAATTAGATCCTTTTTCAAGGCCTGGAACAAGGAAATTGTGTTTCCTGTGTAGGGATCCTTGTATCCAGTGACTGCCCTCTCTGCCGAAAGCAGTTTGTTCTTCCACTCGTTCCCAACCACACCTTGAGCGGCTGCCTCTTCTACAGAGAGCTTCTTGTTCTTCACTGGGTCAATGACAAATCCAGTGGCAGCTTGAGCCTCCAGCAGAACCAGAGAGGTTCCAGGAGTTAGAAGACCTTTGGATTTGGCCTCGTAGATGCTCATGGTCTGTTTGGTGGACTGAACATATACACCTGCAATGCTATTAGTTCCCTCCAAGTACTTGTGTACTGAGTCCATTTCACTCACTTGGTTCACTGTGACTTTTCCTGTGTTGAGGTCTTCATAGAGTTTCTTGTCAATAATTTTTGAGGCAAGCAGCTCGCCAGCGGTGACATTCTTCCTGATACCATGGAAGCTTGTCTCTGTGGTTGTTGTGGTAATGGTTGTTTTCTCTGACTTGGTCTCAGGTGGTGGTGTGCATGTTGACACTGAAGATGTTGTGGTTATTGTGGTGGTAGTCTTTTGTTGAATACTTGCTAGGACAATCTCCATGAAGCGTTCAATCGTGATTGCTCCAGATTTATACTGCTGCACAAGCTCTCTCCTTCTCTCCTCTGTGATGTATTTTGAGTAGAGGAGATCCCATAGAGACACTTTCTGTCCTTGAAACTTGCCTCCGGCCTTACTTGTTGTCATAGCCTTTAGAATGTTCTTGGTTTGCTCATCAATGAAGAAGTAAAACTCTCCTTTTTTGACAATTACGAGTAAGCTAAGGCCAGTATCTGGGTCTGTCACACACCTCTCCACAAGCTGCAGGTAGGTGAGGTTTTCTTGTGTGTTGGGGTCAAAAAAGCCCTTTGTGTCATCATCAGGGTCATCGAGGATCTGGTTCATTTCCTCATCAAAGTATCCTCTCTGGTACGCCACCTCTACTGGCACTCTATGACTGTACACTGGATCGATGATTCCACCAGTTGCAATCTGTGCCTCAAGAAGACGAATTCCATGGTCCTTGACAATTAGATCCTTTTTCAAGGCCTGGAACAAGGAAATTGTGTTTCCTGTGTAGGGATCCTTGTATCCAGTGACTGCCCTCTCTGCCGAAAGCAGTTTGTTCTTCCACTCGTTCCCAACCACACCTTGAGCGGCTGCCTCTTCTACAGAGAGCTTCTTGTTCTTCACTGGGTCAATGACAAATCCAGTGGCAGCTTGAGCCTCCAGCAGAACCAGAGAGGTTCCAGGAGTTAGAAGACCTTTGGATTTGGCCTCGTAGATGCTCATGGTCTGTTTGGTGGACTGAACATATACACCTGCAATGCTATTAGTTCCCTCCAAGTACTTGTGTACTGAGTCCATTTCACTCACTTGGTTCACTGTGACTTTTCCTGTGTTGAGGTCTTCATAGAGTTTCTTGTCAATAATTTTTGAGGCAAGCAGCTCGCCAGCGGTGACATTCTTCCTGATACCATGGAAGCTTGTCTCTGTGGTTGTTGTGGTAATGGTTGTTTTCTCTGACTTGGTCTCAGGTGGTGGTGTGCATGTTGACACTGAAGATGTTGTGGTTATTGTGGTGGTAGTCTTTTGTTGAATACTTGCTAGGATAATCTCCATGAAGCGTTCAATAGTGATTGCTCCAGATTTATACTGCTGCACAAGCTCTCTCCTTCTCTCCTCTGTGATGTATTTTGAGTAGAGGAGATCCCATAGAGACACTTTCTGTCCTTGAAATTTGCCTCCGGCCTTAGTTGTTGTCATAGCCTTTAGAATGTTCTTGGTTTGCTCATCAATGAAGAAGTAAAACTCTCCTTTTTTGACAATTACGAGTAAGCTAAGGCCAGTATCTGGGTCTGTCACACACCTCTCCACAAGCTGCAGGTAGGTGAGGTTTTCTTGTGTGTTGGGGTCAAAAAAGCCCTTTGTGTCATCGTCAGGGTCATCGAGGATCTGGTTCATTTCCTCATCAAAGTATCCTCTCTGGTACGCCACCTCTACTGGCACTCTATGACTGTACACTGGATCGATGATTCCACCAGTTGCAATCTGTGCCTCAAGAAGGCGAATTCCATGGTCCTTGACAATTAGATCCTTTTTCAAGGCCTGGAACAAGGAAATTGTGTTTCCTGTGTAGGGATCCTTGTATCCAGTGACTGCCCTCTCTGCCGAAAGCAGTTTGTTCTTCCACTCGTTCCCAACCACACCTTGAGCGGCTGCCTCTTCTACAGAGAGCTTCTTGTTCTTCACTGGGTCAATGACAAATCCAGTGGCAGCTTGAGCCTCCAGCAGAACCAGAGAGGTTCCAGGAGTTAGAAGACCTTTGGATTTGGCCTCGTAGATGCTCATGGTCTGTTTGGTGGACTGAACATATACACCTGCAATGCTATTAGTTCCCTCCAAGTACTTGTGTACTGAGTCCATTTCACTCACTTGGTTCACTGTGACTTTTCCTGTGTTGAGGTCTTCATAGAGTTTCTTGTCAATAATTTTTGAGGCAAGCAGCTCGCCAGCGGTGACATTCTTCCTGATACCATGGAAGCTTGTCTCTGTGGTTGTTGTGGTAATGGTTGTTTTCTCTGACTTGGTCTCAGGTGGTGGTGTGCATGTTGACACTGAAGATGTTGTGGTTATTGTGGTGGTAGTCTTTTGTTGAATACTTGCTAGGATAATCTCCATGAAGCGTTCAATAGTGATTGCTCCAGATTTATACTGCTGCACAAGCTCTCTCCTTCTCTCCTCTGTGATGTATTTTGAGTAGAGGAGATCCCATAGAGACACTTTCTGTCCTTGAAATTTGCCTCCGGCCTTAGTTGTTGTCATAGCCTTTAGAATGTTCTTGGTTTGCTCATCAATGAAGAAGTAAAACTCTCCTTTTTTGACAATTACGAGTAAGCTAAGGCCAGTATCTGGGTCTGTCACACACCTCTCCACAAGCTGCAGGTAGGTGAGGTTTTCTTGTGTGTTGGGGTCAAAAAAGCCCTTTGTGTCATCGTCAGGGTCATCGAGGATCTGGTTCATTTCCTCATCAAAGTATCCTCTCTGGTACGCCACCTCTACTGGCACTCTATGACTGTACACTGGATCGATGATTCCACCAGTTGCAATCTGTGCCTCAAGAAGGCGAATTCCATGGTCCTTGACAATTAGATCCTTTTTCAAGGCCTGGAACAAGGAAATTGTGTTTCCTGTGTAGGGATCCTTGTATCCAGTGACTGCCCTCTCTGCCGAAAGCAGTTTGTTCTTCCACTCGTTCCCAACCACACCTTGAGCGGCTGCCTCTTCTACAGAGAGCTTCTTGTTCTTCACTGGGTCAATGACAAATCCAGTGGCAGCTTGAGCCTCCAGCAGAACCAGAGAGGTTCCAGGAGTTAGAAGACCTTTGGATTTGGCCTCGTAGATGCTCATGGTCTGTTTGGTGGACTGAACATATACACCTGCAATGCTATTAGTTCCCTCCAAGTACTTGTGTACTGAGTCCATTTCACTCACTTGGTTCACTGTGACTTTTCCTGTGTTGAGGTCTTCATAGAGTTTCTTGTCAATAATTTTTGAGGCAAGCAGCTCGCCAGCGGTGACATTCTTCCTGATACCATGGAAGCTTGTCTCTGTGGTTGTTGTGGTAATGGTTGTTTTCTCTGACTTGGTCTCAGGTGGTGGTGTGCATGTTGACACTGAAGATGTTGTGGTTATTGTGGTGGTAGTCTTTTGTTGAATACTTGCTAGGATAATCTCCATGAAGCCTTCAATAGTGATTGCTCCAGATTTATACTGCTGCACAAGCGCTCTCCTTCTCTCCTCTGTGATGTATTTTGAGTAGAGGAGATCCCATAGAGACACTTTCTGTCCTTGAAATTTGCCTCCGGCCTTAGTTGTTGTCATAGCCTTTAGAATGTTCTTGGTTTGCTCATCAATGAAGAAGTAAAACTCTCCTTTTTTGACAATTACGAGTAAGCTAAGGCCAGTATCTGGGTCTGTCACACACCTCTCCACAAGCTGCAGGTAGGTGAGGTTTTCTTGTGTGTTGGGGTCAAAAAAGCCCTTTGTGTCATCGTCAGGGTCATCGAGGATCTGGTTCATTTCCTCATCAAAGTATCCTCTCTGGTACGCCACCTCTACTGGCACTCTATGACTGTACACTGGATCGATGATTCCACCAGTTGCAATCTGTGCCTCAAGAAGGCGAATTCCATGGTCCTTGACAATTAGATCCTTTTTCAAGGCCTGGAACAAGGAAATTGTGTTTCCTGTGTAGGGATCCTTGTATCCAGTGACTGCCCTCTCTGCTGAAAGCAGTTTGTTCTTCCACTCGTTCCCAACGACACCTTGAGCGGCTGCCTCTTCTACAGAGAGCTTCTTGTTCTTCACTGGGTCAATGACAAATCCAGTGGCAGCTTGAGCCTCCAGCAGAACCAGAGAGGTTCCAGGAGTTAGAAGACCTTTGGATTTGGCCTCATAGATGCTCATTATCTCTTTGGTGGATTCAATTCTTACTCCTGCAATGGAATTTGTTGCCCCAAGGTACTTTTGAATAGATTCCATTTCCCCTACAGTCTCTTCAGTAATTTCTCCATGGATAATCTGAGTGAAGAGTTCCTTTGATATGATTTGTGACTCATAAAGCTCACTTGCTGATACCTGCTTCCTCAGTCCTTTGAACTTTATTTGTTTTGATGTCACTTCCTGTATTATTATGATGACTATTTCTATTATATCTTTCATTGTCAATGATCTTGTCTTGTACTGTTTCAAGAGCTGCTCTCTCTTCAGTTTTGAAATGTATTCAGAGATTAACACATCCCACATTGACACTTGTTTGTCTTCAAATTTACCTGCATTGATGACCACAATTTTGTCTTTGAATTCCTGCTCTGTTTGTTCATCTGTGTGAAAGTCACCTCCAGCTACTACATGTAATGGTAGGAGTAAAAGTCCTGTATGAGAATCCTTTTCACATCTCTCTCTTAACTGAAGGTATGTTAGGTTTTCCTTGGTGCTGGGGTCAAAGAATCCTTTTGTGTCATCATTTGGATTAGACATTACTTCACTTGTTTCTTCATCAAGGTAGCCATTTTTCTTGGCGACATGAGAAGGTATCCTGTAGCTGTTGACTGGGTCAATTATTCCCCCTGTTGCAATTTGTGCTTCTAGCAGATGTATCCCATGGCCTTTCTCGATCAGATCTTTTTTCATGGCTTCAAATAAAGATATTGTGTCATCTGTGTATGGATCTACATATCCAGTGACTGCTCGTTCAGCTGAGAGTAGTTTTTCATGTATATCTAGTCCAATTAGTCGTTCTCTTGCGGCCTCATCAACAGATAGATATTTGTTCTTGATTGGATCGATGACAAACCCTGTTGCAGCCTGAGCCTCAAGCAGTTTCAGTGCAGTACCAGGTTTTAGCAAACCTTGTGTCTTTGCCTCATAAATGCTCATTACTTTTTTGGATGGAAGAATCTGGACGCCAGCAACACTTCCTGTACCCCTTAGGTATTGCTTCACAGATTCCAGTTTGGTCACTTGTTCAAGAGTTACTTTTCCTTCCTCCAAACTCCTGAAGGTATTGGCATCGATTATGCTTGATTTCAATAGTTGTTTTGCAGAGACCGGCTTTCTCAAACCTATTGTTGTTTTCAGAGTTTTGTTCTCTTCCAGTTTTGTAATGGTGGAAATGACCAAAGTGATTATTACTTGTATGGTTATCTTCTTTGTTCTGTATTTTTCAAGGAACTGGAGTCTCTGATCATCAGTAAAGTATCCAGAGTGAATCAAATACCAAAGAGAGACCGTCTTTCCTGAATAACGCCCTACTGATATGCTAACAGTTGTCTTTTCAAACTCCTGTTTAATCTCAGCGTCTGAGTACATTTTTTCAGTTTCATCCTGTGTTTTAGTTTTGTCCATCAGTGGCAGAAGAAACAGACCCGTCTCTGGGTCCTTTATGCACTGCTCCATCATTTCCATGTAGGTCAAGTTTGCTTGTGTCCTTGGGTCAAAAAATCCCTTGGTGTCATCACTGGGATCTGTCAGGATTTGATTAAGCTCTACATCAAAGTATCCCTTTCTGTAAGCAACTTCAAGGGGCAAATGCAGACACTTCAATGGGTCAATGATGCCACCTGTTGCAATCTGGGCTTCAAGTAAACGAATGCCATGCTGCTGCAGGATCAGATCTTTCTTCATGGCTTGAAATAGTGAGATCTTTTTGTCAGTATAGGGGTCTGTGTAGCCAGTTACTGCCTTCTCTGCTGATAAGAGCTTTTCGTACAGTTCTGGGCCAATTATCTTCTCTTTCAGAGCATGATCCACAGTCAGTTTCTGGTTGTGGAGAGGGTCAATGATAAAGCCTGTGGCAGCTTGTGCTTCCAGAAGAGACAGCGCAGTACCAGGAGTCAGGATGCCCTTTTTCTTGGCCTCATAGATGCTCAGTTTTTGACTGGAGGGTTGGAGTATCACCCCGGCTACACAGCTGTTTCCTCTCAGATAGGTTCTAACTGTGTCTATCTTCAGTATATCCTTGTTGGTCAGTTTCCCTTCAATCAGACTTTTGTATGTCTTTTCATCCACAATTTCCAACCTCAAAAGGTCCACAACAGAAACATTCCCCCTCAGACCCTCAAAGTTAAGACCAGCTTGCCACTTTATCTCCTTGCATTCAATGATTTCCAGGATAATTACAATGATTTCCTTGATTGTGATCATCCTTGACTTGTACAGTTTGAATAACTCCTGCCTTTTGTCCTCACACAGATATTCAGAGTTGATGAGATCCCAGAGCGTTACATGCTTGCAGCTGAACCTGCCATACTTAACAGTGACATCTGTAGCTTGGAATGTCTCCTTTATGTGATCTTGTATGTTGACTCTGTTGCTTTTGCCTTTGAGGGGCAGAAGACAAAGGCCTGTGCTTGGATCAGTGACACACCTAGCCATGAGCTTCAGGTATGTGAGGTTTTCATGAGTGTTGGGGTCAAAGAAGCCCTTAGTGTCATCACTTGGATCATCAAGAATCTGATTCATTTCCTCATTGAAATATCCCCTCTTGTATGCTACATGGACAGGAATACGATGGCTGTTAAGAGGGTCAATGATTCCTCCAGTGGCAATCTGTGCCTCCAGCAGACGAATTCCATGGTCTTGTAAGATGAGGTCTTTCTGCATGGCTTGGAACAGAGAAATGGTTTTGCCAGTGTATGGATCAGTGTAACCAGTCACTGCTTTCTCCGCTGAACGCAGCTTTCCATGAAGGTCAGGTCCCACTATGTTTGCCTTCACTGCCTCATCCACTGAAAACTTTCTATTGGCAATAGGGTCAATGATGAAGCCTGTTGCTGCTTGAGCTTCCAGTAGAATCAGTGCAGTTCCTGGCATTAGCTTTCCCTTTTGTCTGGCCTGGTAGATTGTCATGATCTGAGAATCAGGAAGCAAAACACCTGCAATGCTGTCTTTCCCTTGTAAGTACATTTGAACAGTTTCATCCTCTGTGACCTCCTTCACTGTCTTCTTCCCCTTGTTGAGTTCCTCCAGGATATTCTCACTAATGATATCTGCCTCTACCAGCTGCTTTGCTGTGACAGTCTCCCGGATTCCTTCAAAGACGACGTTGGTTCTTTTCACTGATTGCTCTATAACCTCCATAATTTTTCTGATAATCATCTTCATTGTAAGGTGTCCCTGTGTGTATTGCCGAATGATGTCTTGCCTCTGATGTTCATTGAAGTATTCTGACATCAGCAATTCCCAAAGGGATACAATCATTCCCATGTACTTCCCACAAGTCACACTCACTCTCACTTCTTTGAAGTTAAGTTTGGTTTGATAGTCGATGAAATTATGATTCCGACCACCTGACTGTTCCATAAGAGGAAGCAGGCAGAGTCCAGTGGCTGGGTCGATGACACATCGTCCCATCAGCTGAAGGTATGTCAGATTTTCCTTTGTGTTTGGATCAAAGAATCCTTTGGTGTCATCTCCTGAGTCTGCAAGTATTGCATTCATGTTTTCATCAAAGAAACCTCGCTTGTAGGCCACATCCACAGGAAGTCTGTGACTGTTGATGGGATCAATTATTCCTCCCGTGGCGATTTGAGCTTCCAGTAAGCGAATTCCATGCTCCTTCACGATTAGGTCCTTTGACAATGCCTGAAACAGGGATATTGTTTCACTTGTGTAGGGGTCTTTGTATCCTGTGACTGCCCGCTCAGCCGAAAGCAGTTTAGCATGGTAGTCAGGGCCCACAACTTTGTTTTTAATAGCCTCGTCCACGCTGAATTTCTTGTTCTGAACAGGGTCAATCATAAAACCAGTGGCAGCCTGTGCCTCAAGAAGAACTAGAGCTGTTCCAGGCATAAGAATGCCCTGCTTCATGGCTTGATAGATACTCATTCTCTGATTGGACGAGAGCATAGCTACACCAGAGATACCTCCTTTACCTTCCAGGTACTCTTTCACAGTCTCCATGAGCATCACATCCTGAGTGGTTGTTTTGCCTTCCTGCAAGTCGGCATAGGTCTCTTTGTCAATGATGTTTGCTGCCAGGAGCTCAGTGGAGGACACCCCCCTTCGCAGGCCTTTGAAGGTGATGCATACTGGGAGCAGCAGTAAGCCAGTGTCAGGATCCACTATGCATTTCTCTATCAGATGTGAGTAGTTAAGATTTTCTTGTGAGTTTGGATCATAGAAAACTTTGAGGTCTTCCATCTGGTCAGAGAGTAAACCTTTTTCATAGTGTCCCTTCTCAATCGCTGAGTACACTGAAACATGTTTTTTTTCAACTGGGTCAAATAGGCCTTTTGTGGATATCTGTGCCTCAAGCAACCGGGATCCGTAATTTTTTGGAATCACCTCCTTTTGTATGGCTTGGAATACAGACATTTTTCCATTTGTATAAGGATCTATGTAACCATCAATGGCTCTCTCAGCAACAAGGAGTTTTTCTCTCATCTCAGGTCCAATTATTCCTTCCTTGACAGCTTCTTCTACTGGAAGTTTCCGGTTGTTGATAAGGTCTATGATTCCCTCAGTGGCAGCCTGGGCCTCCAACAGGGCCAATGCTGTGCCAGGCTTCAGTAGACGTTTCTTCATGGCCTGATATATTGTTATTTTCTGCTTTGTCTTCTCCAGGAAGACTCCAGCTACTGCACCGGTGCCTTGTGCCTGGCCATTTTCATTCCCTTCCATATCTTTAGTGATCGGCTCAATCTTGACTTTCAAATCTGTGTAAAGATACAGAGAAAAACAAATGTAAATAGGAAAAGCACTTGCACATTTGAGTTTGCTTGTTGCTGGTGAATGGGAATAATTGGATGATAAGGCCAAACAGCCAACACATAATCTTAAACAAAGTGATACTGTCAAGAGCAGGTTTTCCTTTTCTTTTACAATATCAGGTTGCAAAGGTTCATTTTCACGTAGAAATCTTTAGTAATAGTTTTATGTTTTATCAATGATTTACTCTGAAGAATGGCTTCAATTTATTTGTTTGCTTGTACTGTATTATTTCATATCAGTTTCATGGCATTAACTTTCAAAAAAATCTTGCCTGGGCTCATATGCCTGATGTTGCAGTTGTTTGCAGGTATAAATAAACACCATTTTAAATCAGTTCAATCTAATGTAATTTCAGTAATGAAGTGAAAACAATTGTCTGGTTGATTGTGGATTTTAAGATGTAATATGATTTTAGTTCATTTCCTGCAATAACTAGAAATTAAATGGACCACAATCAGTGTAACATTGTGAAATGTCTTTATTTGTTTAGGCATGCTAAAGCAACTGTTGGAAAGGTGTAGACTTAAAATGGAAATATGGGGGAACTATAAAACCTAAGAGCACTTAAATGTAACCTGAAACATTATTGTAACTCAACATATTTTTGAGAGAAGACACTGATCATGAATATATAATTCTTAATTACACTAGATTAGGTTTATTTTGTTGAATGTTATCAATAAATGCACTTCTGCATGTTAAGACATAAGACAACAATGGGTAAATGAGCCAGAAAAGCACACAGCTCGACTAAAAAACATATATTTCATCTACAGTGACATAATTCTTAAAAAGTTGAGCAGAAATATGTTGCATTCACTAGGCCCCATGCTCATCAAAACATAAGATCAAATGTTTTTGGGGTAGCACAATAACGGTAGCTAGCAAACTCACATACATTGCAGTGTTTCGTACACTTGACCTTATTTTAGCGCCCAAAACATTTAATATGAATACCATTGTAAAGCACAATTTCTCCCCTTTCCAGCAAAATCAATGATGAGACCTTCATGCTGCCCGTCTCTGCATGATTGAAGAAAGCAATGGAGCTCACCCGGGTCTTTTCAAAAATCACCTATAAAATGTAAATAAAACACTATAAAGACTTTATATAATGTCTCATTACATACCGATAGTATTTGAAGGTTTGTGTTGAATTTGAATTTGAATAGGGTTTTTAGGGCAGCGCTAAAGTTATCTTCACAAGTAAACTGCGGCTGTCGCATTTGTCATGATGGCTCGCAGTGATGACGCAATTTTTTTTACTATTGTTTGAATTAACTTCTGATGAATCCACGAGTAATTAACTTTACACTCATTATTTCACTCACCATTGATCATTTCTTGTTTTTAATCTGCGAGAGAAGTGCTACCCCTGGTGGAAAGAGGCTGTACAACACACAATGAGTTGCAAAATGCAACATTTAGTTTACACTCCGGATTTTGATGCTAACACAGTCGCTGCAGTCCTATTAGTTTTCATTGCAGCGTCGTTTGAATGCCACAGTTGGGCAAAATGTGTACAAAACAGTGTTATAGTTACCAGTATTTACTATCGATCTGATCAAAATCTTGACATTACTGTCTCATTGTTTGGAAGACATAATGTGCTTAACATCAAGCAAAGTCTTGTCAGACATGTTCTAAGTCATAAGGAAGTAAAAAAGATAGAAACCAAAGGTATTTGGGCTTCATCCCAAATGGCACCCTATTCCCTATGTAGTGCACACATTATTTTGTGCACTATATAGGGCAGGGGTATTCAACTCTTACTCTACAAGGTACGGAGCCTGCTGGTTTTCTGTTGTACCTGATAAGGAATTGCGCACACCTGGTGTTCCAGGTCTAAATCAGTCCCTGATTAGAGGGGAACAATGAAAAAATGCAGTGGAACTGGTTTCGAGGTCCAGAGTTGAGTTTGAAGGACAGGGATTAGGGTTCCATTTCGGACACACCCTTGACATACTGCCAGAGGTCTATTTATCTCTAAAGGGGTAGCTAGATTGTGTGCCGGATGACATCACTACAACATGTGGGAGTAGAGAGGGTGTGATTATATTGTTTTTCATGCAGGGTGTGGATAAATATTTACAATATTCAAAATGTGGTCTCCATGCTATTTCCATGAATGCATTAGACTATAAATTATTATCTACGAATATTAGCTATCAAGACAAAATATTTACCAAAGCTGTGTCTTGCATGATTAAGCAGCAGGTTAACTGTTATGTAGTAGGCTCTGTAACATGAGGACACAATGGGTATTATTAAGGGTAAGTTTACTCGTCAAGCTTAACATGCCATCACAGCATACATCATCATCACATGCATACTCTTCTCCATAACTAAAGTCCTGTTTTCCTTGTAATTCCATTCTGTGTCAGAATCGGAGTATGTGAGCGGAGTGGAGCTGGAGCGGAGCGACAAGCGACTAGGAGAACATGCCCAATTTGACTGGAGCGTGTCAATTTCACTCCAGTAGCCCTCATATCACGAGGTCAGGGTATGCCCGCCCCAGCATGCATTTGTAGTCTACTTGTGTGCTTGCTTTAGGAACTTTAATGGAGTTCGCTAAATATTTTCATAAAGAAACTCATAAAACACACAAGTGTTTTTTCAGACAAAGAGGAAGAGAGGGATTGCAGTGATTTAGTGTCCACAACTAAACAATCATAAAAGACACATATCCCAAAAGCATGCTACGTACACATGCTAAAAGAAAGGAACGAGGTGGGTAGATAACTAAGTGTATAGCTAAGTATTTATAAACAAAAAAATCTGATCTCTTAAACGTTTTGTTCATTTTCGCTCTATTATCTATTAATAGGCCATAACTGATTTTGACCCAATAGGCCTGGCATTTAAGGAGCTTTCCGTTTTGATTGGGTTATTTTGCCTAAAAACCTTTAGAACTACTAAAATTAATTTTTTAAAAACAACTCTGCATCTCTGCCTAGCCTGGCAAGAGTGGCTAAAAGGGTGTTTAGCATCCCCAGTGGTTTTGCAAGTGTGAAGAGGATATTCTCCTCTGCTGGCCGGCTCTCCAGGAGCCATCGCATGAGCCTGAAGACACGGACTGGCCAAACTCATATTTCTAAAAATGAAATCAAAGGCACTAATGAGTTTTTTGTTTAATTTGTATTTAATTCTAAATAAGTCACTGCCTATATGTACAATTTATAGAATATAATGATTTAATACAAGTAAATTTTGTTAAAACGCTGAGGGCTTTATGTCCATCCTATTTTGTCGCACTCATAAATCCCTTGAAATAATAGAATTGAATTGATTCACTCCAGTAGCCCTCATATGACGAGCTCAGGGTATAATATAGCCTAAATAATACATTTTTGTTCCTTGTTAGGCTCTCTGTCTGGCTCCTGACCTATTTAGAGTGTTTATATGCTGTTTAAAATAAAATGTAGTCTATTTGAGATTCAACTCTTTGGCCTGAATGACAAGTGTTACGTTTGGAGAAAACCTGGCACCATCAGTACGGTGAAGCATGGTGGTGACAGCATCATGCTGTGTGGATGTTTTTCAGCGTCAGGGACTGGAAAACTAGTCAGGATCGAGGTAAAGATAAACAGAGCAAAGACTTGAACCCGATTGAACATCTCTGGAGAGACCTGAAAATAGCTGTGCAGCAACACTCCCCATTCAACCTGACAGAGCTTGAGTGGATCTGCAGAGAAGAATGGGAGAAACTCTCCAAAAACAGGTGTGCCAAGCTTGTAGCGTCATACCCATGAAGACTCAAAGCTGTAATCGCTGCAAAAGGTGCTTTGACAAAGTACTGAGTAAAGGGTCTGAATACTTATGTAAATATAATATAACATATATGTTTTTTAAATACATTTGCAAACATTTCTAAAAACTTGTTTTTGCTTTGTCATTATCGGGTCTTGTTTGTAAATTGATGAGGGAAAAAAATAACAATACATTTTAGAATAAGGCGGTAAAGTTAACAATGTGGAAAAAGTAAAGGGTTCTGAACACTTTCTGAATGCTCTGTACTCTACTGTATTTTAGTCAATGCCACTCAGACCTTCGTTTCGAACCTATGCCGACACTCTAGATGTGTGTCAGAGGCTGTGTCATTACCACCAGATCAGCTAGGCCTCTATATCTGTTATCTGAAGTAGCTATGAGAAACACCTGGTTGCAAAAACTGGTTGCAATAACATCATTACAAACAGATTTCGACCATTTGTAATGACATCATTTCAACTAGCTTTGCCTGCTGGAACTTGTCTGACAGAAACCACAACACACTCTTATGTGTGAAATATAACCAGTACCTACCAAAGTGAGGTTACATTTTATTGAATGGGCTCTTCATTGCAGCAATTATTTAAATGTGTTATCGTTCTTCATTCAAACAATTTAATTTGCCATACACTATTGGACGTTCAAAACCATTTTATTGCATTAGCTTATCATGCCATTAAGCAATACATCATAAAACTGTAATGTTTGAAATAGGGATATTTAACACAAGTTAATGTTTAGTTTAGAGTAATCTGCTTAGCATATTTGTAGTTTCTGTAATACACAATTTCTATTTGTGATACTCAAGGTGCGGGTTAATTCCTATGAGGTAATTTGGTAAAAGGCTATTTGCATGTACTGTAGGTTGGAAATCTAAAGCATTGTCATTCCCTTCACTGTCCTGTTTTAAAATCATCCTAGTAGCACACGGAAGAAGTATACAATTGTGAATGTCCTGGGTTTTGGTTGGTCCCGTGTACAGTACTAGTCTAGACTCGTAATAATGTCACAAAGGATGGTTCCCTGAGTAGGTGTAATTAAAATGTTTGCACAGAACATTTCAGTAACACTTTACTTGCCATGTAATTCATGTTTATGTTTTAGGAATATCCTGTGTGATGCAATTTCCCCTGATGTTGTGCACAATTTCTTTATTACTTGGCACAGAACTGCACATTTAGATATCAGGAAGGTGAGGATGATGTTTTGAAAGCAATCATTGCTCTGCTGCAAAAGTGACTAGTCCTTGTAAACTAAATGAAGGCTTCCATCATGTAAAACCAACACTATACCGCCCCACCATTGTTCTTAATGTTTTGAGAGTTAAACAATGGCTTAGGTTGTGTTCATTAGGCACAAAACAGAAGAAAGTGGATTGAAACAGGGGAGGACTTCCTGGACTTGTCCAATAAGAAATGCTCATTTTCATTTTCAATTTTTTTTTTTCTTTCAGTGAGCTAATAAACACGATCCTGATTTCACTCTATAAATCCAACAAAGAAAAATCAATTTCCATTTATCACCAAATTACACACTTTGTGGTTATAGTTTTAGGTAAACTTCTCTTTTTGCAATAATACAACATTAAAAACTAAAATGTATGTTTTTTTGCCAATAAAGTATGTAAAAAGGTTCACTCTTGCTATTAAACTTTATTGTTCTTGGTAAACAAAATGGGATTTGATCATTGACACATTGTACAGATTGTAGCCTACACTTCTTTTAAAGCTATTTGTTCACAGAACTCAATGCTGTAATAACCTCAGAGTCTCTGAACCAATAGAACATTTTATTGGTGACAATCCCCCTGGCTCCAATCCATCTACTGTGTTCCATACCAAGAAGTTCTAATCCAGACTTTGAATGCCTCCCCAGGCCCTGAGATAGCTGAGCACACTTTGAATAGTGTTACAGAGCGGTCAAAGGTGATGTGTGCCTGGGAATGTTTGCTCTTCCACTTTATTTCAAGGAAGTTGTCTTGCAGTGCAGGATTTGCAGTGCTGTCTTTCTTTACACATCGCCTCCAGCAAATGAAAAACTATTACCTCTTAATAATTAAAAAGGAATTGAAACCAAGTAGGCTCAGCCCTAATTTATGTGCTTTCTGTCAACTGGAGAAGCATGGACAATTATCCAGGAACAAGGAAAGCACAAAGGACAACGCCCAAGGACTAGTCAGCCCTTCCCCCTCTGAGGGGCCAAAATGTAACTCTCTCTAGTGTCCAGAGGACTGACTATTGAATGTGTGATAGAATAATGCTCTAGTATCCATGTTTGGTATCTATCTGAAACTTGATCCCTGAGGATAACTCTGATGCTCTCTATATGGATGTATGATCTCTGTGGTAACTTATATCTGTACAGGGTGAACTCTGAAATACTCTATGCAAAGGGTTTTAAGGTCCTCTCAGGAATTCTGTCTTATTTACATTGGTCGAATCCTCCTCACAAGCCTTTAAATGCGATATAGACAATTCTCAGATAAATTCTTGCTAGTCAACTCATTGCCTAATGCTTGCTTGCATATTTGTATTATATTTATGGATTGAGATAAATATTTGAATAGGTTAATTGTGTAGTCTTATTGCGGAGCGCATGTAAGGTATATATAATATGCATACATATCAAATATTACCCAACTACAACCAAAGTCAATTAGATGTGCATATTTAGACTTATTTTCCCTGAAACCACACTAACCCACTAATAGTACAGCATAGATGACAGCCTGCAAAAAACAGTATATTCATGAGAGTTGTACTTACTAAGCCTCCTGGATATGCGAGGCACCACTGTGTGTCAGGCAGAAGAGTAGAGACAGACGTGAGGATCACTGTGTGCTGCTAACTCCTCAGGATCGGAGCCACACTCCTCTTATTCATATACAGGTCCAACATGACAAGCCACACCCATTACTCTGGAAAATATTCTACTGTTGCTGAGCCCAGATGTCAGGAATTCCACTTCATTTCCTCAAATTGGTTCCCATTGGACATTACCTAACAATCAGTTGCGATTTTTTGGATTGATTGAACCACAATGTCATATCATTTATTGTGAAATGTATTCACACCTTATATATGGTGAGTTGCTGTAATTTGCTTTTCAAGAGCGTTGCATGTGAACAAAGTTAACAAATGTATACATACGTTAGCTAAACCAACTCAGATGATTATTTTCAAACACGCAACGGTACCCCCTTTAAGCCCTTTATGTTATTAATTTGAAAAGCATATACATATTGACAGTGTACATACTGTAAATAAACTGTAAGCAAAGGGTTATTAAGTTTGCTGATCCAGGTTGTGCCCGGAAATGCCCCCTCCCCTAAGCGTAAAGCATTGTCTTTGTGTGGGAGCGAGCGGCAAACACCCAAATGTGCATAACTGAGTATACCAGATAAGGCGGTTTTGTGACACGGACTTTCACAGTCACAGTCAATTGCATCACTAAAGAGAGACACTCCTTTTAGAAACATCTGTCTGTCTGTTACATGTGTGCAAAAAAACTGATGGTGAAAGACTACTCATTGCTAAGACACATTAAATGTAATGATGTTAAATTACTGAGTGATGATGGTCACAGGATGTCGGGCTTGATACTACAAGTTAACAATGTGCTTATGCAAAACAGCAATGGGTTTGCGCAAAACATTAAAGAAAATATTTAAACCAGGTAATTTGGAAGATGGTAATGTATGTACAGTGCATTCGGAAAGAATTCAGACCCCTTCCCTTTTTACATATTTTGTTACGATACATCCTTATTCTAAAATTGAATAAATAGAAGAAAGTCTTCATCAATCTACACACAATACCCCATAATGACAAAGTGATAATTTTTTCAATTTTTTTTTAGCAAATGTATTAAAAATTAAAAATGTATATACGTTATTTACATAAGTATTCAGACCCTTGGATTTATGACTCAAAATTGAGCTCAGGTGCATCCTGTTTCTATTGATCATCCTTGAGATGTTTCTACAACTTGATTGGAGTCCACCTGTGGTAAATTCAATTGATTGGATATAATTTGGAAAGGTACACAACTGATGTTTTTCAGCGGCAGGGACTGGGAGACTGGTCGGGATCAAGGCAAAGATGAACGGAGCAAAGCACAGAGAGATCCTTGATGAAAACCAGCTCCAGAGCGCTCAGGACCTCAGACTGGGGCAAAGGTTCACCTTCCAACAGGACAACGACCCTAAGTACACAGCCAAGACAACACAGGAGTGGCTTCGGAACAAGTCTCTGAATGTCCTTGAGTGGCCCAGCCAGAGCCCGGTCGAACATCTCTTGAGAGACCTGCAAATATCTGTACAGCAATACTCCCCATTCAACCTGACAGAGCTTGAGTGGATCTGCAGAGAAGAATTAGAGAACTCCAAATACAGATGTGCCAAGCTTGTATCGTCATACAAGAAGACTCGAGGCTGTTATCGCAGCCAAAGGTGCTTCAACAAAGTATTGAGTAAAGGGTCTGAATACTTATTTAAATGTGATATTTCATTTTTTTTTTAGATACATTTGCAAACATTTCTAAGAACCTGTTTTTGCTTTGTCATTATAGGGTATTGTGTGTAAATTGATGAGGAAAAAAAAAAACTATTTAATACATTTTAGAATAAGGCTGTAATGTAACAAAATGTGGAAAAGGTAAAGGGGTCTGAACACTATCCGAATGCCCTGAATATACTGTACTCTACTGTATTTTAGTGAATGCCATTCAGACATTGCTCGTCCTAATATTTATATATTTCTTAATTCCATTCTTTTACTTTTAGATGTGTGTATTGTTGTGAATTGTTAGATACTACTGTACTGTTAGAGCTAGGAACACGAGCATTTAGCTTCACCCGCAATAACATCTGCTAAATATATGTATGTGACCAATAAAATTAGATTTGATTAAAAAAATAAATACATGTAAAGGTATTTCCTGATTTACTGAACAGCTAGAGAGAGGATGACAGTGGGAAAAGATGTAGAGAGGCTGAGTCAAAAGGCAGTAGATTTGTTTCAAACCTATGCCGACAACCTAGATGTGTGCCAGAGGATGTGGCATTACCACCAGACCTGCCAGGCCACTATATCTGTTATCTGATAAGAAACAATGGGAACCACCTATCTGAAGTTGTCTTTCAAAAGCTGTAGTATCTGCAAGACACCAGCGGGAAAAACTGGTTGCAATAACTTCACTACAAACAGATTTTGACCACTTGTAATGACCTAATTTCAGCTAGTTTTGCCTTCTGGGACTAGTCTGACAGAAACCACAACACACTCTTATGTCTGAAAAATAACCAGCAGCTACCAAAGGGAGGTTACATTTTATTGAATGGGCTCTTCATTGTGGCAATTGATTAAATTGGTTATCACTCTTTATGCAAACATTTGAATGTACCATACACTATCGGACATTCAAAACCATTTTATTGCATTGGCTTAGCCAAATAAGTAATACATCATAAAACTGTAATGTTTTATTTCAAGCCATACTTGAAATAGGGATATTTAACACAAGTTAATGTTTAGTTTAGAGTAATCAATACAATGCTCAGCATATTTGTAGTTTCTGTAATACACATAATTTCTATTTGTGATACTCAAGGGTTAATTCCTGTGGGGGAATTTGGTAAAAGGCTATTTGCATGTACTGTAGGTTGGAAATCTAAAGCATTGCTATGTCATTTCCTTCACTGTGCTGTTTTGAAATCATCCTAGTAGCACACCGAAGGAAGCATACGATTGTGAATGTCTGGGTTTTGGTTTGTCCCGTGTACAGTACTAATCTAGACCCGTAATAATGTCACAAAGGATGGATCCCTGAGTAGGTGTAATTAAAATGTTTGCACAGAACATTTCGCTAACCCTTTACTTGCAATGCCATTCATGTTTATGTTTTAGGAATATCCTGTGTGATGTTATTTACTCCAATGTTGTGCACAATGTGTTTATTACTTGAAACACAACTGCACATTTGCATATCAGGACGAAGATGATGAAGTTTTGAAAGCAAATCAGTGTTCTGTTGCAAGTGACTAGGCCTTGTAAACTAAATTAAGGCTTCCATCATGTAAAACCAACACTACCCCCCCCCCCCCCCCACCATTGTTCATAATGTTTTGACAGTTAAACAATGGCTTAGGTTGTGTTCATTAGGCACAAAACAGAAGAAAGTGGACTGAAACAGGAGAGGACTTCCTGGACTTGTCCAATGAGAAATGCTCATATTCTTTTTTTTTATTCAGTGAACCAATAAACACAATTCCATTACAGGACATTTCTGTTTATCACCAAATTACACACTTTGTGGTTATAGTTTTAGGTAAGCTTCTCTTTTTGCAATAATACAAAATTAAAATGTATATTTTTTGTCAGTTATTGTGTAAAAAGGTTTTGCTATTAAACTTTGTCCTTTCGTAAACAGAATGGGATTTTGTCATTGACAAATTGTACAGATTGTAGCCTACACTTATTATAATATCATTATAGAGTGGTCAAGGATGTGTCTGTGAATGTTTGCTCTTCCCCTTTATTTCAAGGAAGTTGCCTTGCAGTGCAGGATCTGCAGTGCTGCCTGTTTCTTTACACACACATTTTTTGCAGAATTGAAGGTCCCCTAGAACACAGTGGCCTCCGTCATTCTTAAATGGAAAAGGTTTGGAACCACCAAGACAACCCTGAAGGAGCTGCAGGGTTATCTTTGGTCTCTTTAAATGCCCTCCTTGCCTGGTCCATGAGTTTTGGTGGGCGGGCGGCCCTCACTTGGCAGGTTTGTTGTGGTGCCATATTATTTAAAACATTTTAGAATGGATTTAATGGTGCTCCGTGGGATGTTCAAAGTTTCAGATATTTTTTTATAACCCAACCCTGATTTGTACTTCTCCACAAGTTTGTCCCTGAGCTGTTTGAAGAGCTCCTTGGTCTTCATAGTGCTTCTTGCTTGGTGGTGCCCCTTGCTTTGTGGTGTTGCCGACTGGGGCCTTTCAGAACAGGTGTACATATACTGAGATCATGTGACAGATCATGTGACACTTAGATTGCACACAGTGTGACTTCTGAAGGTAATTGGTTGCACCAGATATTTTTTAGGGGCTTCATAGCAAATGGGGTGAATACATGTGCACGCACCACTTTTCCGTTTCAGTATTTTCATTTCTCTTCACCAATTTGGACTATTTTGTTCATGTCCATTACATGAAATTCAAATTAAAAATCTATTTAAATTAAAGGTTGGAAAAATAAGAAAAATGCCAAGTGGGTTTGGAATGATGGAATGAATGCTGGATGTTCTTTAGAAGTTGGGTGTGGACTAGGGAGTTTTGGGGAAGGAAGTGACAGACCACAGGCGAACAAAAAGTAAAGGTTTCTTCGGAAGAGCTCCCCACTTCCTAGTCACAGATTCATTCTAATGAAAATCACAGAGCTGAGAGATCACACTTTAGCAAGCCAGTCTCTCTGATCTGACGGTAGGAACACTCTTGTTTTACATTGACACATCAGCTCCACTGGTGCACAGACTTTCACAAGAATACCACAGATCGTAAAATCTCTATGATTTGGCTCCGAGTTCGAGTCCAAATTGTGTTATTCTCTGACATCCATAAACCTCAGCAGTTATTTGAAAGGGAAAATGCGTAATATTATAGAAGGGAGATAAACGTTGCCATTGAAAATTAGAGGTTATTGCACAACTATTAAAGACTCCTTAGATCCAAGTACAGTGAAAGATTATGGCTAACTTCCAAACGCTACAGGCCAACTCGAGCTGTGGTATCTGGTGGAAATCGCTCTGTCATTTCCTGGTTGCAAAAATTCTACACTGTTCTTTCATTTCCAGTTTAAGTTAGAAAGTAAACACTAAATAGTTAAGGAAATCATTGTACATCGACGTGAAATATATTTTCAATAACAAATTTTAGCAACCAGGAAATGACAGAGCGATTTTCACTAGATAACACAGCCACAAAGTCAGAACATTTTGACAGCAGATGCCAACTTGAAAAATCAATAGGCAAATATCACAGCCAATCACAACACTAGCGGGTAAGTAATACTGTGGAACACTATCATTCCACTATCATTCTGGGGTAAATTATATTGATATTCCCACGGAGATGGTAGATGGTCTGCAACAGTTTATTGAAGTTTTCACCACCTATCTCACACACAATGTTGTACCTTCACTATTTAATTAAGTTCTAATCAGTTCTTATAGTGGGACTGAGGGACGGCCAAAACTAGAAATTACTCGTGACACCCTTCAAGGTATGCTGGATACTGCATTTCCACTGACTAACTTGGCATGACGTTTCACGGTCGAACCATTTACAGAAGGATGAAAGAACATGTGAAAGAACATGTCGGTCAGGGAATGCTATTCTGATATGTCAGATGAAGAGTTAGACCAGAAAGTCAGGGCCAATAAGGCAAGGATGCCCATTGCAGGCTTTAGAATGGTCAAAGGAAGTCTCCAAGCAATGGGCCATTGTGTACAATGGCGAAAAGTTAGGGAGTCTTTGCAATGTGTAATAGTGCAGGTATCATTACCACAATGATCCAACTTCGTTGCATTGCTCGGCAAAGATACTCTGCTCCTGCTCCCCTGTCTCTTGTCCACATTGATACAAATCATAAATTGATAAGGTACTATGATGTATAATGTCTCCATCAAATCTAAGAGGTTATTATCTTTTTTACTCTTACTTATTCGTAGATGTCACAGATCCCTACGGAACTGTCATTACGTACCCCTGGTCCCTATTCCCTTTGGATTAGTAATTGTATAAGTGTGTCTTTGTTCACCATGGTCTTGTTGATTATTGTTACAATGTCCGTTGGTTCGCGTGAATACATGTGCTATGTTGTTTTGGCTTTCCTGCCACGTATATTGTGCAGATGATTACGGGTCTCGTCCAGTGTGATAATCATTGTGCGATTGTGTATTTATTCAAGGTACTCCTCACTCTTTTGTTTGGGTTTCTACCCTGTGTTTTGTATATGTGTTTGTTTGGTCTTTGCCCCTGTGCCTTTACACGGCACCCTGTAATTTGGGAAATAAAACCCCCTATTACCATTCCTGTGCCTATTACCATTCCTGATCCTTCATACCGACATGACAGTAGACACATTTTCAATGATGTGTGAAATTGGAGTTGTTCTTCATCAACTGGTAATACATAAATATTGAAGCAGGTTAATAGGTTAAACATTTCACTTTTATTTCCAATGCTTTTTTCAGAATACAAAATAGTAATCTTTGGTGGTATAGATGGGTTTTCAAGGAAGGTAAGTATATTATTTTGTATGCATATCGCATATTTCTCATTACCTAATGAACAACCACAATACCAGTCTGGTGTTAAGCGTAGGCTACCTCTTGTAAAGATGTTCTATCTGGACACTGCGGCCAATAACAAAGCAGCAACTGTTTTTGGAAGGAAGAAATTGATGGCTTTCAAGCTAAATATTGATATAGTAGAATGAAAAAAAATATTACTTGAATTATGCATATGCATCCTAACCACTAATAGTGGTCTCCACAAGTTTGTCCCTGACCTGTTTGAAGAGCTCCTTGGTCTTCATGGTGGCTCTTGCTGGGTGGTGCCCCTTGCTTTGTGGTGTTACAGACTCTGGGGCCTTTCAGAACAGGTGTGGATACTGAGATCATGTGACAGATCATGCGACACTTAGATTGCATACAGGTGGACTTTATTTAACTAAGTATGCGACTTCTGAAGGTAATTGGTTGCACCAGATCTTTTTCAGGGGCTTCATAGCAAACGGGGTGAATACATGTGCACGCACCACTTTTCCATTTCAGTTTTTTCATTTCACTTCACCAATTTGGACTATTTATAGACTATTTATAAGCACTACTGTAACATCTTGTGGGGAGTAACTTTCTGTATAAAAACCTTTGCATTCTTCCTCATCAAACCTCCTAAGATTGCTTTCTGTGCTGCATTGACATTATCGTTCTCATATCTACAAAAAATAAGCTATTTTCTTTACTTTCAGGGTGCTAGCTGATCAAGGGGCCGAAAATGTAGATATCGCCAGATGTATGTTCACTGTCCGAGGAACAGGCCGTGGAAGCTTTATTGCTGGCATAAATGTCCATAACCAGAGGTAATTAAAACACTGTTCTGTGTTCTTTTTCTCTCCTCCTCTCTGCCTGTCTTGTTGTACGTGGAACCTGTCTCACATGCGTTAATTAAAAAACCTTGAAGATGTCACCCTTTAAGTACAGCGGCGAACCTGACACCTCACCAGCTGTGGCATACTGGAATGCTCCAAACACCTGTGTCTGAGCCAGACTATGCAGAGGTCAGATCTTCCTTTAAATGTATCTTCTCTAATACAGATTGTTTCTTTTGAGCATTCCAGATTTAGCAGGTAGAGGACCTGCTTTATCAGGAGGACAATTTGGAATCTGGAAACACTGTCAAGGGGGTCATTATGTCACGGGTGTTGTTGGAAGTAGACCAAGGTGCAGCGTGGTGAGCGTGAATTTTATTTCATTTAAATAAACAAAACAAGAAATAACAAAACAACCATGAAACTTAACAGGCCTAAGTGCCACAAACAAAGTTAACTACCCACACTGAAGGATGGAAAATGGGCTACCTAAGGGCTACCTATGATTCCCAATCAGAGACAATGATAGACAGCTGTCATCAATCCCTGATTGAGATGCCCCCCTCCCACCCCCCCCAGAGGTGCGGACTCTGGTCGCAAAACCTGAACCTATAGGGCAGGGTCTGGGTGGGCATCTATCCGCGGTGGCGGCTCTGGTGCGGAACGTAGAGCCCGCTCCACCTCTGGCTCACCTCACTTTGGTAGCGCCTCTGGTGTGGGGACCCTCGCTGCGGGCCCCGGACTGGGCACCCACGCCGGGGGCTCCGGACTGGAGGCCGTCGCCGGAGGCTCCGGACTGGAGGGCGTCGTTGGAGGCTTCATGCCATGACTCCTCACTGCAGGCTTCATCACTGGAGGCTTCTTGTCATGGGTCGTCACTGGAGGCTTCATGCCATGGATAGTCACTGGAGGCTTTGTGCCATGGATCATCACTGGAGGCTTCGTGCCATGGATCATCACTGGAGGTTTGTGCCATGGATCATCACTGGAGGCTTCGTGCCACGGATCATCACTGGAGGCTTCGTGCCATGGAATGTCACTGGCGGCTTCGTGCCATGGATCGTCCCTGGAGGCTTCGTGCCATGGATCGTCACTGGAGGCTTCATGCCATGGATCAACACTGGAGGCTTCGTGCCATGGATCATCACTGGAGGCTTCGTGCCATGGACCATCACTGGAGGCTTCGTCCTGGGCGAATGCACAGAGCACACTGGCCTGTGAATGCTCACTCGAGACACCGTGGGCATCACCCCATAACACAGTGCCTGACCAGTCACATGCTCCCCACGGTAAGCATGGGGAGTTGGCTCAGGTCTAAACTCAGACTCCGCCCCCCCAAAACATTTTTTGGGGGGCTGCCTCTCATGCCTGCTTCGCTGACTTGCCTCATATTGCCGCTGCTCCGCCTTAGCTGCCTCCATCTCCTCCCTCGGACGGAGATACTCCCCGGCCTGCGTCCGGGGTCCCTTTCCATCCAGGATCTCATCCCATGTCCAGGAGTCCTCTTTACCACGTTGCTTGGTCCTTTGGTGGTGGGAGGTTCTGTCAAGGATGTCGTTGGAAGTAGACCAAGGTGCAGCGTGGTGAGCGTACATTTTATTTTATTTAAATAAAATGTTGCCAACAAAACAAGAAATAACAAAACAACCGTGACACTTAACAGGGCTTGAAGCTTAACAAGTGCCACAAACAAAGTTAACTACCCACACTGAAGGAGGGAAAAAGGGCTACCTTAGTATGATTCCCAATCAGAGACAACGATAGACAGCTGTCCCTGATTGAGAACCATACCTGGCCAAAACATAGAAATAAAGAAACAGAAAACAAAACATAGAATGCCCACCCCACATCACACCCCGACCTAACCAAATAGAGAAATGAAATGGCTCTCTAAGGTCAGGGCGTGACACATTGTTCCTGACATCCCATGCCCCCTGTCTGAGAGTCTTGCTGTGATTTGAACATATAAAACTGATAAATAGCATGTAACAATTAACATTTTGCAGTATAACAGTGCAGGGAGATGCGGATGGAGACGGTGGAAATATTTTAACATGGAAGGATCTAACACGTCCTCTACCGGAACCCAGCATCTCTCCTCCGGCCCGTACCCTCCCGGTCCATGAGGTACTGAAGGCCACTCGCCCGACATGGCCCACCTTTCCTGGCGAGGATTCAGTCTCTTCGCCTGCCGGATGTACTCCAGATTGCGGTGATCAGTCCAGATGAGAAAAGGGTGTTTAGCCCCCTCAAGCCAATGCCTCCATGCCTTCAAGGCTTTTACTACAGCTAACAGCTCCCGGTCCCCCACATCATCATAGTTTCGGGCTGAGCTTCTTCGAAAAGAAAGCACAGGGGCGAAGCTTCAGTGGCGTACCCGAACGCTGAGAGAGTACTGCTCCTATCCCTGCTTCAGATGCGTCCACCTCCACTATGAATGGCAAAGAGGGATCCGGATGACTCAACACAGGCACCGAAGTAAACAGAGTCTTCAGGTGTCCAAAAGCCCTGTTCTCCTCAGCCGACCACTGCAAGCGCCCCAGACCCCCTTTAGCAGTGAGGTAATGGGAGCAGCATCCTGACCAAAACCCCGGATAAACCTCCAGTAGTAATTGGCAGACCCTAAAAACGCTGCACCTCCTTTACCGTGGTTGGAGTCGGACAATTACGCACGGCTGCAATGCGTTCGCTCTCCATTTCCCCCCCTGAAGTGGAAATCCGATGCCCTAGGAAGGAGATGAATTGTTGGAAGAACAAGCATTTCTCAGCCTTGACATATAGATCATGCTCCAACAGGCGACCAAGCACCCTGCGCACCAGGGACACATGCTCGGCGCGTGTAGCGGAGTATATCAGAATATCATCGATATACACCACTACACCCTGCCCGTGCAGGTCCCTGAAGATCTCATCTACGAATGATTGGAAGACTGATGGAGCATTCATCAACCCATATGGCATGACAAGGTACTCATAATGACCTGAGGTGGTGCTAAATGCCGTCTTCCACTCATCACCCTTCCAAATGGAATGTACGCACTCCTGAGATCCAATTTTGTGAAGACGCGTGCCCCGTGCATTGACTCAATAACCGTATTTATCAGAGGTAGCGGGTAACTATATTTCACAATGATTTTATTTAGACCTCGATAATCAATGTAAACCGCCATCCTTGTGTAAACCGTGTAAACCGCCATCCTTTTTTTTCACAAAAAAGAAACTCAAAGAGATGGGTGAAATGGATGGCTGAATGTACCACTGACGCAGGGATTCAGAGACATACAGTGGGGCAAAAAAGTATTTAGTCAGCCACCAATTGTGCAAGTTCTCCCACTTAAAAAGACAAGAGAGAACTGGAATTTTCATCATAAGTACACTTCAACTATGACAGACAAAATGAGAAAAACATTTCCAGAAAATCACATTGTAGGATTTTTAATGAATTTATTTGCAAATTCTGGTGGAAAATAAGTATTTGGTCAATAACAAAAGTTTATCTCAATACTTTGTTATATACCCTTTGTTGGCAATGACAGGACAGAGATCAAACGTTTTCTGTAAGTCTTCACAAGGTTTTCACACACAGTTGCTAGTATTTTGGCCCATTCCTCCATGCAGATCTCCTCTAGAGCAGTGATGTTTTGGGGCTGTTGCTGGGCAACACGGACTTTCAACTCCCTCCAAAGATTTTCTGTGGGGTTGAGATCTGGAGACTGGCTAGGCCACTCCAGAACCTTGAAATGCTTCTTACAAAGCCACTCCTTCATTGCTCGGGCGGTGTGTTTGGGATCATTGTCATGCTGAAAGACCCAGCCACGTTTCATCTTCAATGCCCTTGCTGATGGAAGGAGGTTTTCACTCAAAATCTCACGATACATGGCCCCATTCATTCTTTCCTTTACACGGATCAGTCGTCCTGGTCCCTTGGCAGAAAAACAGCCCCAAAGCATGATGTTTCCACCCCCATGCTTCACAGTAGGTATGGTGTTCTTTGGCTGCAACTCAGCATTCTTTGTCCTCCAAACACGACGAGTTGAGTTTTATCCAAAAGTTATATTTTGGTTATCATCTGACCATATGACATTCTCCCAATCTTCTTCTGGATCATCCAAATGCTCTCTAGCAAACTTCAGACGGGCCTGGACATGTACTGGCTTAAGAAGGGGGACACGTCTGGCACTGCAGGATTTGAGTCCCTGCCGGCGTAGTGTGTTACTGATGGTAGGCTTTGTTACTTTGGTCCCAGCTCTCTGCAGGTCATTCACTAGGTTCCGCCGTGTGGTTCTGGGATTTTTTCTCACTGTCCTTGTGATCATTTTGACCCCACGGGGTGAGATCTCGCGTGGAGCCCCAGATCGAGGGAGATTATCAGTGGTCTTGTATGTCTTCCATTTCCTAATAATTGCTCCCACAGTTGATTTCCTCAAAGCAAGCTGCTGACCTATTGCAGATTCAGTCTTCCCAGGCTGGTGCAGGTCTACAATTTTGTTTCTGGTGTCCTTTGACAGCTCTTTGGTCTTGGCCATAGTGGAGTTTGGAGTGTGACTGTTTGAGGTTGTGGACAGGTGTCTTTTATCCTCTAGTGACTCCCCATCCCGCGTGCGGGAGTGTAATCATCGACTGACACTAATTAGCATAACGCAACGGACATAAATATTCCTAGAAAATATTCCTATTCATGAAAATCACAAGTGAAATATATTGAGACACAGCTTAGCCTTTTGTTAATCACCCTGTCATCTCAGATTTTCAAAATATGCTTTACAGCCAAAGCTAGACAAGCATTTGTGTAAGTTTATCGCTAGCCTAGCATAGCATTTTGTCCAGCTAGCAGCAGGTAACTTGGTCACGGAAATCAGAAAAGCAATCAAATTAAATCGTTTACCTTTGATGAGCTTCGGATGTTTTCACTCACGAGACTCCCAGTTAGATAGCCAATGTTCCTTTTTTCCAAAAATATTATTTTTGTAGGCGAAATAGCTCCATTTGTTCTTCACATTTGGCTGAGAAATCGCCCGGAAATTGCAGTCACGAAAACACCCAAAAATATTCAAAATTAGCTCCATAATATCGACAGAAACATGGCAAACGTTGTTTATAATCAATCCTCAAGGTGTTTTTCAAATATCTATTTGATAATATATCCACCGGGACAATTGGTTTTTCAGTAGGACCGATTGGAATAATGGCTACCTCTGTATTTTACGCGAGAAACACTCTGGGAGCCATCAGGTGACCAGTTGCGCAATGTAGCCGCTTACCGGTATTCTTCAACATAAATGCGTAAAACTACGTCACAATGCTGTAGACACCTTGGGGAATACGTTGAAAAAGTAATCTGGTTGATAGCCTGCTCAATAGGGAAGCATTGGAACACAGAGCTTTCAAAAGATGAGTCACTTCCGAATTTGATTTTTCTCAGGCTTTCGCCTGCAACATCAGTTCTGTTATACTCACAGACAATATTTTTACAGTTTTGGAAACTTTAGAGTGTTTTCTATCCTAAGCTGTCAATTATATGCATATTCTAGCATCTTGTCTTGACAAAATATCCCGTTTACTACGGGAACGTTATTTTTCCAAAAATGAAAATACTGCCCCCTAGTCACAAAAGGTTATACTGATAACAAGTTCAAACAGGTGCCATTAATACAGGTAACGAGTGGAAGACAGAGGAGCCTCTTAAATAAGAAGTTACAGGTCTGTGAGAGACAGAAATCTTGCTTGTTTGTAGGTGACCAAATACTTATTTTACATCATAATTTGCAAATAAATTCATAAAAAATCCTACAATGTGATTTTCTGCATTTTTTCTCATTTTGTCTGTCATAGTTGAAGTGTACCTATGAAGAAAATTACAGGCCTCTCTCATCTTTTTAAGTGGGAGAACTTGCACAATTGGTGGCTGACTAAATACTTTTTTGCCCCACTGTAAGTTTTCATTTACCGAATAAAAATCTAAAGTTCAATGTGTTTTCATCACATTTTCAACTGATAGTTCTGTCACAAACTGTGGCGTTAAATAGCAAATGTGCCTACTCTACTCTTGGCACATGCGCTCTAGACAACAGTTAGCTGAAACAGACCATAACATCCATCACCCAATGACACAACAACCCAGGCATTGTGTGGGGGCAGTCATGCATGTCAGAGAGATGGGTGGGGAGACAAGTCAAACTTCCCGTCTTTTCCAGGTCAGTTACACCTTTCATTATACGATTCATTGGGTGCCTGAAGCATATATTTATTTACTTATCTCTGACAATGACATGTTCTATCATGTTTCTGACTCTGAGCCATTTAGACATCCCTGAAATAATGGTTTCTCTTATGTCTTCTCTCATTTTATAAGAAAACAATTCCGACATTTCAGCAGCAGTCTTCTTAATCCAAGTACAAGCTAAACTGAGGACGGTTGAACATAATCACTTGTGGAATGTTTTAACAGCAGTTGCAAGTGATGAAGGTTGTGATTGATTGCCTGGCACAATGGAGAGAAAGTTCCATCCCACATGGGTGTGTGGGAGGGACTGGTGGAAACTAGTGTTCACTTCTGATTTTTTTATTTATTTTACCTTTATTTAAACAGGCAAGTCAGTTAAGAACAAATTCTTATTTTCAATGACGGCCTACAAACAGTGGGTTAACTGCCTGTTCAGTGGCAGAACGACAGATTTGTACCTTGTCAGCTCGGGGGTTTGAACTTGCAACCTTCCGGTTACTAGTCCAACAAATGTGATGTGAAAGACCTCTCCGTGACAACACTTATGAGCCACTCTAAGTCTTTCATTTTGAAGGGAATCAGCACCAGACTGATGTCATTGCCTAGATTCATGGCACTCTCTGGGTGCAGACCTGGTGTGTTGGCCATGCGCCTGACATTTTTCTCATACGAATCGTGCCACACATTTACTGTAGGACTACTGTATTTCTCAGACCATTATGACTATAATGTCCATCATTTAGTTACATTCAATGTACGAGTTGTAAGTGTAGTTTAGGTACACAATAGCTATATTAGGATATATTAGTCTATATTTGTCACGCTCTGACCTTTATTTCCTTTGTTTTGTCTTTATTTAGTATGGTCAGGGCGTGAGTTGGGGTGGGCAGTCTATGTTTGTTTTTCTATGTTTGGATTCTGTTTCGGCCTAGTATGGTTCTCAGAGGCAGGTGTTGTTAGTTGTCTCTGATTGAGAATCATACTTAGGTAGGCTGGGTTTCACTGTTGGTTTGTGGGTGTTTGTCTCCGTGTGTGTGTTTGTTGCCACGCGGTACTGTTTCAGTTTTTGTAGGTTTCACGTTATTGTTTAATGTTTTTGTTCGAGTGTTCATTTGTCTTTATTATAAACATTATGGACACTTACCACGCTGCATCTTGGTCCGATCCTTACTCCCCTTCAGACGAAGAGGAGATCTGCCGTTACAGAAACACCCACCAACCAAGGACCAAGCAGCATGGTAACAGGCAGGAGACCTGCGCCAGGAGACCGGTTTACAACAGGTAGGAGACCTGCGCCAACTTCCCATGCTTACCAGAGAGCGAGAGGGACCGGTCAGGCACCGTGTTATGCTGTGGAGCGCACGGTGTCCCCGGTGCGGGTGCAGAGCCCGGTGCGGTACATTCCAGCTCCTCGTATCGGACGGGCTAGAGTGGGCATTGAGCCAGGTGCCATGAAGCCGGCTCTACTCATCTGGTCTCCAGTGCGTCTCCTTGGGCCGGTGTACATGGCACCAGCCTTATGTATGGTGTCCCCGGTTCGCCAGGACAGCCCAGTGCGGGCTATTCCACCTCGCCGCACTGCCCTGGCTACCGGGAGCATTCAACCAGGTAAGGTTGGGCAGGCTCGGTGCGCAAGAGCTCCAGGGCGACTGCACAGTCCGGTCAACCCAGTGCCACTTCCACGCACCAGCCCTCCGGTGGCAGCCCCCCGCACCAGGCTGTCTCTCTGTTTTCTGCCGCCAGAGTCTCCCGTCTGTCCTGAGCCGCCAGAGTCTCCCGTCTGTCCTGAGCCGCCAGAGTCTCCCGTCTGTCCTGAGCCGCCAGAGTCTCCCGTCTGTCCTGAGCCGCCAGAGTCTCCCGTCTGTCCTGAGCCGCCAGAGTCTCCCGTCTGTCCTGAGCCGCCAGAGTCTCCCGTCTGTCCTGAGCCGCCAGCCAGCCAGGAGCTGCCAGCCAGCCAGGAGCCGCCAGTCAGCCAGGAGCCGCCAGAGCCGTCAGCCAGGAGCTGGTGCGGTACACCTCCAGAGCCGTCAGCTAGTCAGGAGCTGCCAGAGTCGTCAGTCAGCCAGGCGATGCCAGAATCGCCCTTCACTCCGGAGCTGCCGGAGTCTCCCGCCGTCCGGCGCTGCCGGAATCTCCCGTCCATTTGGGACCCATGGCTAGGGTCCCCAGTCAGAGGTCGGCGGCAAAGGTCGCCGCTCATAAGAGGCCACACGGGTGGTTGAGGAGGTGGACAAAAACTGTGGTGAAGTGGGGTCCACGTCCCGCGCCAGAGCCGCCACCGCTGTCAAACGTCCACCCAGACCCTCCCCTATAGGTTCAGGTTTTGCGGATGGAGTCCACACCTTTGGGATCCGTTATCGTTTATTGTTTTTGTTCGAGTGTTCATTCGTCTTTATTAAAAATATTATGGACACTTACCACGCTGCATCTTGGTCCGATCATTACTTCTCTTCAGACAAAGAGGAGATCTGCCGTTACAATATTGATATTAATTTGTTTCAAATGTATATTCAATACGCACCAGTCACTGACCTTCCACCACTTGAGGGTATCTGTTGACATTGCTTTCGGACAGCAACATATGGATAGAATAGTTAAAGTGCTTATCAAACCATTCAGAGATGCTAGTCTGGGTTACACCGTGTCTGCAGGCAGTGTCTGGTAATAGATTCCACTAGTGTGGTTCGACTGAGTATGTTCTCGACTTTGAGTAAATACTGTTTGTTGCAAACATCATACAGCAACAAACCAATAGGACAATGACCAATAGGCATTTCACTATATAATCTTTTTCTATCAATATGAGCTGCATTGCTAGACCTCAAGCAGTTGATGAGTGTCCTGAGAATTGTTTTGGGGGGGAAATGTTGAGTCTTATGATTTTAGGTACGATGTACAACTACATGAATAGTTGACATTTCAATATCCAAAATAACTGATATGTATTTCCCGATGTGCAGAGATGATACCTATAGCTCCCTGTAAACAAGAAATTGTGAAAAATATAGTTTAGAGTAAGATTAATTTCTAAATTAAAAAATGCAGAGTCAAAAATGCAATGGAAATAGATTGAGCTTTAGATTTTTATTTGGTACATGAAAACTTAAGTGAAAAGCTACATTTTGTGTGCATATGCCATCATGCACTGATTTTTATCTGCAAGAAGTCCGTTTGGTGGAAAAACCACTGGTGGGAAAATACACAATATGTTCTTCATGTGGATTTTTTAATATTCACATGATAATCTGTCACCAATTGGATGGAATAGTATCCCCTTTTCTAACACCTCATTTGACACTTAACAGTGACAAAAATATTAGATAAAATGTCCACTGTGGCTCAATTTCACTTGTGCTGATGTAAAGATAGAGTTCCACACCTTTGTATTGTATTATTGTCTGTGTCATTTAATAATTCAGAAGAATTAGAAAGCTATTAAGAGCAAGTGGCGGCAGGGTAGCCTAGTGGTTAGAGCGTTGGACTAGTAACCAGAAGGTTGCAAGTTCAAACCCCCGAGCTGACAAGGTACAAATCTGTCGTTCTGCCCCTGAACAGGCAGTTATAACCCACTGTTCCTAGGCCGTCATTGAAAATTGAAATTGAAAATAAGAATTTGTTCTTAACCGACTTGCCTGTTTAAATAAAGGTAAAATAAAAAAGTGAGTTGTGTATAGTGTTTTGTGAGTACAATAAATTACTGGAGGTGACAACTGTCTAAGAGCAATGCATTCAAACCTTAAAATACTGATTCTCCAATTACATCCATAAAGCCCTTATTCTTGTGTTGAATTCCACTGAATACACTTATTGGGCGAGCTGACAAAATACACATAGAAATGTGAGTTATATATCTATCATTCTCATTCAAAGCAAGCATTAGATCTGTTCAATGTGTGCTATTTCTATGCTTCCCGTTCTAAAGTTTATTTTTTGCATCTTTTACTTTCGGTTTTGTACGCCGGCTTCAAACAGCTGAAAATACAATATTTTTGGTTATGAAAAATACATTTTTTAGCAGTTTACATGGTACAATGATTTTCTATACAAAACTTACTTGTTTGGTTAAATAAACTGAAATTAGGCAAATAATTATACATTTTAGCAACCAGGTAATGGTGGAGCGATTTCTGCATAGTGCATCTTTACATAAAGATTTGTTTGGAGTGCAAAAATCTTCACTCGAACATAAAAAAATGTAAATACTCAAAAGACATTGCATTTCGTATTGATACCTCATAAGTTTATTTACATTCTTAAGGTGTTAACATTAAAATACAATGTCACCCTTTCAATACACCATTTTAACCATGCCTGATAACCCAACTTTAAAGTACATCCTTCAAACCATTTTAAAGGCTTCACAATGAAAAAATGGATACAACTATTTATATTGCATATTTTCAACCAGGTTTGTACAACATGCAAAGCAAAAATAAAACGTATCATATGAAAATATAATGAATATTGAGATAGAACATGATGATTTACAAAGGAAAGTACTTCTAAGGAAGAAAAAAAAACAAGCAATTGTCTTGGGAAATATGAACACTGGTTCACAAGGCAACAAGTGACGAAGCTAATACAGTCAGTAAAGATTGTCTTATACATTTCAAAACTGAATAATTTTTGTGATAAACATTTATTTAAATCTTAGCCTTGTACAAATGTTCTTAGTTTAATCTAGTGAAATAAAAGGGTGTTGATGCGGTATGAATACTGTATGACTGCCATGAATTTGGGAAATACCTGATAATAACCACATTATTTTCCCTGTTCTGAATCACTCAATTTACAGTATTATTCACACCTTGTAGTCTGTGAAACCCTTTCATGCATTGAATATGCAGGCACTAACAAAAACATTACAATACAGCAATTGTGATCCATGTGGTGGTGGTTAGGGCTGTTACCATATGAGATCAGATATATTAGTAGGCAGGTGTAGGGTAGAAGCAAGGCAGTACAATGATTCATTATATTTTGAATACTAAACATTAAGATCTGCCTTTTCAGAGTTATTTGTTAATAATTGTCTGAAAAATAAAAAGGCTAAAATGAATTATGTAAACGTATCTCGGTGTAGTCTTAAGTGTGAACGCTAACGTTTATTTCAGCTAGTTCTTCATTTTGACTTGACGGTCTCAGGAAAACATAGGCTTCAACAAAATGAAGAAAAAATTACTTGAATATACAGAATTGATTTAAGATTTGTGTCTGGCAAAAATATTTCTGCTGAGAAGTTATTGCAGCTTGAGATGAGACCAGGGGTGTCCAATGGTGTTTCATGGTGATGTGAGGCATCTTTTACTTCAAGTGTGTTGGTCCATGTTTTATTATGTTGGGATTGCCATCATTGGAATGCTTTCTCCAGAAGGATGCTTAACTGTATAAAGACTGCATAGTTTTAACTGTTTGGTAGTCCATTGTATATCACAAGCAGGGGATATGTAGAATCCAGACATTGGCACAGTATTAGGGACAGTGTAGCAGAGATAAGAAAAGATTTTGAGGCTTGGTTTTCTTGAAGCATTTGCTCCAGTGTTATAATAATTAATTGTTCTGTGACTCTTTACTTTGCTCTGCAGATTGGAAGTTTTGTATCTGTTTCTAGATATTCTAAATGTCCTCCTACCAAATAGTTTAACAGCTTTCACATCTAATTTGGTTTGCTATAAAAATGGATACTTTAAGCAAGATACTTTCTTTGATGGAATTTAATAGAATCCAAATATAATTTTAACCCACGTCAGAAAATGTTAATTACAATTAATAACAAGCTGACTTAAAAATAGAACATTTTCAATATGTCTAATATTGAAAACGTTATTATCAATGTCATTGTAGTTGCTAAAAATAAAAAGATAGTTTGAATACAGTCAGCTCTTCTGTATTTAAAGCATATAAATCATGCAACAAAAATGTACTTCTCAGACACAATACAAAAGAGAGCAACTTAAAATGTACTTTGAAAATGTAAAACTGAATCCAATTTTGACAAAAAGCCAGCAAAAATAATTACAATATATTGCTGAAAAGCCCCATAATAACCACATGCAGAGCAGAATAAAGGTAGACTATTTTTCTAATAAGAATTAGGCAACTGGGGAGTAATTGGTTTGTATTGTGGTAAAAATTCTCTCTTCAGAATTGCAGTTTCTGCCCATTGCTAATGATGTCAGGGCCTGTGCTAGCGCATCCATGCTAAGTCCGCTGTGTGATCCTGCATCATATCTGCGCCCATAGCTTGTGGAGCTGAAGGATGAGGAAGATAAATTAGTGGAGAAGCCAGAGCCTGTGGCATCAAAGCTCCCTCGTCTGGAGCCTGACCTGGAGCCAGTTCTTGAGTCGGGCCGGGAACCGGATGCTGACCCAGAACTGCTAACACTGTAAGGACTGTAAAGGCCTTTACTTGACTGAGAAGACCCTCCAACAGACGCAGACCAGAACCCTCCTCAATCATGCTTCTATCCATTGCATCCTTGTATGAGATCTTAAGCTTTGTCTTGGGGCAGGTGAGGTATTTGGAGTATCCACTGATATCCCGTAGCTTCTGTGCAGTACGTGCATCTAGGGTGCCCTTGTTGACAGCAACATCCAGTGGAACTCTGCCATTGACATCTGGTTTGATCAAACCACCAGTTAAATATTGTACTTCTAGGAATCTCTGACCCGCCTCATAATACAACCACCCCTTTTTTAATGCTTGTGCAGCAGACATTTTTGTTTTGGTTCGGGGATCCTCAAATCCATTGAAGGCCTTCTGTGCCAGGTTGATTCGGTCAACCATTATCTTATCCACAAGTCCCATGTTCACTGCATCTGCAACTGAGAATTTCTCTCCAGTATTTGGATCAATGATGCCACCAGTGGAAGCCTGAGCCTCCAGCAATCTTTGACCTGTGATATTGTCCACAAGATTTCTGTGCATGGCTTCTGTGACTGACACCTTATCCAATGTGTCAGTATCTAGTATTCCAGCCACAGGGCCCGATTCTTCTGTTGGGTCACTCCATATTGTTGCTGGGGGTTTGATAGAGGGGGCTGAACTATTGGAGTAAGATGATGTGGACCCAAAGGAGGAGGACCTAGATCTGGTGCCACTTACGTTTCCGGACAGCATGTCCGCAAACTCTGTGATGGACAGAGTGCCAGCACGGTACTGATCCAGAGCAGACTGGTCAATGAGGCCCTTTGTGGTGGCATCATCAATATCATACTGTTGGCCAGACCTTCTATCAATGATCATGGACTTCACAACACCATCAGATGAGGAGATAGTAATCTCCTCCCACTCACACTCCTGCTCTGCAAGCTCCATGTAGGTCTGGTGATCAATAAGTCCTTTGTGATATGCTTCATACACAGACATCTCTTTGCCTGTCTCTGGGTCAAAAATGACTACTCTACGTTTACGGACAGACGATTTGGAGGATGTCTTCCTCTCACGTTTCTTTTCTTTTAACAGCAAAAGTGCAAGTCCATTTTCCGGGTCAATCAGGCATCGCTCCATCAGCTGCAGGTAAGTGAGGTTCTCCTCAGTGTTAGGGTCAAAGAAGCCTTTAGTGTCATCAGATGGGTCTGTAAGAATGCCATTCATCTCCTCATCAAACAGACCACGTGTGTAGGCCATCTCAACTGGCAAGCGGTGACTCTCTTCTGGATCAACGATCCCACCAGTGGCAATTTGGGCTTCCAATAGTCGAATGCCATGGTCTTTCAGAATGAGACCCTTTTTCATAGCCTGGAATAGGGAGATGTTCTTGCCAGAGTACGGATCCCTGTAGCCTGTAACGGCACGCTCAGCAGAGATGAGCTTGACTTTGAACTCTGAACCAACGACTCCCATTTTAACAGCTTCACCAACACTCAGCTTCAGGTTCTGTATTGGGTCAATTATATATCCTGTTGCTGCTTGAGCCTCAAGAAGTTCAAAGGCTGTCCCGGGTCTTATCATCTTCTTTTTCATTGCTTGGTAGATTGACAGGCGATCTTTGCTAGATTCTACATATACTCCGGCAATGCAGCTTGTGCCCTCAAGGTACTTCTTCACTTCTCTGCTGACCTCTTCCACTGAGATAAGGCCTTCAGTGAGATCATTGTATGTCTTTTGGTCAATAATCTGCAAACAAAGCAGCTCATCCAAGGTAACTTGCTTTCTGAGACCCTTGAAAAGCAGCCTTCTGTCTGCCATTGAAAGTAATCGCAGACCACTCTCTTTATCAACTTTGCATCTCTTCAGCAGTTGGGCATAGGTCTGTCTCTCCTCTGTGGTTGGATCAACATAACCTTGTACATCACAGTTTGGATCAGTGATCCTGTCAAATGTTTCCTTATTGATGTACCTGCGTTGCATGGCAACATCTGTGGGAAGGTGGAAGTAGTATTCTGGATCCATAAGGCCTCCAGTGGAAGCCTGGGCTTCAAGGAGCCTCAGGGCATAATCCTCAGGAACAAGGTATTTTTTCATCGCTTGGAAGAGAGAGATTACTTTTCCACTGTAAGGATCCTTGAAGCCAGTGACTGCCCTCTCGGCAGAAAGAAGTTTGTCATGGATTTCAGGGCCGACTATCCCTTTGCGCACAGCCTCGTCAACAGTTAGCAATTCATCTTTCACAGGGTCAATGATGAATCCTGTTGCTGCTTGGGCCTCCAGGAGACTGATAGCAAAATCAGGCTTAATGAGACCTCTCTTCCATGCCTGGTAAATACTGACCTTAGAGGGGGAGTCTGAGAGGATTCCAGCAATACTGCCAGTGCCAAACAGATACTGCTTTACAGATGGCATTTCCATAACCTCACGGATAGTTTTCTTCACTTGCTTCAACAGATTGTATGTTTGAAGATCTATAATGCGAGAACTGTAGAGCTCCTCAATAGTGACTCTTTGTCTGATCACATCACAGGACATGCTCTGCTTTACTTTTAATATGTCCCTTTGTTCAATGATTTCAATGACGATGATGATCATTCTCTCCTTTGTGATTTGCCCACGGCGATACTGTTCCAGGAGCCTTAGCTTTTCCTCCTCAGGGAGCAGGTTTGACATCATGACATCCCATAGGGTCATTACCTTCCCTCCATAGGTCTGATGAGGGATATCCACTTGACTGTTAGTCAAGTCTGTCTGTGCCTGTTCTTCTGTGTATACGTAGGACTTTTCCACTGGACTTTGAGCTTCAGCTTTTGATAGTGGCAGGAAGCACAGACCAGTATCTGGATCTCTTATGCATTTCTCTTGCAGTTGTTTATACGTGCAACTTTCATTAGTGTTGGGGTCAACGAAGGCTTTGATATCCCCTGACGGGTCAGTAAAGGTCTTAGCCATCTGCTTATTGAAATAGCCACGTTGGAAGGCCACATCATTTGGGACATGGTGACTGCTGACTGGGTCAATAATCCCTCCTGTGGCCATCTGAGCTTCCAAAAGGGGAATGGCATGTTCTTGTAGCACAAGCTCCTTCTTCATGGCTTGGAAGAGGGAAATAATGTTGCCTGTGTATGGATCTCTGAAACCAGTCACTGCTTTCTCAGCTGAAAGAAGTTTCTTGTGAACCTCAGGACCAACAACTCCTGCTTTCACAGCATCATCCACAGTGTACCTCTGGTTTTTGACAGGATCGATGATGAAACCAGTTGCTGCTTGTACCTCGAGTAATGCAAGACCTGTATTTTGTCTCAATATATTCTTCTTCATTGCTTGATAAATGCTAACCGTTTCCTTTGAGTCACCCATATAGATGCCTGCAATCTGTCCATCTGTTCCTTGCAAGTATTTCCTGACTGCGTCCATGTCACTGATTTCTTTCGGTTTCTTTTCGCCCTGTTGGAGTTGATCATATGTAGCTTCATCAATTATTTTGGATTCAAACAATGAGTTGGCAGTGACAGGTGATCTAAGACCTTCAAAGCTGGCCTGTTCTTTTTCCTGTTTCTTGGTCTCCTTTTTATCAACCATTGTGACAAGGATTGTAATAATTTGTTCAATAGTCACTGTTCCAGTTCTGTACTGTTGAATTACCTCGATTCTTTGTTCCTCTGTAATATATTCAGAGTTTATGATCTCCCAAATAGTGACTTTCCTTCCTTTGAAAGGTCCATACTGCAGCTCCATTGTTGCCTGATTCAAGGCATCTTTGATCTGGAGCTCAGTGTGTTGATGATCCTCTTTTGACTTTTGTTTCTCTTTTGACTTTTGAATTGCATTCTCTGAGAGCGGAAGAAATGGAAAACTAGTCTCTTTGTCAGTGAGACATTTTTTCATGAGTTGTACATAAGATGCATTCTCCCACATGTTAGGATCAAAGAATACTTTAGTTTCATCAGTGTGGTTGCTCAAGGTCTTGTTCATTTCTTCTTCAAAATATCCACGTTTACAGGCAACATCATGTGGGATGTGATAACTTTTGACTGGATCAATTATACCTCTGCTGTATACCTATACCTATATGAGCCTCTAGCAGACGGATACCCTGGTCTTTCTTAATAAGGTCTTTCAACATTGCCTGAAATAGGGATAAATTCTTTCCAGTGTAGGGATCTTTGTAGCCATTAACAGCTCTCTCTGCAGACAGAAGTTTTTCATGCATCTCTGGGCCAACAAGACCTGATTTAACAGCCTCATCCACAGTGAGCTTCTGATTTTTGACAGAATCAATTATAAATCCAGTCCCAGCTTGAGCCTCAAGAAGAGTCAATGCAGTCTCGGGAGAGAGCATCTGTTTCTTTACAGCTTGATAGAATGGTATTTTCTCCTTGGTTGACTCAACGATCACTCCAGCAATGCTAGGTGTTCCTCTTAAGGCTTTCTTAACACACTCCATCTCAGAGATTTCAATGACAGTTGTTTTGCCATTATGCAATTTGTTGAACAAGTCTTTATTGATTATCTTTGATTCTAGAAGTTCAGCTGCAGTGACAGGAGTCCTCAGACCATCAAACACAATTTCATTATTCTTCTCTTTGTCTTCCACAACACTAATGACAATTTTGATACATTTTTCTATTGTGATTTTTCCGGTCTTATACTGATGAATCAGATCCTTCCTCTGTAGCTCTGTAAAATACTCTGAGTTAATGATTTCCCAAATGGTCACAGTCTTTCCTTGGAATCTTCCAACTAGAACAGAGATATTTTCTTTAGTGAGTACATCTTTAGTCTCTTCAGTTGTGTAGGTCTTGTCACTTTGTGCAGCGTTCTCTGTGATTGGTAACACAAGTAGGCCTGTCTCTGCATCTGAGGTGCACCTCTCCAATAGTTGCTGATAAGTGAGGCTCTCCTGAGTGCTTGGGTCAAGGAATAACTTTGAGTCAGCAGTAGGGTTTGATAAAGTTCTGTTAATCTCAGAATCCAATTGGCCCTGCTTATAGGCTGTCTGGAGTGGTACACGGTGACTATTGACAGGGTCAATTATTCCACCAGTTGCAATCTGAGCATCCAGAAGTCTAACGGCCTGGTCTTGTTCAATCAAACCCTTTTTCATTGCCTCAAAGAGTGATATTTTGTCTCCAGTATAAGGATCTTTGTAACCAGTAGCTGCTTTTTCTGCAGAAAGCATTTTGATATGGAGTTCTGGACCTATTAATTCCTCCTTTACAGCTTCATCCACAGAGAGCATTCTGTTTTTCACTGGATCAATGAGGTACCCAGATGCTGCCTGAGCTTCAAGAAGCATTGTGGCAGCACCAGGAGAAAGTTTATTCTCTTTCATGGCCTGGTACACACTCATTTTCTGCTTGGCTGAGGTCAAGACTCCGCCAACACTATTCTTGCCTTTGAGACATGTTTTCACTTTCTCGGTCTTGCACTGTGGTTTTCCCTGTTTTCAGCTTGTCAAAGTCCATTTTGTTCAGTATACCAATGTCATGGAGCCTGCTGGCAGGAACCTTGTCCCTAATCCCATCAAAAGCAAATGGTGAATCTTTGTTTTTCTTTGCACCATCTACTACTTCAGACCCATTGAATACTTTATTTGTAGTCCCCACCATTGTCATTGCAATTAGCTGGTCTTCAGGGACCTCCTCAGTTTGAATCTCCCTTTCTTTAGTGTGGGGTGTTACTAATTTCTTAGGTGTAGAAAGTTGCTGCAGCTTCTCACAAAGCTTTTTATTCTCCTCACCCAACAAATTCTCTTGTTCAAGCCTTTTATTTTCAAGATCCTGCATCTCTTTCTGCTTATTGCACATCTCCTCCTCAGCATCCTTCTGCTTTTTCAAAAAGGCATCTATGGTAGCCTGGAGTTTCTTCTTCTCCTGTTCCATCTGCTTCATTTGATGATCCTGCTCATCTTTGAGGGCTTTGGCCTTCTTAACCTCATCTTCAAACTGTTTCTCAAGCTTATTTCTCTCTTCCTCAATGAGCTTTTCTTTTTTCAGCAACATTTGTTTTTCTGTCAGGATAGTCTGCTCAATAATTATCATTTCCTTTTTAATTTGTTTTTGATGGGCATTGGAACTCTAATTTGGAGAGAAAAAAATTAAGATAAAATTAATACAACTTTAAAGACATTTTTGCACATGGTCTTAACAATATATTATTCTGATTATACGTAACTGCTACATAATATAATCAAAATATTAATATATAAATATGATATATTATATACAACATGTAATATTTTGAAATGTATTCGAAATCGGTTTCATTTGAAAAGCATTTGCTAGAAAATACAATTTCATTTACAAAACGCTGCAACATTCAGTTCATGAGCTGGACACTTAGTATTGATGACAGTCTCTGCAATTCACATGAATAGGACATTTGGATCTCCTTTATGTGTTAGCGTTTTTGAGAAGCTTATGGTTATTTGCAAATGGATTTTCACAAGATTATTTTACATTGCACAATACCTCTTTAGACTTAGTCTGTAGGTCTGCAGCCTCTTTTTGTAATTTATCCTTTTCTTTCTCAGGGTCAGCTATGGTTTTACATAAATCATCAGACTGTTTGCTTCTCTGTAATCTCTGCCCCTGCAGTTTATCTACAATTACTTTTTCTGAAGCATTTTGCTCTTTCTCTTGGAGACAAACTCTTATCTCATCAGCTTGTTTCTTGAATTTCATGGCCTCCTCCTCTGCTTTGGACTGAGCATCACTGAGCTGTGTCACCCTAAGCTTCAATTTCTCTGCTTCTGCAGTTGTTTCACGCTGCCTCTTGCGCTCAGCCTCTAGAGATTTTTGGAAGCCCTTTGTCTCCTCATCAAGACGCTGCTGCATTTGCTGCTTGTCCTCCAGCAGTTTTTGGGCCTGCTCCTGAGCTTTGTCCTTTTGTTTCTGGAGCTTCTCTGCCTCAGCTTTCAGTTTAGTTGCTTCTTGGATAGCTTGCATATTCTCCTTCAGCATTTTGTCAGCAAGAGCCCTCTGTTCGGCAAGCTCGGACTCTGCAATCTGTCTCTCTTGGGCTGCCTCCTGAGCTTCTAAGCTTAGCCTGGCAGCATCCTCTGCTAACTTCTTCATGTTCTCAGCTTCCTCTTCCAGGAATTTCTGAGCATTAGCTTTGTCTTTACTCATGAGACGCTGATTCTCATTCTCAATTCTAAGCTTAAGTTTGACCAGCCCCTCCATCTGGACCTTGACCTTAAATAGCTCATCCTGAACTTGAACTTTCTGCTTGACAGCATTGCTAACTTCATCCTTCTGGCGCTGAAGCTCCTCATCTAAAACATTTTTCTGCTTATCAGTCTCATCCAGTCGCATTTTCACCTTTGCTAGCTCCTGCTCAACTTGTGTCTTCTGCTTCAATGTTTGTTGAGCTAGCTTTTTGTGCTTGGCCATCTCTGCGTCTGCCTGCTGCTTCTGTTTCTCAGCATTCTCTGCTTTTTGACGGAGTAAAGCAGCCTCTTTCTCAGCTTTCTCCTTGGCCTTCTCAGCTTCTTGTGCAAGTTTCTTAGCCATGTCAAACTCCTCTTTGAGCTTGGCCTGGGAAAGATTGTTCTCTTTCTGCTTGACCAGAACATCCTGTGCTCTCTTTTCTGCATCACTACATTTCTGTGTAGCCTCTTTGGCTAGAATAATCTGTTTCTCTGTTTCTTTGTCAGCATTGTCCTTCTGCTTGTTAGCATCGGCAGCAATCGTTTTGAGGCGCTCAACTTCTTTCTGAGCTGCATGGCATTGTTGCGCAGCTTCTCCCTCTGCAGCAGTGATCTTTTTAACTTTCTCTTCAGCTTGCTTTCTTTTGTTCTCCTCCTCTAAAGCAAGCTTTCTGAGTTTCTCTGCCTCTTCCTCAGCCTTGACTCTGTTCTTATGCGTCTCATCTGCAATGCCTTTAAGCTTGTTCAACTCCAACTCAAGATCCAACTTGCCTGTTGATGCCGTCTCAAAGTTTAGTTTTAGGATGCAAATCTCCTCCTCGACCACCCTCCTCTGCTTAAGAGTTTCCTCTACAATCTTCTTCTGCCTCTCCAATTCAGAATCAGAAGTCTTCATAAGCTGGGTGATCTTTTCATCAATGTCTTGCTTGTGCTGTTTTGCTTGGTCTTCTAAGACCTTTCTCTGATAACCCTCATCTTCGGCTTTTCTCCTAAGTCTCTCATTTTCTGCCTCTTTATCCTTCAGGGCAATCTCAGCTTCAGTTTTCAGGCCAGTTGCTTCATTAATGGCTGCCAGTTTTTCCTTGAGTATCTTCTCAGCCTCTGCTTTTTGCCGAGCTGCAGTATTCTCCGCTACCTGCCTCTGCTTCTTTGCCTCTTCACAGATTGATCTCAGCTTAGTCGCCTCTTCAGCTAGTTGCCTCATTTTTGATGCCTCAGACTCGAGGAGATTTCTGCTTTTCTCTGTTGTAGACATGGTCTCCTTCTCAGCTTTCAACTTCAACTGAAGAAGAACTTCCATTTCACTTCTCACTTTAGCCAGTTCGTCTTCTAGCTGTTTCCTTTCTTTTACTGCAGCATTCACCTCATTTTTCAGGCGCTGGAGCTCTTCATCCAATAAAGACCTCTGTTGCTTACCATGGTCAAAGTCAGACCTTAGGCGAATTAACTCTTGTTCTGCAGAGAGTTTCTGCTGTGCTGTTCCCTCTGCCAATTTCCTCTGTTTATCCAGCTCCTTCTCTGCCATTTCCTTTTGCTTAAGAGCAGCCTTTTCAGCCTTAGCCCTTTTCTTTGCCTCTTGCTCAGCTTCCTCTTTCTGTTTCTCTGCTTCCTCCTGAGCCTGGCTCTTCTTGTGGGCTTCTTCCTCAGCCTGGAGCCTCAAACGGAGTGCCTCATTGGCTTTCTGCCTCCACTTCTCAAGCTCCTTCTCTGCTTCCTCCCTGGCTTTGTTGGCTTCTTCTTGTTGCTTCTTGAGATACTCTGCCTCTTCCTGCAACTGAATAACAGTGCCCTGTTCTTGTTTCAGCGATGCCTCAAGCTTTACTGCCTTCTCATTAAAGGACAAGCGTTTGGTCTGCAGTTTGGTGGCGGCACTCTTCTGTGCCACCTCCTCCGCAACCATGACCTGCCTATGCTTCTCCCCTTCTGCCTGTTTCATGCGCCTCTCTGCCTCTTCAGCTTGCATCTTGAACTTCTGCAACTCATCCAGGGCCTTCTGCTTTTGCTTGGCAGCTTCTGGTTCTGCCTCTGTTTTGCGATTCAGCTCCTCCTCTGCGTTGCGCTTTTTCTGAGTCTCTTCATTCACCTGCTTGCGAAGCTTCTCTGCCTCCTCCTGAGTAACTTTCCTCAGTCTCTCAGCCTCGGCAGCCATGTCCCTGAGCTGCTGAATTTGGGCCTCAGCTGTGGCCTTTTGCTTTATGGTAGTCTCTAATTGGATTCTGATGATATGGATCTCCTCCTCCATCTTGGTACGACTATACAGTGCCTCCTCAACTTGCTGGCTCTTGGTTTGGATCTCCTGCTCTGACAGGTTCTTGAGTTCGTGCAGCTCCTGCTGTATGTTGTGCTTCTGTTTCTCAGAATCTACTTTCACAACCTCTCTCCTGCTGACCTCTTCTTTCATTTTCAACTTGAGTTCCTGGGCTTCTTGTTCCGCTTTAGTGATAGCTTTGATGTGTGCCTCAGCTAACTGCCTTTGTTTGTCTAATTCAGCCTGCATCTCAGCCAACTTTTTTCTCTCCTCCTTCTGTAGTTTTTCAGTAGCTGTCTGTATGAGTGGAAGCAAACAGAAAAGGGTAAAACAATGCTAAGTATTACAGTGTTAGAATATAAATGTTTGAGCTGTTTGAAATACTCAAAAAAGTTAAACGTTTAAGTACATGTAGGTAGACAGAGTGGGGTCCACAATTATTGACACCCTTGATAAAAGATGAGCAAAAATGACTGTATAAAATAAATAATTCAAATACTGATAGCTATAGTGCATTCGGAAAGTATTCAGACCCCTTCACTTTTCCACATTTGTGACTCACCACCTGGATTTGGTCTTATGTAGCAAAAGCTGAAATTGTGTTTTTTTACATTGGATAAATTAGAGACTCAGAGCTACACAATGGTATATCATACACTGCATTTGAGTGGGAACAATGGGAAAGTAATTCTGCTTTGAAAGTTGATCAATTTGTAAACTCACCGCCAACATTAATAAAAAATACATATATTTAACTAGGCAACAAACTAACTAAGAACAAATTCTTATTTACAATTACGGCCTACACCGGCCAAACCCAGACAACACTGGGCCAATTGTGTGCCGCCCTATGGGACTCCCAATCCCTTCCGGTTGTGATACAGCCTGGATTCGAACTAGGGTGTCTGTAGTGATGCCTCTAGTACTGAGATGCAGTGACTTAGACCGCTGCTCCACTCGGGAGCCACATTAGGTTCTAACTAGAAAAGAAAACAGCTCTGGGAAATGAATAATAACGTCCGCTAGGGAGCCAGCCAGCTAGCTAGCTAACAGTACACCTTAGCTTAAGACATATACAGTGGCAAAAAAAAAAAAAGTATTTAGTCAGCCACAAAATGTGCAAGTTCTCCCACTTAAAAAGATGAGAGAGGTCTGTAATTTTCATCATAGTTACACTTCAACTATGACAGACAAAATGAGGAAAAAAATCCAGAAAATCACATTGTAGGATTTTTAATGAATTTATTTGCAAATTATGGTGGAAAATAAGTATTTGGTCCCCTACAACAAGCAAGATTTCTGGCTCTCACAGACCTGTAACTTCTTCTTTAAGAGGCCCCTGTGTCCTCCACTCGTTACCTGTATTAATGGCACCTGCTTGAACTTGTTATCAGTATAAAAGACACCTGTCCACAACCTCAAACAGTCACACTCCAAACTCCACTATGGCCAAGACCAAAGAGCTGTCAAAGGACACCAGAAACAAAATTGTAGACCTGCACCACTTGGTTTGAAGAAATCAACTGTGGGAGCAATTATTAGGACACGGAAGACAAACAAGACCACTGATAATCTCCCTCGATCTGGGGCTCCACGCAAGATCTCACCCCGTGGGGTCAAAATGGCAAGAACGGTGAGCAAAAATCCCAGAACCACACGGGGGGACCTAGTGAATGACCTGCAGAGAGCTGGGACCAAAGTAACAAAGCCTACCATCAGTAACACACTACGCCGCCAGGGACTCAAATCCTGCAGTGCCAGACGTGTCCCCCTGCTTAAGCCAGTACATGTCTAGGCCCGTCTGAAGTTTGCTAGAGAGCATTTGGATGATCCAAAAGAAGATTGGGAGAATGTCATATGGTCAGATGAAACCAAAATATAACTTTTTGGTAAAAACTAAACTCGTCGTATTTGGAGGACAAAGAATGCTGAGTTGCAGGAGCATTCTTTAACCCATAGCTAGCTAGCTAGATAAACAATGCACCTAATGCACCTAGCACCTAGCTAGCTAGCAACATTTAAGATCACATACATCACATAACGTTAGCTAACAAAGCCAGCCAGGTAACGTTAGCTGGTTAAACAACAACAAACAAAGTGCCAACAATGCCACAGTGCTGGGAGCTAACCAACCAGGGCCAATGTTAGCTAGCTAGCATTAGGCTTTAACTAGAAAAGAAAATGCCTCTGGGAAACAAATAATAACGTCAGCTAGGGAGCCAGCCAGCTAACGTTAGCTAGCTAGCTAACAGTACACTTTAGCTTGAAATGAAACCACTTTCTGTCAAAATGACAAACATGTAATATCTGAAAATGTAGCTAGCTATCGCTAGACTATCTCACCTGTATACATCATCATGCCTGATGGACGCGTCTCCCTGTCAGGAATGCCATGCCACAGTTGCCCTTAGTTTGAAAATGTAATCTGGAGACAGCTGTTTTCTCCATCTCTTTAGCTATCATACTCTAATTCCACTGATTTCAAAACTTGATCCTCCAGAAAGTGGAAAGCAACACTTATGCAGCGCCGCTACACAATACCAAAAAAAAAAAGGCTGCGTTCGACAGGATTACCAACACATCATGAGCTCAAATAGACAGAAGTCTTCAATATGGCAGACCAATCCAAACTCCTCTCTTGGCATGTCCAGCCCACTCATTATCTCAGCCAATCATGGCTAGTGGTAAGGTTGCCCCCTTTTTCTGTGGCTTAACTAACAAGGCTCATCATTTAACAATTGTTTTCTTATTTACAGATGAAATGCAAGTTTGTTTGGCACATGAAAGTTCACATGTTCGAGAAGGCATTTCTGCCAAAAAAAACACATTAGTTACGCTTAGTTTCCTGAATCGGGTCAAATTTTGTTACGTTACAGCCTTGTTTAAAATTAAAAAAATAACAATTAAACTCAACAATCTACAACCACAATACCCCATAATGACAAAGCGTGAACAGGTTTTTAGAAACTTGATTGATTCAATTGATTGGACATGATTTGGAAAGGCAGACACCTGTCTATATACAGTCCCACAGTTGTCAGAGCAAAAACCAAGCCATGAGGTCAAAGGAATTGTCTGTAGAGTTCAGAGACAGGATTGTGTCAAGGCACAGCTAAGGGGAAGGGTACCAAAACATTTCTGCAGCATTGAAGGTTTCCAAGAACTGAGCAATCGTGGGAGAAGGGCCTTGGTCAGAGAGGTGACCAAGAACACGATGGTCACTCTGAAAGAGTTCCTCTGTGGAGATGGGAGAACCTTTCAGAATGACAACCATCTCTGCAGCACTCCACCAATCCTGCCTTTATGGTAGAGCGGCACATGACAGCCGCTTTGAGTTTTGCAAAAGGCATCTAAAGGACTCTTGGACCATGAGAAACAAGATTCTCTGGTCTGATGAAACCAAGATTGAACTCTTTGGCCTGAATGCCAACCTTCACGTCTGGAGGAAACCAGGCACCACACATCACCTGCCCAATACCATCCCTACGGTGAAGCATGGTGATGGCAGCATCATGCTGAGGGCTTGTTTTTCAGCGGCAGTGACTGGGAGACTAGTCAGGATCGAGGGAAAGATGAACAGAGCAAAGAGAGAGATATCCTTGATGAAAATCTGCTCCCAAGCGCTCAGGACCTCCGACTGGGTTAAAAGGTTCACTTTCCAACAACCCTAACCCTTTCCAACAACCC